>NC_092111.1:25543957-25916457 GCF_045679555.1 Salvelinus alpinus | reverse complement strand
TATCCAATCAATAGTACTAGGGCGTGGCTGATTATCTGCACATCATTATATGTACATGATATGTCCAATCATACATTCAATACTGAAGTCTCAGTGTTAAATTGGAAGCTATTATGCATAATGATGTAAAATACTGTAGATGTGATGTGTTGTGGATCTCAGGAGTAAACAATGTGTTATACGGTAGAAACTGTAAAACCCGGTGGCTGTCCAGAGAGACAGTAGAATACTACAGCAGAGAATAGAAGAGCTGCCTGGCCGCAGGCACTGAATGAATGAACACTGAACAGATGGGCGGAAAAAAAATGTGTACTCCCATGTTACACTCCAGTGTGTCTAGTACTCTACAGCAGATATGCATGCATCCTATCACGCCTGTTGACCCTTGGATGTGTGTATTAAATGGTGTGTGTGTGTGTGTGTCTGGAAGTGTTTAACTATTCTTGTGTTGACCAGAAGTCCCCATAAGAATAGTAAACAAACAAACATTTGACCAACTGGGGACATTTTGTTGGTCCCCACAAGGTCAAATGTTATTTTTAGGAGGTTTAAGGTTAAGTTTAGAATTAGTATTAGGGTTAGGGTTAGGGTTAGAATTACGTTAAGGGTTCAGGGTTAGGAGCTAGGGTTAGGTTTAGGGTAAAGGTTAAGGTTAGGGTTAGGGTTAGAGTACGGGTTAGGGAAAATAGGACTTTGAATGGGACTGAATTGTGTCCCCACAAGGTTAGCTGTACAAGACTGCGTGTGTGTGTGTGTTTATCTCTTTGTGTTATGCCAGTAGGCCCTCTGCATGTGGAAAATGCTCTCATTGACATTTAGCACATAGAGCTCTGCAGGACTATTTTTAAACAGATTTTCCAAGAAGCGTCCTCCTGTCTCATGTTGCCCCCTACATTGACACACAGTAAACCCTGATGCCAAACTACATGGTTAGTGTCTGGGTTTAGTTTAGGAGCCAAAAGCAAGGTAAGAGCTGACGTGCCATAGGCCTAGCCTGGGCTACTGGCTCATGTCTTGACATGACTGTATGCTTCTACACAGCAGGCCTAAAACAAACCCTTGTCTCTGTCACCCAAGAGAAGGTCACCGACTCCCCTAAGTCCCTCCCTCTAGTCTTGTTCAGAATTTCTATCATGCACACATACACAACTCATACATATATTTATACTGAGTACCCTTGATCTAAATTACTCTCAAATGAATCAAGTACTCTGACATGTCCTCCTTATTCAGATAAATTAACCAATTGTAGTTACAGATCAATAACATCAATACCAGCCACTACAAATAGGTAATAAGATTTCCCTTGTAATAATACCAAGGACATATTACAACACAAAGCAAACCCAGAGGAACACAACTTACCCCCAGTCCCCTTCCCCCATTCCCCATTCCCCTACCTCCTGTCCCCTACCTCCTGTCCCCTACCCCCAGTCTCCTACCCCCATTCCCCATTCCCCTACCTCCTGTCCCCTACCCCCAGTCTCCTACCCCCATTCCCCATTCCCCTACCTCCTGTCCCCTTACCCCCAGTCCCCTACCCCCATTCCCCATTCCCCTACCTCCTGTCCCCTTACCCCCAGTCCCCTATACCCATTCCCCATTCCCCTACCTCCTGTCCCCTTACCCCCAGTCCCCTATACCCATTCCCCATACCCCTACCTCCTGTCCCCTTACCCCCAGTCCCCTATACCCATTCCCCATACCCCTACCTCCTGTCCCCTTACCCCCAGTCCCCTATACCCATTCCCCTACCTCCTGTCCCCTACCCCCAGTCCCCTACCCCCATTCCCCATTCCCCTACCTCCTGTCCCCTACCCCCAGTCCCCTACCCCCATTCCCCATTCCCCTACCTCCTGTCCCCTACCCCCAGTCCCCTACCCCCATTCCCCTACCTCCTGTCCCCTACCCCCAGTCCCCTACCCCCATTCCCCATTCCCCTACCTCCTGTCCCCTACCGCCAGTCCCCTAACCCCAGTCCCCTACCCCCATTCCCCATTCCCCTACCTCCTGTCCCCTACCTCCAGTCCCCTACCCCCAGTCCCCTACACCCATTCCTCTACCGCCAGTTCCATACCCCAGTCCCCTACCCCCAGTCCCATACATCCAGTCCCCTACCCCCATTCACCATTCCCCTACCTCCTGTCCCCTACCTCCAGTCCCCTACCTCCAGTCCCCTACCCCCAGTCCCCTACCCCCAGTTCCATACCCCAGTCCCCTACCCCCAGTCCCATACATCCAGTCCCCTACCTCCAGTCCCCTACCCACAGTCCCCTACCTCCTGTCCCATACCCCCAGTCCCATACCCCCAGTCCCCTACCCCCAGTCCCATACCTTCAGTCCCCTACCCCCAGTCCCTACCTCCAGTCCTCTACCCCCATTCCCCTACCCCCAATCCCCTACCCCCAGTCCCCTACCCCCATTCCCCATTCCCCTACCTCCTGTCCCCTACCTCCAGTCCCCTATCCCCATTCCCCATTCCCCTACATCCTGTCCCCTACCTCCAGTCCTCTAACCCCAGTCCCCTACCCCCATTCCCCATTCCCCTACCTCCTGTCCCCTACCCCCAGTCCCCTACCCCCATTCCCCATTCCCCTACCCCCATTCCCCTACCTCCTGTCCCCTACCGCCAGTCCCCTACCCCCAGTCCCCTACCCCCAGTCCCCTACCCCCATTCCCCATTCCCCTACCTCCTGTCCCCTACCCCCAGTCCCCTACACCCATTCCCCATTCCCCTACCTCCTGTCCCCTACCTCCAGTCCCCTACCTCCAGTCCCCTACCCCCAGTCCCCTACCCCCAGTTCCATACCCCAGTCCCCTACCCCCAGTCCCATACATCCAGTCCCCTACCTCCAGTCCCCTACCCCCAGTCCCCTACCTCCAGTCCCCTACCCCCAGTCCCATACCTCCAGTCCCATACCCCCAGTCCCATACCCCCAGTCCCCTACCCCCAATCCCCTACCCCCAGTCCCATACCTTCAGTCCCCTACCCCCAGTCCCTACCTCCAGTCCCCTACCCCCATTCCCCTACCCCCAATCCCCTACCCCCAGTCCCCTACCCCCATTCCCCTACCTCCTGTCCCCTACCTCCAGTCCCCTACCCCCAGTCCCCTACCCCCATTCCCCATTCCCCTACCTCCTGTCCCCTACCTCCAGTCCTCTACCCCCAGTCCCCTACCCCCATTCTCCATTCCCCTACCTCCTGTCCCCTACCTCCAGCCCCCTACCCCATTCCCCTACCTCCTGTCCCCTACCTCCAGTCCCCTACCCCCATTCCCCTACCCCCATTCCCCATTCCCCCATTCTCCTGTCCCCTACCTCCAGTCCCCTACCCCCAGTCCCCTACCCCCATTCCCCATTCCCCTACCTCCTGTCCCCTACCTCCAGCCTCCAGCCCCCTACCCCATTCCCCTACCTCCTGTCCCCTACCTCCAGTCCCCTACCCCCATTCCCCTACCCCCATTCCCCATTCCCCTACCTCCAGTCCCCTACCTCCATTCCCCTACCCCCATTCCCCATTCCCCTACCTCCAGTCCCCTACCCCCATTCCCCTACCCCCAGTCCCCTACCCCCATTCACCATTCCCCTACCTTCAGTCCCCTACCTCCAGTCCCCTACCAACCCCCAGTCCCATACCTCTAGTCCCCTACCCCCATTCCCCTACCCCCAGTCCCCTACCCCCATTCCCCTACCTCCTGTCCCCTACCCCCAATCCCCTACCCCCAGTCCCCTACCCCCATTCCCCTACCTCCTGTCCCCTACCTCCAGTCCCCTACCCCCAGTCCCCTACCCCCATTCCCCATTCCCCTACCTCCTGTCCCCTACCCCCATTCCCCTACCTCCTGTCCCCTACCCCCAATCCCCTACCCCCAGTCCCCTACCCCCATTCCCCATTCCCCTACCTCCTGTCCCCTACCTCCAGTCCCCTACCCCCAGTCCCCTACCCCCATTCCCCATTCCCCTACCTCCTGTCCCCTACCTCCAGTCCCCTACCCCCAGTCCCCTTACCCCCAGTCCCCTACCCCCAGTCCCATACCTCCAGTCCCCTACCCCCGGTCCCCTACATCCAGTCCCTTACCCCCAGTCCCCTACCCCCAGTCCCCTACCCCCAGTTCCATACCTCCAGTTCCATACCTCCAGTCCACTACCTCCAGTCCCATACCTCCAGTCCCCTACCAACCCCCAGTCCCATACCTCCAGTCCCCTACCCCCAGTCCCCTACACCCATTCCCCATTCCCCTACCTCCAGTCCCCTACCCCCAGTCCCCTACCCCCAGTTCCATACCCCAGTTCCCTACCCCCAGTCCCATACATCCAGTCCCCTACCTCCAGTCCCCTACCCACAGTCCCCTACCTCCAGTCCCCTACCCCCAGTCCTATACCTCCGTCCCCTACCCCCAGTCCCATACCTCCAGTCCCATACCCCCAGTCCCATACCTCCAGTCCCCTACCCCCAGTCCCATACCTCTAGTCCCATACCTCCAGTCCCATACCCCCAGTCCCATACCCCCAGTCCCCTACCTCCAGCCCCATACCTCCAGTCCCCTACCCCCAGTCCCATACATCCAGTCCCCTACCTCCAGTCCCCTACCCACAGTCCCCTACCGCCAGTCCCATACCTCCAGTCCCCTACCAACCCCCAGTCCCATACCTCCAGTCCCATACCCCCAGTCCCCTACCCCCAATCCCCTACCCCCAGTCCCATACCTCCAGTTCCCTACCCCCAGTCCCATACATCCAGTCCCCTACCTCCAGTCCCCTACCCACAGTCCCCTACCTCCAGTCCCATACCCCCAGTCCCATACCTCCAGTCCCATACCCCCATTCCCATACCTCCAGTCCCCTACCCTCAGTCCCCTACCCACAGTCCCCTACACCCAGTCCCCCATTATCCAGCCCCCTCCAGGCCTACCTCTGACCTGCTCTTCAGACTGCTCCTCTTGGGTCTGAATAGGACATCCTTAAAGTCCAGTTTGAGGTCTGCATCTACGCGGGGCATAGTTGCTGAGGTTGCTACAACGGAGGCTGAGTTACGGAGGATCACAGAGGAGGCTCTTCCGAGGCACCAGGTTGCTGTGGTCTTCGTAGGTCCCAAGCCCCAGCCACCAAACCCGAACCTCCAGGAGCGCAGTGTATTTATAGTGTATGGGATGCCGTCCCAGCCCAGGCCCACATGGCTTTATTTGGCGTGGCCCCGGACTCTCTTTCTCTTTCCCCTTCTCTCTCTCTCTCCCTCCTCTCCTCTCCTTCTCTTTCCCCTTCCCTCTCCTCTTTCTTTCTTCTTTTCCCTTTCTCCCTCTCCCCTCCCTTTCCCGCGACAGAGTGACAGCAGCAGCCGCGGAGGTGACACACACATATCTTGTAAACACACACACGCCTTAACGTAGGCACACTGCAGTGAGACTCAGCAGCACTGCAGCACTGTAGAGCACACCTTCTGTCCAGTAGGGGCATTACTCCCTGTGCAGCCCCGACACTGATATCAATACCCTGAGACAGAGAGAGAGAGGAGAGCGAGAGAGAGAGGAGAGAGGAGAGAGGAGAGAGGAGAGAGGAGAGAGAGAGAGGGGAGAGAGGGGAGAGAGAGGAGAGAGAGGAGAGAGAGAGAGGAGAGCGCGAGAGAGGGGAGAGAGAGGAGAGAGAGAGAGGAGAGCGCGAGAGAGGGGAGAGAGAGAGAGAGAGAGAGAGAGAGAGAGAGAGAGAGAGAGAGAGAGAGGAGAGAGAGAGAGAGGAGAGAGACAAGAGAGAGAGGGGATAGAGAGAGAGAGAGAGAGAGAGAGAGACAAGAGAGAGACAAGAGAGAGAGAGGATAGAGAGAGAGAGAGAGAGAGAGAGAGAGAGAGAGAGAGAGAGAGAGAGAGAGAGAGAGAGAGAGAGAAAGAGAGAGAGAGAGAGAGAGTGTGTGTTTGGGGACTATGTGGATAATCCTTATTTTCCTCTTTAAAAATAGAAAATAACGTTTTTTAATGTGTTTATTACTTTCAAATGGACCATGTCCATAAGGATCAATCCCTGTTTTAACAACGCACAAAAATTGTACTTTAAGCATACTCACTTTGGCCACAAGGTGCCACAATAGCTTAAGAAATACAGCCGTGTGTGCTTCGATAGGCTACTGAACTTTGTGATACAGCTTAGCTTTTCCAGGTACTTTTCCAAGATTCAAAATCCAGGGTTGAAGTCCGGGTCAAACGCCTATCTCCTCTACATAAAACTGTAATAACCTCACAGTCATAACTGTGATAACCATGATAACCATGATAACTGTGATAACCTAAAGTAACTACATCATATACAGTATATAGCCAACTCATGATGGTAATAACCATCTGATCTTTCACCCCTTTTACAGTATAACGTTTTACTGTACCTTATCATCAGGAGACACAGAGACACAGCACCACACTGCCCTGCCAAAAAGCAGATATTTACAGTAAATCAGCAATATACAGTAAATCAGCAATATACAGTAAATCAGCAAATATAAGCCAGTCAGCCCATGTCTCAGTCAGCCCATGTCTCAGTCAGCCCATGTCTCAGTCAGCCCATGGCTCAGTCAGCCCATGTCTCAGTCAGCCCATGGCTCAGTCAGCCCATGTCTCAGTCAGCCCATGTCTCAGTCAACCCATTGTCTCAGTCAACCCATTGTCTCAGTCAGCCCATGTTTCAGTCAGCCCATGTCTCAGTCAGCCCATGTCTCATACAAGCCAATGATAATAAGTGGGGCACTCTGTTTCAGAATGTACGCCATAAAAAAACTGTGTCAGTGTGTTGAAATTGCCTTCACGTCTGTCTCTGTGTGAGCTGTGTAATATAGGGGTGTTTTTATGTCACTGGAGAGATAGATAGATGATGTACACTACATTTTTACGTTTTACATTTAAGTCATTTAGCAGACGCTCTTATCCAGAGCGACTTACAAATTGCGACTTATCCAGAGCGACTTACATGACCAAAAGTATGTGGACACTTGCTTGTCGAACATCTCATTCCAAAATCACGGGCATTAATATGGAGTTGGTCCTACCTTTGCTGCTGTAACTGTCACGCCCTGACCTTAGAGAGCCTTTTTATTTCTCTATTTGGTTAGGTTGGGGTGTGATTTGGGTGGGCATTCTAGTTTTTCTATTTCTTTGTTGGCCGGGTATGGTTCCCAAGCTGTCTATCGTTGTTATGTCTACCATGTTATGCAGTAAAGCGCACGGTGTCCCCAGTACGCGTGCTTAGCCCAGTGCGGGCTATTCCACCTTGCCGCACTGGTAGGGCTAGGTTGGGCATCGAGCCGGGTGCCATGAAGCCGGCCCAACATATCTGGCCTCCAGTACGTCCAGTACGCGCCCGGAGTTCGCACCTTAAGGGGGGGGTTCTGTCACGTTCCTGACCTGTTTTCCTTTGTTTTGTATTTGTTTTAGTTGGTCAGGGCGTGAGTTGAGTGGGTTGGTCTAGGTTTGATTTTCTATGTTGGGATTTTGTGTTCGGCCTGGTATGATTCTCAATCAGAGACAGCTGTCAATCGTTGTCCCTGATTGAGAATCATACTTAGGCAGCCTGGGTTTCACCTGTGTTTTGTGGGTGTATGTTCCTGTGTCAGTGTTTAGGCCACACAGGACTGTTTCGGGTTATTCACGTTTGTTGGTTTTTGTATTTTGTAGTGTTTGTTGTTTTTCCATTAAATAATGAATACTTACCAATCCGCATCTTGGTCCGATCCATGCTCCTCCTCGTCTGAGGAGGAGAACGACTACGACAGCCGTTACAGTCGGTGGGGAATAGATAAAGGGTGAAGGAGTCCTTGAGGGCGGAGGTGAGAAGATTTGCCCTGGCAGCACACGGGACAGGCCTTGACGAAAGTGGCAACGTCTTCTCTTATGGTGGGCCACCAGAACTTACGCTGAATGAACTCCAAGGTGCGACCTACGCCCGGGTGACAGGTGAGGCGAGAGGAGTGCCCCCACAGAAGGACTTGGGATCTTGCTGCCTTGGGAACAAACAACCGATTGGCAGGACCTCCCTTAGGACCCGGTTCGATGGCTTGAGCTTGTCTCACGGTATCCTCAACTTGCCACGAGATTGGAGCCACGATCTTAGCGGCAGGAAGAATAGTCATGTCAGTATCTTCTCGAATGGCAGGAGAGTAGACTCGTGACAAGGCGTCCGGTTTGAGATTCTTCGACCCGGGTCTATAGGTGAGGATAAACTGGAATCGGCTGAAGAAAAGAGACCATCGAGCTTGTCTGGAGTTCAACCGCTTCGCCTGCTGGATATACTCCAGATTTTTGTGGTCCGTAAGCACTTGAAATGGTTGAGAAGCCCCCGCGAGCCAGTGTCTCCATTCCTTCAATGCCATCTTAACCGCTAGGAGTTCACGATCCCCCACATCGTAATTCCTCTCGGCCGGGGTAAGCCGGTGAGAGAAGAAGGCGCAAGGATGAAGCCTCTTGTCTTCCCCCCTCTGAGACAGGACAGCTCCAACACCAACCTCTGATGCGTCTACCTCCACCACAAAAGGTTCATCCGCCGTCGGTAGTGTCAGGATGGGAGCAGAGAGGATGCGCTGCTTGAGTCCTTGGAAGGCCGTCTCAGCTTCTCTTCCCCACAGAAACCTTGTGTTGCCACCCTTGGTTACTGCTGAGAGAGGGGCTGCCACCGAGCTGAAGTTCTTGATGAACTTGCGGTAAAAGTTAGTGAAGCCCAGGAAACGCTGAACTTCCTTAACGGACTTGGGGGTGGGCCAATCCGCTACCGCCCCTACCTTCTTGGGGTCCATCTGGACTCGACCGGGTTCCACTACAAATCCCAGGAATTGTACTCGAGAGGAATGGAATTCACACTTTTCCGGCTTAACGTACAAATGGCTGTCTAGGAGGCGTTTGAGCACTTGTCTGACATGCTTAGTGTGTTCTTGAAGGGAGCTCGAAAAGATGAGGATGTCATCCAAGTAAACAAACACGAAAATGTTAAGCATATCCCTAAGCACATCGTTTATGAGCGCTTGGAACACAGCCGGGGCGTTGGTCAGGCCGAAGGCCATCACCAAGTATTCGTAGTGACCAGTAGGCGTGTTGAAAGCGGTCTTCCACTCGTCACCGGGTTTGATACGCACAAGATGGTATGCGTTCCGTAGGTCAAGCTTAGTGAAGACCACTGCTTCCTGGAGCAGCTCAAAGGCTGTGGCCATAAGGGGTAGCGGTTACGGACGGGTATGGCATTAAGTCCCCGGTAGTCGATGCAAGGACGTAATCCACCGTCTTTTTTTGCCACAAAGAAAAACCCTGCTCCCGCCGGCGAGGTGGATGGACGCATGAGGCCTGCTGCCAGAGCGTCCTTGATGTAGGTATCCATAGCAGCTCGTTCGGGAGGAGATAGGGAAAAGATCCGACCCCTGGGGGGGCAGGTGCCCGGAAACAGGTCGATGGGGCAATCGTAAGGTCTATGGGGTGGTAGTTTGGTGGCCCTCTGTTTGCTAAATACCGGTTTGAGGTCATGGTAACACTCGGGAACAGTGTTCAAAATAACATCACTTACAATTGACCGGGGCAGCTCTAGCAGGGCGGACATTTGACGAACTGACTTATTGGAAAGGTGGCATCCTATGACAGTGCCACGTTGAAAGTCACTGAGCTCCTCAGTACTGGCCATTCTAATGCTATTGTTTGTCTGTAGAGATTGCATGGCTGTGTGCTCGATTTCACACCTGTCAGCAACGGGTGCGGCTGAAATTGCCGAATCCACTCATTTGAAGGGTGTCCACATACTTTCGGCCATGTAGCGTATGTATAGTAGGTGAACGTGCACGTCCACCACTGCAAGTATGGCCACTATAGTGGAGGAGAGGGTGAACTTAAGTCACTTTTACCCACCTTTTTATTTTATGATTAGGGTTGTGACGTCCCTCCCACTCTGTCTGCTGGGATCTCCTGTTTGGTGGTCTGCTTGTTGCTGTAGACCAGTGGGCAGAGCTGGGAGGATCGTCAGCTGATGTGGTGCACCTGGGCAGGCTTGGCCTGCAGGCTATAAAGGGAGGCCACATCAGCCAACACTCTCCCTCTTCCCTGACTGGCAGGCTGGCTTCCACCATCTTTGTTTTTTTAATCTGTTTTCACCATACAACACCCTCTCCACTCATCCACACACTGCGTACACTAATGATCCTACATACGTCCACAGCTTATGTTACATTTTTGTATTTGTTCATATTTAGTTTAATAAGCGTGTTCCTTTTTACATGTAAGTCATGCATGGTCTCCCTTTGTTGTTACGAACTATGAGCCAGGTCGTAACAGGGTTGACCCGTCTATTACAATAGATGTGTGTTTTTGCCATCTATTTACCCATGGTGCTTAGGGTTTACCCAAGGTTTCTTTGCCACGTCATTCCTATGTATCACTGCAATAAATATCCAGTATAAGAAGCAGCCTAGTGTACTTTACAGAATGTACAACATATAAACCTGCGTCAGAAAGTTGAACAAGATGAGACTTCACGTGTGTGTGTGTGTGTGTGTGTATGTGTGTGTGTGTGTGCGTGCGTGCGTGCGTGCGTGCGTGCGTGCGTGCGTGCGTGCGTGCGTGCGACATCGGTGTGTGTGACACTGGAAAGATGTAGGTGGAAGTGCACTCGGTCATTACTGGTTGTGGTTGTGTGTCTGTGTGTGTAACTACTGGGGAGTAGGTCAGTGCTGGTTGTGGTTGTGTGTCTGTGTGTGTAACTACTGGGGAGTAGGTCAGTGACAGACATCTTTAGTAAAGCCAAGTAGCTGAGAACAGAACAGATGGTTTGAATTGTTTGCGTGGAGAACATTTTATAGCCTTAGGTCTTTTTTCTCTTTTTCCCTCTAAACATTCTCCTGTCAGAGAACAACACAGAGGAGAGGCAGGCTTAGGCCATGAATGTGTCACTGACAGATGACTCATGGGTTGGGGGATCTATTTGATGGAAATGGCTATCTGCAAACTATGATGGACAACAACAACTACATCATCATGTATCATAAAAAAATGTAAATGCTGTGCAGATCCTTCCTGGCTCTATGCATTCCTGCAACCCATGTGAGCTCTTTACTCCCTCTTAAGCCATCTCCCCCTGTATTTCTCATCCATCTGTAAGAAGGCTAATTAATATACACATAGCTGTGGGAAGTAGGGATGCTGAGGGTGCTAAATCAATAAAACATGATGTAGTCTAGTATGAACTAGGACTTCATATTCCTGTATGAGTGGATAAAAATACTCCTCAGCACCCTCAACCCCTCCCCTCCCTCCTATCAACAGCACCCCCAACCCAAAACATTTTCCCGCGGCTATGAATGTACAGTATGTGTACGTTGGGAGGGCAACACTATTCAGGAAATGAGAGGAAAGGGGCTTCTAATTTGACATAATAAGCAATGGGGGGGGGGGTTCCAGGATGACTCCTGGTATGAATTTGATTATCTTTTGTAACAGCAACTCTAAGTCCATTGTATTTTGTGTCATGCACTAAATGGGCCATAGTATGTCATTTCAGACATAAAGATGATACAAGACTTTAAGTAGGCCAGAAGGACGTGTACAATACATGGAAAGGAATGTTAGAGTTGTTTACTTAAAACTAGTGCTGTTCCTTTTGCTGTAGGTCCCTCTCCTTCTGAGAACACACTTAAAAATACACTCTTAGAAGACAAGGGTGCTGCTAACTAGATCTATAGTGGCTAGTCCCCATAGGGAATCCTTTATGGTTGTATGTAGAACCCTGCAAAATGTTCTACTTAGAACCCTCTATAAAGGGTTATTCCTCTAACTCCCTGTAAATGGTTCTACCTAGACCCCTCTATTAAAGTGTCTCCCCATGTATTTTATAATCTAAGGGTTCTAAATGGAACCCTCATTGAATGGTAGAACCCTTTTATCTTTTGATACAAAATGAGCATTCTAAATTGATGATTTTTTCAAACTAAAATAAGGAGGACTTGCACTCATCAAGGAGCTGGATGCAAATCAATGCATTACATTCACACTGAGACCTCCGGCCACTCTCGCTCTGTCTGCATGGGTCTGTAAACTGTAATGATTCCTAAGCCCTTGAAACCTATCTCTGCCTAGCCATGAGATTGGAGTGTCTGAAGATAACTTTGAGAATATAAAGTCAACAGAGATGAAGTTGGAACACGCTGGACGGGTATTTAAGATAATGACTCCAGCATGGATTAATAGATTAGACTTTCATTGGATCTCTAGTTTACCCCTCCCTTTTTCTTTCTATCTCTCGCCATCCTGTTCTCTCCCTCTCACTCTTTCTCTTTCTCTCTGTTTGTCATCCTCTCCCTCCTGTTCTCTCTGTGTTAACCTCTCCCTCTCGCTCTTTCTCTTTCTCTCTGTTTGTCATCCTCTCCCTCCTGTTCTCTCTGTGTTAACCTCTCCCTCTCGCTCTTTCTCTTTCTCTCTGTTTGTCATCCTCTCCCTCCTGTTCTCTCTGTGTTAACCTCTCCCTCTCACTCTTTCTCTTTCTCACTGTTTGTCATCCTCTCCCTCCTGTTCTCTCTGTGTTAACCTCTCCCTCCTGTTCTCTCTGTGTTAACCTCTCCCTCCTGTTCTCTCTGTGTTAACCTCTCCCTCCTGTTCTCTCTGTGTTAATCTTTCCCTCCTGTTCTCTGTGTTAACCCCATCCCTCCTGTTCTCTCTGTGTTAACCTCTCCCTCCTGTTCTCTCTGTGTTAATCTTTCCCTCCTGTTCTCTGTGTTAACCCCTCCCTCCTGTTCTCTCTGTATTAACCTCCTCCTCCTGTTCTCTCTGTGTTAATCTTTCCCTCCTGTTCTCTGTGTTAACCCCTCCCTCCTGTTCTCTCTGTGTTAACCTCTCCCTTCCGGTCTCTCTGTGTTAACCTCTCCCTCCTGTTCTCTCTGTGTTAACCTTTCCCTCCTGTTCTCTCTGTGTTAACCTCTCTCTCCTTTTCTCTCTGTGTTAACCTCTCCCTCCTGTTCTCTCTGTGTTAACCTCTCCCTCATGTTCTCTCTGTGTTAACCTCTCCCTCCTGTTCTTTCTGTGTTAACCTCTCCCTCCTGTTCTCGGTGTTAACCTCTCCCTCTTGTGCTCTCTGTGTTAACCTCTCCCTCTTGTTCTCTCTGTGTTAACCTCTCCCTCCTGTTCTCTCTGTGTTAACTTCTCCCTCATATGTCATGCAGTACGTAATTCGTTATGTAACTTACTACAGTATATTGTTTTACTGTCAATTATGTAATGAGGGATTCATGCAATCGTATGATGATCTATTTCACTTAAATAAATTTTGGACCAAAGAAGGAATAATGTTAGTCTTTTAATTTTTTTAAAGACAGATTATAGTCTAATGTTTAATTTTTTTATTTAACCTTTATTTAACCAGGTAGTCCAGTTGAGAACAAGTTCTCATTTACAACGGCCAAGATAAAGCAAAACAGTGCGACAAAAACAACAACACAGAGTTACACATGGGATAAACAAACGTACAGTCAATAACACAATAGAAAAATCTAAGCCATGAGATTGGAGTGTCTGAAGATAACTTTGAGAATATAAAGTCAACAGAGATGAAGTTGGAACACGCTGGACGGGTATTTAAGATAATGACTCCAGCATGGATTAATAGATTAGACTTTCATTGGATCTCTAGTTTACCCCTCCCTTTTTCTTTCTATCTCTCGCCATCCTGTTCTCTCCCTCTCACTCTTTCTCTTTCTCTCTGTTTGTCATCCTCTCCCTCCTGTTCTCTCTGTGTTAACCTCTCCCTCTCGCTCTTTCTCTTTCTCTCTGTTTGTCATCCTCTCCCTCCTGTTCTCTCTGTGTTAACCTCTCCCTCTCGCTCTTTCTCTTTCTCTCTGTTTGTCATCCTCTCCCTCCTGTTCTCTCTGTGTTAACCTCTCCCTCTCGCTCTTTCTCTTTCTCTCTGTTTGTCATCCTCTCCCTCCTGTTCTCTCTGTGTTAACCTCTCCCTCCTGTTCTCTCTGTGTTAACCTCTCCCTCCTGTTCTCTCTGTGTTAACCTCTCCCTCCTGTTCTCTCTGTATTAACCTCTCCCTCTCGCTCTTTCTCTTTCTCTCTGTTTGTCATCCTCTCCCTCCTGTTCTCTCTGTGTTAACGTTACTATTTATACACTTTTGTCATACATTATATATTTTCATTTCCACACATAATCCCCGTGAACTTGATATAGTTTCACATTATTTTCTAACATATGACTAATACGTTTTGCCAGTGTGCTTTTGACCATATGACAGCTAGGTATATATGCTGTTGCAGTGCAACAGAGCAGAAAACCCTAAGTGGCCTACTTCTATGTTTCTACTCCCATCTGGGTTACTGGCTGCCTCGGGCCCCACAGCTGGACAGTGGAAACTGCACAACAAAAGGCAAAGACCAACACTATGTTGTCTCTTATTGACCTCCATATAGACCAACACTATGTTGTCTCTTATTGACCTCCATATAGACCAACACTATGTTGTCTCTTATTGACCTCCATATAGACCAACACTATGTTGTCTCTTATTGATCTCCATATAGACCAACACTATGTTGTCTCTTATTGATCTCCATATAGACCAACACTATGTTGTCTCTTATTGACCTCCATATAGACCAACATTATGTTGTCTCTTATTGACCTCCATATAGACCAACACTATGTTGTCTCTTATTGACCTCCATATAGACCAACACTATGTTGTCTCTTATTGACCTCCATATAGACCAACACTATGTTGTCTCTTATTGACCTCCATATAGACCAACACTATGGTGTCTCTTATTGACCTCCATATAGACCAACACTATGTTGTCTCTTATTGACCTCCATATAGACCAACACTATGTTGTCTCTTATTGATCTCCATATAGACCAACACTATGTTGTCTCTTATTGACCTCCATATAGACCAACACTATGTTGTCTCTTATTGACCTCCATATAGACCAACACTATGTTGTCTCTTATTGACCTCCATATAGACCAACACTATGTTGTCTCTTATTGATCTCCATATAGACCAACACTATGGTGTCTCTTATTGACCTCCATATAGACCAACACTATGTTGTCTCTTATTGACCTCCATATAGACCAACACTATGTTGTCTCTTATTGACCTCCATATAGACCAACACTATGTTGTCTCTTATTGACCTCCATATAGACCAACACTATGTTGTCTCTTATTGACCTCCATATAGACCAACACTATGTTGTCTCTTATTGACCTCCATATAGACCAACACTATGTTGTCTCTTATTGACCTCCATATAGACCAACACTATGTTGTCTCTTATTGACCTCCATATAGACCAACACTATGTTGTCTCTTATTGACCTCCATATAGACCAACACTATGTTGCCTCCTGTTGATCTCTATATACAGTGCCTTACAAAAGTATTCACCCCCTTTGTTGTTTTTGTTTCATTACAACCTCTAATTTAAATAGATTTTATATTTGGATTCCATGTAATGGACATACACAAAATAGTCCAAATGGGTGAAGTGAAATTCAAAAAATAACTTGTTTCAAAAAATTCAAAAAAATAAAAACGTAAAAGTGGTGCATGTATATGTATTCACCCCCTTTGCTATAAAGCCCCTAAATAAGATCTGGTGCAACCAATTACAGAAGTTACATAATTAGTTAAATAAAGTCCACCTGTGTGCAATCTAAGTGTCACATGATCTGTCACATGCTCTCAGTATATATACACATCTGTTCTGAAAGGCCCCAGAGTCTGCAACATCACTAAGCAAGGGGCACCACCAAGCAAGCGGCACTATGAAGACCAAGGAGCTCTCCAAACAGGTCAGGGACAAAGTTGTGGAGAAGTACAGATCAGGGTTGGGTTATAAAAAAAGATCCAAAACTGAACATCCCACGGAGCATTACCATTACATCCATTATTAAAAAATAGAAAAAATATGGCACCACAACAAACCTGCCAAGAGAGGGCTGCCCACCAAAACTCACAGATCAGGCAATGAGGGCATTAATCAGAGAGGCAACAAAGAGACCAAAGATAACCCTGAAGGAGCTGCAAAGCTCCACAGCGGAGATTGGAGTATCTGTCCATAGGACCACTTTAAGTCGTACACGGCACAGAGCTGGGCTTTACAGAAGAGTGGCCAGAAAAAAGCCATTAATTAAAGAAGAAAATAAGCAAACACGTTTGGTGTTCGCCAAAAGGCATGTGGGAGACTCCCCAAACATATGGAAGAAGGTGCTCTGGTCAGATGAGATTAAAATTGAGCTTTTTGGCCATCAAGGGGAACGCTATGTCTGGCGCAAACCCAACACCTCTCATCACCCCAAGGACACCATCCCCACAGTGGGGATGTTTTTCCATCGGAAGGGACTGGGAAACTGGTCAGAATTGAAGGATGGTGCTAAATACAGGGAAATTCTTGAGGGAAACCTATTTCAGTCTTCCAGAGATTTGAGACTGGGACATAGGTTCACCTTCCAGCAGGACAATGACCCTAAGCATACTGCTAAAGAAAAACTTGAGTGGTTTAAGGGGAAACATTTAAATGTATTGGAATGGCCTAGTCAAAGCTCAGACCTCAAGCCAATTGAGAATCTGTGGTATGACAACGATTGCTGTACACCAACGGAACCCATCCAACTTGAAGGAGCTGGAGCAGTTTTGCCTTGAAGAATGGGCAAAAATCCCAGTGGCTAGATGTGCCAAGCTTATAGAGACATACCCCAAGAGACTTGCAGCTGTAATTGCTGCAAAAGGTGGCTCTACAAAGTATTGACTTTGGGGGGGGGGGGGGGGTGAATAGTTTTGCACGCTCAAGTACTGTTTTGTCTTATCAATTAAAAATATTTTGCATCTTCAAAGTGGTAGGCTTGTTGGGTAAATCAAATGATACAAACCCCTAAAAAAATCTATTTTAATTCCAGGTTGTAAGGTAACAAAATAGGAAAAATGCCAAGGGGGGGTGAATACTTTCGCAAGCCACTGTAGACTAACACTATGTTGCTTGTACTGAGGAAGATCAGGGTTAAAACCATAATCTGCAATTTGTTTGGTAGCCAAATGTTTTTTCAGCCCCACCACTTGGTTTGAAGTCATATTCTTCAAGAATCAAAATGGGCATTTATAAATCATTAATTGAAAAGGACCATTGAACAGCTGTAAATATTGCAGATTGTGCCTTTAAAGCCGTCGACGCACTAGACATTCAGGTGGCGAAATAAAGGCACCGTTTTCTGTGTGACAGCAAGGCAGCACGTTAAAGGCTTTTGGTAAAGAAAGGTTTAGGGGTTCTCTGTCGATGAGCAGCAATCACCTCAGTCTTCCTGAACCCTCCCTCTGTTCCAGCAGTCACCAGTGCCCTTGGAATCTAACAGCATTGATTTTGTCTGACTGTGTGTGGCGTGTACACAGATAGGGATCAATACTCTGCAATGGTCTATGGTGTCACCTCCCCTCGATCTTCAAACTATTATCACAGTGAAGCAAACTTATCCTAAAATAAATCAATACTAATTGCACTGTACCATTAGTGCAATTTGAACACATGCATTCTGATACAAGATCAGTACACAGAAACCATAATGGATTTACTACTTAAAATGACAGGCAAAAAAGCATTCATTAAATAAGGTGGCATACCAGATCAGGCATTAACTTTTAACCCTATGAGCCTCCATCAATCTTTAGTAACGAGACGCTCAGTCATCTACCCCCATATCTTTATCTGACCTTTCAGTTGTGACTGTCCCCATTGAGAATGAGATAAGGTGAGTGAGGTGAAAGGTGGTAACTTGAACAGTCAAAGCCAATCAAATCAATGAACACATTTCCCCCCAAAAAAATACAATTTAAAAAACTCAAATGCTTGTTTAAAAAAAAAATACTTTATTAATACTTTACTAGTTCAAAGAAATACAATATAAAAGACAGTTATTTCTACATTTGCAGAGCATAGTTTTTGCTTCAGAAAACAGAAACAAATCCTACTTGAACAAAGTGATCAAATAATCAATCCCCTGCAGTGACTATGTGCCAAATGGTGTCAGCAATAAAACAACATATTCCTCATCTTTAAAACAAAGAAAGTCTGTGCAAAGAAAGAATGCATATCAAAACACAATGTCGTTGTCTCAAATGGCACCCTATTACTAAACAGTGCACTAATTTCGACCAGAGTTCTATGGGCTCTGGTCAAAAGTAGTACACTGCATAGGGAATAGGGTGCCACTTGAGACACAAGCCAGTGTTGCTACATTAAGGCAAAACCCTATGGATAAAACACTGGCGAAATTTCCTTGATAAAGTGACAGTGTATTCATTCGTCCACCCCCCAACAAACAAAAAAAAAAACTAAAAAAAGGCAGCTCGTATTGCACTGACAGATCGACTAGTAAGTACCCTTTAATAATAAAATCATAAGGAACTCCCTAGTTGACCACATAGAACAGAAGTTGAGGAAGCACACACACACCGCTACACAGTAGAGGCTGAAAAACAGTAGCCTGGTCCCAGAACTGTTTGTGCTGTATAGCTAACTCCTACAATCTGGGTTAATTATACAACACAAGCCGATCTGGGATCAGGTTAAAAAAACAGCCTTACTAATAAATAATCACAGATCACTTATTGAGTAAAAGAATACAGAGAGCATCTTATTTTGGGGCCTCCATTTGTGAAGGTTCTGTTATGGGATAGAATGCTGAATGTCTGGAGCTCATAGAGTTCTGTATGAATCTGGTAGAGTGGAGTTACTTTATATGACCCATTGGGAATGGACTAGGAGATTCAACCATTTATCTTTCCCTGTCAGAGTTCTGGTTTGGTTCCAGAACCCTGGCACTCATATACACATTGATACCGGGCTTATCGTCAAGACTTCCCCTTGGCTGCATCCCAAATTGCAACTTTCCCTGCAAAGTGCACTACTGGTCAAAAGTGGTGCACTACTGTACATAGGGAATAGGGTGCCTTTTGGGACATTGCTTCTCTAAAATCAGAATGCAGTGCTGTACCAGGGCCAGATTCCTACCCCCAAATAACTTTTCATTGGCATGGAAACAGAACAAAAAAAATGCATTTCACTCCATTAGAACCATAAAATGAAATTCTAAAAGCTTAAAATGCAAATATACTTATAAAACAACTAAACGATTATGTACGTTGCCTACTATTCTCCTAAAACACAGAATTCCCTCATATTGTACAAGCGTTGCAGGTTATGAGCCCAATAGATAATTCACATTCTGTACACGGATATGGAGCAAAAAACAAACAAAAGCACAATCCAAATGAAATAAATCAGATCACACCGCTACTGTTGATCAAAATCAACAGCTGCAGTTCAATTAAGAAAATATAATAGGCAATAACCCTAAAATTAAAATGGAGGGGTGGAAATTCAAAATCCCAAATCCATCATTGGTTTAAAAAAATAAATATCGACAGTGGAAAAATACCACTGTCAGAATGGTAAGGTGATAAACAAACAAAGAAACCGTGGTGTTGGGACTGGACTGTGTCTGGAATGGCATCATATTCCCTAATTAGTGCATTACTGTGGACAGCACTATGTAGGGTGCCAGGGTGCTATTTGGGACGCAGTCTGGAAGTGGTTTATGTCTCAGTCTGGTAGATCTTGTTGGAGTCGTGGTGGTTGTTGGTGTTGATATTGGAGTGGTCCTTGGTGTGGCATGTATATGCTAGCCCACCTATAGCTCTGTGGACGGGGCTGCTGTCGTCGTCGTGGGAGGTGTTGCTGAGGTTTAGGAGACTGGTGCAGGTGGGCAGGTAGACATGCTGCACGTGTTCCACCTCAGATCGACACACCGGACACAACTGGGAAGAGATAATTGAATGTCAACATAAGACTAGCTGTCACTTGTTAAGTTACAGATATGGAACAGGTCAAATATATCAAAGAGCGCATCAAAGAACGTAAAGACATGGCTGTCAGTGGTTTTTTAAAGCAGTGGCTCTGTTACTACGGTCTTTGGACCACTCTGTGCTACAAGTACTGCACATGCAGATCCACACACCGCTTCAAAAGGGTTCACACACCGCTTCAAAGGGTTCACACACCGCTTCAAAGGGTTCACACACCGCTTCAAAGGGTTCACACACCGCTTCAAAGGGTTCACACACCGCTTCAAAGGGTTCACACACCGCTTCAAAGGGTTCACACACCGCTTCAAAGGGTTCACACACCGCTTCAAAGGGTTCACACACCGCTTCAAAGGGTTCACACACCGCTTCAAAGGGTTCACACACCGCTTCAAAGGGTTCACACACCGCTTCAAAGGGTTCACACACCGCTTCAAAGGGTTCACACACCGCTTCAAAGGGTTCACACACCGCTTCAAAGGGTTCACACACCGCTTCAAAGGGTTCACACACCGCTTCAAAGGGTTCACACACCGCTTCAAAGGGTTCACACACCGCTTCAAAGGGTTCACACACCGCTTCAAAGGGTTCACACACCACCCTATTTACCAGTGGAGGCTGTTGAGGGGAGGACGGCTCATAGTAATGGCTGGAATGGAGTCAACCACATGAAACCATGTATTTGATACCATTCCATTTACACCAATATTATGAGCTGTCCTCCCCTCAGCAGCCTCCACTGGCATTTACAGTGTTTTGGTTGTTCACGTGTGAGTCAAACTCATTCCATAAAAACATAAATACCCACCACAAGCCCTGGGCTGCAGAATGAACCAGGCAGCCAGAGTCTCAGAGTAATGGTCGTTGTATGAAGAAGGTGTGGACCAAAGCGCAGCGTGGGAAGTGTTCCGTTTAAAAAAAAAAAATAATCATGAACAGTGAGACAAAATAACAAAATGTAACAACACGAAACAGTTATGTCTGGTGAAGACACAAAAACAACTACCCACAAAAACCATGTGGGAAAAAGCTACCTAAGTATGGTTCTCAATCAGAGACAACGATAGACAGCTGCCTCTGATTGAGAACCACACCCGGCCAAACAACAAAGAAATACAAAACATAGAAAATGAACAATGCCCACCCAAATCACACTCTGACCAAACCAAAATAGAGACATAAAAAGCTCTCTACGGTCAGGGCATGACAGTACCCCCCCCCCCCCCCCCCCCCCCAAAGGTGCACCTGAACCTATAGGGGAGGGTCTGGGTGGGCATTTCACCGCGGTGGCGGCTCTGGTGCGGGACGTAGACCCGGCTCCACCTCTGGCTTGGCCCACTTAGGTGGCACCTCTAGAGCGGGCACCCTCGTTGCGGGGGCCGGACTGGGCACTCTCGTTGGAGGCTCCGGGCTGGAGGCAGGCACAGGACTCACCGGGCTGGGGAGACACACAGGAGACCTGGCTCTAGGAGCAGGCACAGGACTCACCAGGCTGGGGAGACATACAGGGGTTCTCTTCCTTGGCGGAGGCACCGGATACACCGGGCCGTGGAGGCGCACTGGCGGTCTCGAGCGCAGATCTGGCCCCACCCGTTCTGGCTGGATGCCCACTTCCACCTGGCAAATGCGGGACGCTGGCACCAAGCACACCGGCCTGTGAATGCTCGGCCAAGACACAGTGCGCATCACCCCATAACCCCATGCTCGCCACAGTAAGCACGGGGAGTTGGCTCAGGTCTCCAACCTGACTCTGCCACACTCCCCGTGTGCCCCCAAAAAACATTTTTGGGGGCTGCCTCTCGCGCTTCCTTGCCAGCCGTGTTCCCTCATACCGCTGGTTCCCTTTTCCTGCTGCCTCCGCTCTCCTGGCTGCCTCCACCTGTTCCCATGGGAGGCGATCCCTTCCAGCCAGGATCTCCTCCCATGTGTAGGATCCCTTGCAGTCCAGGATGTTCTCCCATGTCCAGTCCTCTCTTCCACGCTGCTTGGTCCCTTGGTGGTGGGTAGTTCTGTAACGGTCGTCGTATGAAGAAGGTGTGGACCAAAGCGCAGCGTGGGAAGTGTTCATGCTTATATATTTAATAAACTGAACACTGAGACAAAATAACAAAATGTAACAACACGAAACAGTTCTGTCTGCTGAAGACACAAAAACAGAAAACAACTACCCACAAAAACCATGTGGGAAAAAGCTACCTAAGTATGGTTCTCAGAGACAACGATGCCTCTGATTGAGAACCACACCCGGACAAACAACAAAGAAATACAAAACATAGAAAATGAACATAGAATGCCCAGCCAAATCACACCCTGACCAAACCAAAATAGAGACATAAAAAGCTCTCTACAGTTAGGGCGTGACACTCAGAATCATATTTAAGACATCCAGAACAGACTAATTATACTAACCAGTCTGTCAGTGACAGTGAAGAGTAGTGGAATAACACGGCAATTTAATTTAACCAGTCAATTGTATTATAGCCGTGTAAAAGCCTGTTTACCAACCCGGGACCACTAGATGGAATTATCCACGATACACTGTTCAGAAAAGGCTAAGGGGGTGGCCATGTTGGAATGATTTCTCTCTCCCCGGAATGTTCTCCCTGCGTGTCAGTTCTCTCCTCTCACTTTGTTTAGGTCCAGCCACACAAAACGACACATTTCCCTGTGGATTTAGTGGAATAGACATTTGCTGGCCTGCTGCCGGCAGCTTTAATCCACAGCCGCTAATTCACCATCTGCGACGGCAGTTCAAGCAAAATTTAGGAGATTAGTGGGAGGGCCAATCAGGTGAGCTGAACCCATACATGAGCAAAATACTGGATCGGTTTTTAAAAATCATAAAATGGATATGAGAGAAAGAGAGGTTACTGCTCAGAGGGAGAGTGACTCAGGAGAAAATAAGTATTCTCCTTGAATCTGTGCTCTGCCACTCATGGTATTACACAGCTAGAACCCTAGAGTGTGCTTGTTGTGTTGTGCCAAGGACTACCAGAAAAGAAAGACATTAAACCTAACGAGACAGCTTTCGTATTCTGGGGGTAGATGGTAGTGGTGGCATCCAAATGTCGACTTGACCAAAAACCATCAAAAAAATCTGTGCATAGGTTAGTGTTCATTGACTAGTAGTTGTTTCTCAATTTGACCAAAACCAACATGCACAACATTCAATCATTTACAAGCATTCACTTTCGTCTCAGTCTCCTCACCGGTAGTTGGTTGGCGCAGGTCTGGCAGCACACCATGTGTCCACAGGGGCAGAAGGCTGCGTCTATCTCCTCCTCACAGCACAGCATACACAGCAGAGCCTCTCTGAGCTTCTCTAGTCTCTCCAGCAGTGCCCTGCTCTGCTGGCAGCTGCCACAATCCTCCCCCATCCCCTCCCCCTGGCCACGAAGGGGACTGTGCCCCGATGGCGTCCTCTCGCCGCCCGTCCCCGCCGCACGTGCCACCAGGTCCACGATGCCGGCGTTGTAGAGTGCCCGGCGTGCGTAGTCGTAGACCTCCTTGGAGGTGCGTCGGATGTCGAAGACGTACTTCTTGCCCAGGTTTATGTTCTCGTTGAGGAAGAGAGACGCCAGGTGGCCCTTGAAGTCACGGCTGTACTGCATCATCACAGCGTTGGTCACTGTGTCACACCTGGAGGAGAAAGCGAGACGTTATTAACAAAGAAGTCAATCTAACTTTTCTTCATCGGTCAATTGAATGTTGGACAATTTTTTTTATCAAATGATTTCTCAATTCTCCACTTTGACTCAACCTTTTCATGGGATTGATCGTGTGTAATAGCAGTAAAGGACTAGAAATCCTCTAAATCTGATCCAGAAACAGTTACTACACTAAGCTCAAGTACAGAACAAGCCCATCTGCACAACCTGGGGAAGACATGGTGAAAAATTCTGAACCCCCCCACACACACACTAGAGAGGTCATCTTTGTGACTATTATAACCCAGCTGTGAACAATCTCATTGCTCTGCAGTAGGCCAATTTAAATGGCTGACCTTCATTTTCCCAGGAAGAATAAAGCACTTTTTCATTAATATCAACACTATTACAGTCTATGGCTTTACCAATCACTTCATACCAAGAACATGTAAAAGGAATTGGTATATAGTGGCTTCAACAAACTTCCTCCTTAAGGACCATAGCATAGTCTCAGTGAATGTGTACAACTGTAATTCAGGATGCATACTCAGCGAGCAGCACTCCATGTTAAACAGAAAAAAATGTTGAGTGAAAGTGATTTGAGAGAACCTGACCTATCAGGACTTCTAAATGGGGAAGTGAAATGCTTGACTGCCCCCCTCGGCAGTAGAACGCTACAGTGCTCTAGGAGCATTCGTGTATTCTGAGGGCCGTAAAGTCAGCTGAATAAGTGACAGAAATACCATTTAGAGAGGATGCTCCAGTTGGTAGTGTAAATAAACGTGTTGTCAATACATTAGTGTTACAGTGCAGCCCATGGGTGGTTGTCAGTGTTTGTGGCTCTATACTATACTCAGAAGCACTCCTTTCAACCCTACTATATAGTTAGCGGAGAAGCCAGTCCCTAAAAGGTTTCATCATGGAACATTTTATCAATAATGCCTTGGATCACTTGGTGATCAAATCTAACTGCACAATTATGATGACTATATGTGGAGTGCACTGTATAATTGGACTGCATGACTGTTGTGGCTCCCCACAAGTGGATCCTCTCCTGTCCCCTCACCTGTAGAAGGCATGTGTCTCTGTGATGGCCCGGTACAGTCCGCTGGCAGCCCGGTTGCTGATTAGCTTGAATAGCAGAACCACACTATCGCTGGTATCCTTGATCACCGTCAGGTAAACACTCTTCCCTGACTGGGTGGCTATTTGGATTATGGGATAACTGATCCTAGAATGGATAAAGAAAAGTTGAAGGTGGAAACTATTCTTTAAACTAAATCCTGTTTTGCAATATTGTGTAATATTACAGGATTTCAGTTCCATGATGACAATCTCAGAACAATAAGACATTTCCTCGAAGGTAAAGATTGTGGGATAAATCGCGTGGACATTACACTTCATATATATGGACATTTCAGTAAAGCACAGTATTTGTAGGAGATACTCTGAACTATGTACAGTAGATTGTATATTGTGCACCCCACATACAAAGTGCTCTGATATGACTTTAGTCTATATTATGTTTGAGCTGACTGCACAAGAGATGGAGCAGTTGGTTAAGTAGCCTGAAGACCCTTCATTTACCTGTTGACCAGGCTGAAGTCCTCTTTACAGACAGTGATGCCCTCCGGGCCAACCCCTATGGCCAGCCTCTGTGCCTCTGCGTCCCTGGCCCAGTGCCACTCCACCCCGTAGTGCTCCAAACTGGACACTAGCTGCAGGGCCTGGTACTCCACCGACCCCAGGCTCTGACCCTCCAACGCCTTGTGCTTAGAGATGATACTGTGAAGTGATGGATAGAGAGAGACAGCAGTGTCACTACTGGTTCACATCCAGAGCCTCATTGCTTCAAAGACTTACAGAGCCACCATGCTTCAAATAGTTAATATTCTGTATTTATTTCCTGTGAGGGCTGTGAGAAAACAGTACAGAAATCCCATCTTCACACAGCTGAACAACGTGACAGACTGCTGGGTGCTGCCTGAGCAGTGAGTCTGTCACCCAGAGAGCAGATTTTCTAATATAAACCCATCATCCCCCTAATCTGATCAAATAATAAGGGAATCAGTTACTATAATGTAATGTGAGCCTCTGCTTGTGCTGCTAGTAGTTCTCTCCTCACTATATGTGCAGTGTGAATTAGAGTATGAAGTGAGCCATTATTGAGTTAACATTACTCATGGACTAAGCCTTTACTTCCTCAGTTCATAGGAACATTACTCATACAGCTACTGATGCACTGTCTGTCCTGTCAATGGAAAACGTCAATACCTTTCCTTTACAGACAGCTTTGCTGTTCTGAAACTGTCACAACAGTGACTATATTTTCCTGCAGTAATTGCTTCAATATGGTAGAATGATATGCATTACATGTTTTCCTCAGGCATTGGAAAGCTGTTTCCAATCTTAACATTTACAGCTATGCTAAAATGATGACATGACACAACCAATATCTGTACTGTGTTATCATCTCAAGACATAAGCTTGATTAGGCGGAGTGAGAACTTCCATAAAATTACCCATAGTGCAATAGAAATATGCTTTCGCCAATTACTAAATATAGAGCTGAATAAAATCACCAAATTGGCTATTATAATTTTGAAAACACACTAACAAGAGAGCATCATGTCCATGTGAGCCTGATTAACCCAGTACATTGACATCTGCATTTACCCTCCAATTATGATCTCAGGTGGGATCCTAGTGTGTGTCCCCTAGAGTGTGTAAACACAGTGATAGATCCATCCTCTGACCTAGTACAAACAGTCCCTAGTTTAGATTGGCCTGCACCCAAACGGCTGCTTCTCAAACTGTTGATTTAACCAGTCAACGAGCTGCTGTGCTACTCCCTGGCATGGTTCTGCGAGAGAGAGACTGTCTATTATGGGCTTTATGAGTTGGTGGTAGAAAACGAAACTGATGTTTGCGTTGACTGCGCTTTTAGGTTTAGTTTCACAGAAAGGCTAAGTTGATGTTTAACACCTAGTTATAGTCCTGGTTTTTATGGCTGTTTAAAGGAATGTGTCAAGTCAGATTAAATATTATTCCTATTTCAAGTTTTGATTTAGAGTGTTTCCAGAATATGTAAGACATTTAACCGGCTAAAACTCAAACCTGCTACTGTAGCTCTAATTGTCCCTTAGGTGTTCAGTTCAATGCCTGAACAGGTTTGGTTCATGACTAAGAAAAACAAGTGGCTGCATGGTAGGAACACGGGAGGGGTGTGTCTCTGTAGAGGGAACATTGTGACCATGTGTTATCCAGTTTGCGTCCAAAATGGCACCCTTTTCCCCCCCATCTAGTGCACTACTGTTGACCAGAGCCTATGGGGGAAATAGTGTGCCATTTTGGACACTAGCTAGCTATAGGGAGCCATTTCAGACACAACCCAAGTTTCCTCTGTCTGTTGCTCATGTCATGCTGGGTGATATCATGTGGGTCAAACTTTGTTGTTCCAATTGCAAACCTACCTCTGCTGGTGAAAAACAAGTGGGTGCATGGAGACAACATGGGAGGGGACGGGAGGGGGTGCTTTCTTTCTGTAGAGGGAACCTTGTGAGCACGTGTTGTTTAAGATACAAATTAAAGATCACTTTATTGGCCAATCGCACACAGGGTCCAAACAAATTTTTACTTACACTTTTAACTCAACCCCTCTGAGTTGTGGTGTTATCCAGTTGTGTAAAGTACTTAAGTCATTTTTTTCTGTACTTTACTATTTATACTTTACTTTATTTCTAAAGAAATTAATGTACATTTTACTCCATACATTTTCCCTGACACCCAAAAGTACATGTTACATTTTGACAGGAAAATGGTCCAGTTCACACACTTATCAAGAGAACATCCCTACTGCCTCTGATCTGGCAGACTCACTAAACAGAATGCTTTGTTTGTAAATTATGTCTGAGTGTTGGATTTCCAAACTGTGCTGCTGTCTGCATTGCCAGTGTAACTCATACCCGGTTCTCATGGTACAAATGTTTATGTCAGCTGCACACGACTGACTGGTTCATATCCAAACAGCAGAAGGCAAGGTTACGGCTTGGAGCAAATCATGGGTTAGGGTGTAGTAAGTTATAGTCTTTTACACTGAATTGAGCACCAACCATAGATTCTTGGGAATAGGTACACAGCTTGGGTACACAAGTCTGGCCAACGCAACAGAAGTTAATTTCATGTCAATTATGGTCATAAATGATTAAAGGTATAAATCTGTTTTGGGATTAATTTTAAACATTGGGAATTTCTCTTTGAAGCGCCTGACTAGATGTGTGACTGATGTTGGATGAATCATTAACACCACATCTGGCACTTGGTTCAGCTGGATTTTGATACTTCCATATCATATCAAGCCTACCATAACATTACGGTCTACCATATCTGTTCAGTAAGCCAGCCGGCAGGATTGGGGAGTAACGGATTACATGTAAAGGATTACAAAAATAACGGTAACTTTAATCCGTTACCAGCTAAAATATTGTAGTCAGAAACCAGATACTTTTGAAAAACTAGATGATTTACTTTGAGGATTACTTTTAAATTCAGAAAGGATGTTTGCGGAAAAAATATTAGACACTTATGTTTACTCAATGACATTCAAATCAGCATTAAAAAAGGCGCATGTTTAAGTTTGTTCCTTAAAAACATGCGTCAGAGACCACTATGTCGACACACCAAATGTGTTTGATGGGTCGCGGGAAAAGAGCAGGAATGGGCTTTTGTAGCTACAGTACAAGCTACAGTTGAAGTCGGAAGTTTACATACACCTTAGCCAACTACATTTAAACTCAGTTTTCCACAATTCCTAACATTTAATCCTAGTAAAAAATCCCTGTTTTAGGTCAGTTAGGATCACCACTTTATTTTAAGAATGTGAAATGTCAGAATAATAGTAGAGAGAATGATTTATTTCAGCTTTCATTTCTTTCATCACATTCCCAGTGGGTCAGAAGTTAACATACACTCAATTAGTATTTGGTAGCATTGCCTTTAAATTGTTTAACTTGGGTCAAAGGTTTAGGGTAGCCTTCCACAAGCTTCCCACAATAAATTGGGTGAATTTTGGCCCATTCCTCCTGACAGAGCTGGTGTAACCGAGTCAGTTTTGTAGGCTTCCTTGTTCGCAAATGCTTTTTCAGTTCTGCCCACACATTTTCTATAGGATTGAGGCCAGGGCTTTGTGATGGCCACTCCAATACCTTGACTTTGTTGTCCTTAAGCCATTTTTCCACAACTTTGGAAGTACGCTTGGGGTCATTGTCCATTTGGAAGACCCATTTGTGACCAAGCTTTAACTTCCTGACTGATGTCTTGAGATGTTGCTTCAATATATCCACATAATTTTTCTACCTCATGATGCCATCTATTTTGTGAAGTGCACCAGTCCCTCCTGCAGCAAAGCACCCCCACAACATGATGCTGCCACCCCCGTGCTTCACGGTTGGGATGGTGTTCTTCGGCTTGCAAGCCTCCCCCTTTTTCCTACGAACATAACGATGGTCATTATGGACAAACAGTTATATTTTTGTTTCATCAGACGAGAGGACATTTCTCCAAAAAGTACAATCTTGGCTGATTTCTTTAGATTTTCCAATGATGTCAAGCAAAGAGGCACTGAGTTTGAAGGTAGGCCTTGAAATACATCCACAGATAAACCTCCAATTGACTCAAATGATGTCAATTGGCCAATCAGAAGCTTCTAAAGCCATGACATAATTTTCTGGAATTTTCCAAGCTTTTTAAAGGCACAGTCAATTTATTGTATGTAAACTTCTGACCCACTAGAATTGTGATACAGTGAATTATAAGTGAAATAATCTGTCTCTAAACAATTTTTGGGAAAATTACTTGTGTCATGCACAAAGTAGATGTCCTAACAGAATTGCCAAAACTATAGTTTGTTAACAAGAAATTTGTGGAGTGGTTGAAAAACGAGTTAATGACTCCAACGTTACTGTATGTAAACTTCCGACTTCAACTGTACATACATACACATACATACATATATCCATCAATTGTTGAAGAATATAACTTATAAATGCCTCATGAGCTTAATTCAACTGTCACACTCCATGAGAACCCAAAACAAGCTTATTTTTCTCCAATGTTTGTAAACATTGTAAATGTAAATAAACACTGCATTGCCTCATAACATGGTTAAAACTACAATGTTGATGTCATGGATGGTCAGTCCTTGATTCCATAGTTCTGTTTATTAATCTGACAGTGGTTACATTTCTCCAGGCCCATTCCTCAGCTTTTTACCAAAACAGAGGCGTGCAACCGTTTTGTTGTTGTTTCATCTGTGAATTTGCCCTTTAAAACAGCTGCATATTATCAAGATACAGTGAGGGAAAAAAGTATTTGATCCCCTGCTGATTTTGTACGTTTGCCCACTGACAAAGAAATTATCAGTCTATAATTTTAATGGTAGGTTTATTTGAACAGTGAGAGGCAGAATAACAACAAAAATATCCAGAAAAATGCATGTCAAAAATGTTATAAATTGATTTGCATTTTAATGAGGGAAATAAGTATTTGACCCCTTCTCAATCAAAAAGATTTCTGGCTCCCAGGTGTCTTTCATACAGGTAACGAACGGAGATTAGGAGCACACTCTTAAAGGGAGTGCTCCTAATCTCAGTTTCTTACCTGTATAAAAGATACCTGTCCACAGAAGCAATCAATCAATCAGATTCCAAACTCTCCACCATGGCCAAGACCAAAGAGCTCTCCAAGGATGTCAGGGACAAGATTGTAGACCTACACAAGGCTGGAATGGGCTACAAGACCATCGCCAAGCAGCTTGGTGAGAAGGTGACAACAGTTTCTGTGATTATTCGCAAATGGAAGAAACACAAAAGAACTGTCAATCTCCCTCAGCCTGGGGCTCCATGCAAGATCTCACCTCGTGGAGTTGCAATGATCATGAGAACGGTGAGGAATCAGCCCAGAACTACACAGGAGGATCTTGTCAATGATCTCAAGGCAGCTGGGACCATAGTCATCAAGAAAACAATTGGTAACACACTATGCCGTGAAGGACTGAAATCCTGCAGCGCCCGCAAGGTCCCCCTGCTCAAGAAAGCACATATACATGCCCGTCTGAAGTTTGCCAATGAACATCTGAATGATTCAGAGGACAACTGGGTGAACGTGTTGTGGTCAGATGAGACCAAAATGGAGTTCTTTGGCATCAACCCAACTTGCCGTGTTTGGAGGAGGAGGAATGCTGCCTATGACCCCAAGAAACCATCCCCACCGTCAAACATGGAGGTGGAAACATTATGCTTTGGGGGTGTTTTTCTGCTAAAGGGACAGGACAACTTCACCGCATCAAAGGGACGATGGACGGGGCCATGTACCGTCAAATCTTGGGTGAAAACCTCCTTCCCTCAGCCAGGGTATTGAAAATGGGTCGTGGATGGGTATTCCAGCATGACAATGACCCAAAACACACAGCCAAGGCAACAAAGGAGTGGCTCAAGAAGAAGCACATTAAGGTCCTGGAGTGGCCTAGCCAGTCTCCAGACCTTAATCCCATAGAAAATCTGTGGAGGGAGCTGAAGGTTCGAGTTGCCAAACGTCAGCCTCGAAACCTTAATGACTTGAAGAAGATCTGCAAAGAGGAGTGGGACAAAATCCCTCCTGAGATGTGTGCAAACCTGGTGGCCAACTACAAGAAACGTCTGACCTCTGTGATTGCCAACAAGGGTTTTGCCACCAAGTACTAAGTCATGTTTTGCAGAGGGGTCAAATACTTATTTCCCTCATTAAAATGCAAATCAATTCATAACATTTTTGACATGCGTTTTTCTGGATTTTTTTGTTGATATTCTGTCTCTCACTGTTCAAATAAACCTACCATTAAAATTATAGACTGATCATTTCTTTGTCAGTGGGCAAACGTACAAAATCAGCAGGGGATCAAATACTTTTTTCCCTCACTGTACATTTTCACCAACAAAAATGGTAAACAGGCCTATAGCAAATGCAGCATATGGCATTCGTTTTTTACATGTAAATAGCACTTTTCAGTAGTGCTCAAAGCCATTCCATGAGCACAGCATCAGTCCTCCATTACAACAAAATCCTAAACAACACAGTAGGGCTGGCTAAGTCCTTAGTTTTGGGGTTATGCTCAGGTTAAACAATTTGGCTAATCTATACTTCCATAAGTCCTATTCTTGAAGATCAAGGAGTATAACATTTATTGGAATGACTGGAATTCTGATAGACTTTGGTTTTTAATCTAAAGATATAATTTAATCATATTACTTTATGTAGTAGAAAGCGATGGGTTAGAAGAGGCCTACATAACCAACCCCTTAAGTAAAATGTAACATCCATTTATGGCCAGCTATGTAAACTTTTACAATGATTTATCTTGCAATTGGTAACATACATTTTTGACTTCTTCTAATACCGTTTAAGAGGAAAGTAATCTAAAAGTAACTGAATGTAATCAGATTACGTTACTGAGTTTGGGTAATCCAAAAGTGACATTACTGACTACAATTTTGGACAGGTAACTAATGGATTACATTTAGAAAGTAACTTGCCCAACCCTGCCAGCCAGCAACCTTGTCAAGGGCAGCTTTGCTTTCAAAATTCCAACAGTGTATTCATGTCCTGCAAACTCCAACCAATTAGCATTAAGGCTCAAGCTCAAATCCTTTTTTAAACACACAACAGGGGTGTGTGTGTGTGTGTGTGTGTGTGTGCGTGCGCGCGCATCGGTGTGTCCAGTCTACACTCATTGTCTAACATATCCCCAGGTGTCCCCTGCCCTTACCTGTCGACTGTTGCCGGGCAGGGTTCGCTCCCACACAGCTCAGAGTAGCAGTATTTGGCAGTGTTCTGGTTGTAGTCTCTGAACTCGGCCTGGGCCAGTAGGGCACTCAGCACCTCAGCCTGCTCTGAACACATCCTCAGGTGGCCACTGTGGAGGTCCTCCTTGACATGCATGAAGAACACATGCCTGGTGGAGGGAATAGAGAGGGGCAGGAGACGTTAGACATGGACTGGATTGGGGAGGAGAGGGGGTACACAGGGTCTGGAACCAAACAGGTGATGGTTGGTAGATCAGAGAGGGACACAGAATGGAGCAGGTGGTTAGAGGTTGGGTTAGACACACACACACACAGAGTAGCTAATTAGTGAAAGCGGTTCCCAGTCAGTGTGTGACGTGGTTTGACTTTTAACCCAGTGACACAGTCCGTGTGTTCTAATTGCTCCATAGCTCTCATCATGGTGGCAGAGTGCAGTGTACACACAGAGCTCTATAGCCATTATCATAGTGGAGCAGCAGCTAGCCTTGTACACCTTCTGCATTGCCTGCCTATTCACTAACCCCAGTGGTGTGCTGCGGCGCGATAAGCAGCCAGGTTGCTACTGCTGTTGTGATGTAACACTGTGGGGTCTGGGTACGATAGCACCATTTAGCCTAGGCATCCCTCAATCTTTCCCTCCATCCTTCTGCCTGGCTCATGTTTTTTCCCCCCGTTAAATACCAACACAAGCCCACAAAGACCGGGCTAAGTCAATGTAATGGCAACACAACGCTGTAATCTTGTTCTTTTGGCAAGGTAAGGGCCCTTCCCGGTTGTCGGTAAACGCTTGTTATTATGGCAAATTCAAAGTGTGGAGGGGGGGGGGGGCTATGGGGGAAAATTTGATAAAACAACAAGGAAGACTTTGTAGATCTGTGTGCAGAACACTAGGCTGCAGCGAGCCAAATACAAAACAACCAGAGTCAAGGAGGCTTTCATTGTTTTCCCCCGAAAGCTTTGTTTCTTGTTTATTAGTTTCAGAGATGTCGTGAATTATTAGACGTTCAAGGTCAAGGTCCATCTGACCTATGTGACATGATAACACTTTCAACAGGAAAAGCCTATTCTCCTGGACTGTATTTATGGTTGGTAAAACCAGGGTTTCCCTGAGTTTTGGAAACCCTGGGTTAAACAATAACTAGTAATATGACAGAGGCAGTGACAGAGGACTCATTCTCTCCCATCAAAAGGAGGGTGAACTAGAGTGGCCTAGTCTCAGAACTAAACTGAAAACTAGCACAAGCCGGTCAGGTAACCCTCCCTCCCTCTCCCCCCTCAGACGTGATGAATTCAACTGGAGTGAACCAGACCAGACTCCCTTCTTGTTTTTCTCACACATGCCGTAAAACTTAAATAAAAAAATAGCCCGGGCCTTTATTTGCTTATTAGAGACAGGCACTTAGAGACAGGCTTCTATTTGAGCCAGGTGTCCATTTCCTTGATGCACACAGTTTTTGCTCACTTGCGTAGTTAATTTAATCCCAGCATTCACTTCCAGCATTTCAATCAATTTCTTCATTTCCTGCACCAATGCGTTATCATTTACACACTGTAACATTTATTTGTATCTTAGTTTTTTTTTTCTTCGAAATGGAGGCATACCAACTTTCGCTTGACAGAATAGCAATTTCCCCATTTCTGGTGGTCTGTATTCCCAAAGTTGTTGACTTTTTGTGCTTGCCAGTTAACTAGCAGTTATCAGCTATAAGCAGCCAATGGCTAGCAGTTTCTTACTGGTGATAACAACCAGGGGCACAACTTTGGTTTTAGAAGTGGTGGGGGGAGCATTTTGAGGGACATAAACAGCCTACTCTACTGTTCAGAGGTAGCCGCATGGTCCTAAAGCACACCATTGCCTTGTTTTGTATCACATTCCAATTATAAAACTGTGTGGGGGGGGGCAAAATTACATTTCAGAATGTGGGGGAATGCGCCCCAGTGAAAGAATGCGCCCCGGTGAAAGTTTCACCCCTGATAAAAAGTGATTGCCATCATTTTTTCATCTCATTACTAAATTATGTAATATAACAAATCAAAACCAAACCTCGTAAACAATTCATTTAGACCCGGCGTATATTTGAAACAGGTGTTTATTTGCTGAAATGTGTGCCGTTGCCCGGCTATTAAACGTGACGGACAGCTATGAGTCTCTGCATTTAATTGAAGTTTTACAGTACTGTAAAACATAACATAACCAGGCATACCACCACCACCACCAGAGGCAATCTGTACAAATTAATAACACAGAACTACGCAACATCCATAACACAAAGCAATGGAAAATAGCACTCCCACCGAGTAAGAATGTGTGACAGTGTGCCTTTAAAAAAGAGATGTACTGTTGACCCAGTGCCTTATGGGCAGGAGAGGGGGCATGGGAACACAGCTTGGTTGGCACTCAGTCTTCTTGCCTCCTTTAAACCCCTTGGCTTTAGCAGGGAACAGATACACAAAAGAAGAAGAATCACTTCAGGACAAGAATTGAGAGGAATATTACCATACAATAAAGGAGATCTAAACAATAGTATCTCTAGGGGCATAATAAACAACCGTTTGAGATGGTGTTAAACAAACCGGCCCAAGTAGATCTATTCCAGACAGTCCCAGCCCTGGCCCCCTTTCCCAGCAGCTCCAGCCCTAGCTGGAACAGTACACACAGCTGTCCGTTTCCTCTATTGTGTTAGGTCCAGCAGCAGCAGCACAGTGACCAGTAGGCTGCTACCTGGCCAGTTGGAAACAAAGGGCTGTGACTACCTGGGGGTTACTATAGGCCACAGGCCCTCCTGGCCTGGCTGCTCTCCCTCGCCACCCAATGGAAATTCAAAAGGACCCCTCCTTTATCACCCCCCCACACCCCCATCTAATGCTGCACTCTGGAGTGGTTTAATCTATGCTTAGAACATGGGCTAGGTTATCATGTTTGGGTGTATACAGTATCTGGAACATTCCTCGTGGTAAGAAGTGCAATACTAGGTGGGTGTTTACAAGGTCATGGCCTACATGGGGTAATATACTGTACAGGAACCAGTCAAGTCTAGTGTGCACAGAGTACTGTAATGATTTCCTTCCTACTCTTTATTTCTTCCTGGCTCTTCCTGGTCATTGATGCACACATGGATTTCTCATCTATCCCTGCTTGACCCCTCAACAGTCTAGCCTGTGCAAAGTCTGTACAGAGTGGAACATTGCATCCCAATTCTCTACCCTTCTGCCCTTAGTGTGCACTTGTCCACTTCCTTTAGGAGGAGAATACAGGCATAAGAAATATGGGAGTAAACTCCCCACATGCTTTTTCTTGGCTCTTCCAGGTCATTGAAGCACACATGATTTCTCATCCATCCCTGCTTGACCTCACAACTGTCTGTGGGTCAGCTGATTCCAGACTGCCCAGCCAGGGGAGAGGGGGGGGTGGGGTTAGTAGGTGTGTCCTGAGCCTGGCTCCTGGCTATGTGGGAGCTCCTCTATCAGGGGAGTCTGCCCCTGTCAGGCCCTATAGCACACCCCACTGGGAGACAAAGAGCAGGGACAAGGAGGGAGGCTCTGGAAGCAGCACCCCGTTATGGAGGTAGACATCCAGGGCAGCAGGGTGAGTGTCTCCCCCTCTCCCCCAGTGCTTTGATGTGGACTGTGGAGGGTGGTGATGTGAAGGGGTTGTAAACTGGTCTGACTATCCACTGTGCAGGATGGTGACCGGTGCAGACAGGCTCACGGCTCTAACTTTAACTCCTACAGCGGCTGGAGGGCAGAAATGCCAGGCTGCATCAGGACAGAGAAGCATTACAGTCCAGAGGTGCCCAGACTGCCAACACCATACCAGTCACTTCCCTGCCCACACACACACACACAACATACTGGTCCCTACCCAGACACATCTCCGCACCCTGCCCACTGTCTGTCCAGGGAGAAGGCAACAGACAGACAAAACAGCAGGGGGTCTCTCATTAAGCCTGTAGGGAATCTAATAGAGGAGAAGAAAATCATTGACCCCCCCACCAGCCCAGTTTAAATACAACTGGGAAGAATAAAGCCTCTTAAGACATTCACTACAGTCATCTTGATGAAGGGAAAGAAAACGGGGGCACGGAACAGCTGCTCTCAGACCAAGGGACCGCATGGTAGATTTACTGTTCACACACGCACACACCGGGCAATAGATGACAGTGGGTGCTCCAACAAAGTAATCTGTTCTCCTGCTGGAATGTTAAACACTTCATTACATAGCTGGAATAATTCAATTAAAGTGCACCGTAGCCTGGCACGGCCGTAGCTGGGAGGAATATGGGTCATTACTCCCTTTCTGTGACAGATGGAAGATGCAGGAGGAGAAGAGGGATTACTGACTTAGTTCTGGGTTTATTAGTGACATTTCTACTGTTTTAGAGAGAGAAGCCCTGTGGAGTTTTAGATTGTCAAAGTTAACTTAAAGGATTTTGTGTATTAAAATCTCTTTTCCTGAAATCCTGTCTTTACTTTTTCCTCCAGCGATTTAAAAAAAAAACTTTTACTGTTGAAAAGCAATATCCCAAGTGCAAACTCTGAGTACGGCATTCAAGGAGTGTGTCGGATGGGAATTTGGGTTGTCATCAGCCACCCCCCCCCCGCCCACCCCCTTGCTCAAGGAACAATAGAGAACGAAAGAGGAAAGCCCCCCCCCCCCACCCACTTGTGCCATGTCATGACATACCTGGACCACCTACTGAGATGTGCCTTTTTAAAAATAAAAAGTAAATCAAGTGTTAAATGAGGCGAACAGGGGACTGGAGTGCCACTGTAAGCTGCTGCTTGTTCACATGGCTAACTATTTTTAATAAACTTATTTCAGAGTAAACATTCTCAAAAGAAGCCGATCACAAATTATAGGGCAATTTGGTGAAACTTTCTTTGTTCTTCTTACCATCCTGGCCTATAAAATAATTGTTTCGACTTGACTTCTCTCAGTAGTAAGAGAGAAGACATTAGTCACAGAGCTCTGTCTCCAGAAGAACAAAAAGTTCCTGTGAAATGAAATGATAAACCTCTGCCTAGTTACTGCACCGTGTCAGCCAATGAAAAGTGTCAGTTTCAGAGCTCACAGGGCCAGGCTCTAAACAATGTGGTTTGTAGAAGTAACAAATAACACAGCCCAGAGCTGTGTGCTAGAGGTAACTCCCAGTCAACGAACTCTAGTAACCCCAGTCCAGGGACCAGTTTTACAGTCTCTCAATGGAAACATCACAACAAGGATGTTAATCAAATAGTTTAACCAACGGAACGAGAGCAATAAAAATGTTTTTAAAAAGTGGGGAAACAAAACACCAAATAAACAAGAGAAACATTTAGTTCTGGCCCGAGTGAACTCATGAATCCAACAACTGCCATTTTGAGGTGAACAAAGAAGTTGTTTGTAAGCTAAATCGACCTCTGGTTAAGGGGAGAGAGTGTTCCAGATTAACGGATTGTAGAAGGGTAATTAAACATAACCCAGGCTGAGCCAGGGCGCTTTGGGCAGGAGTCACACATCCACACAAGCCCAGAGACTGCCACAGCCATCCTTCCTGGCCAGGGACTAATATTATGGGTTCAAACCAGATATGAGGGAAGGCTACTTGAGTTCAGAGAACTTAAAAGGAAAGTTAAACAAGTCTGGGTGGAGGACAGGGACTGTGACAACCATCTTGTCTCCCCAACTAATCCTACTGGCTGCAATGCTGTGACAACACGATTGGTCTTAACGTCAGTGAAAAACATTTGCCTGGTGGTGAAAATATCTAGAACGTTCTGCTTCAGCAGACATGTAAAGACAGACACTTTTGGCAAAGACATCTGGAGTTGGCAGATCTGGATAATACAAACTGCTCTCCTCAGGTTTAGAGGGAGGACATCAAAACTGTTGGAGTTGGGTTGCAAAGCAGAAAAACATCTGACGACCTGCATTTGCGCGCAAATAAAAATTCACGAACACTATCAAACTTTTTTGCAATTCCTCCTCCATCTCCTCTCTATGATAACGAAATTCACATTAGATTAACGTGGACAGCAGACAGATACAGTAACAAATCAAATCAACAAGACCTTGACTCAACTTGTAACACAACCATAAGAATGCATGCTGCTGCCATTCAAAAACAAAACTACGTCCAAATCAAAAACTGAAGACCTATTAAAGCTCCCATGCAGTCTTAACGCATGTCATTCTTTAAATCACTTTGTCTAATAAATCACTTTGTGCGTCATTTTTTAAAATAGAACTCCATTATTGTCATTTTCACTATTTTCATTATCGTCATTTATTTCATAACAGAAAAAAGGAAATCATATTAACTGCACTGCCCCTTTAAGAATTTCCTTCCATTCTGAACCCAGCATTAGCTGAATTGACCAGTCAAATTGCTAGGGTTAGGGGCTCCAAGTCCCTTCAAGAGATTCTATTTCTATGGGAAAGGCACTAAAAACATTCATTTTCTTATTCATGGCAGATGAGGTCTGTTAATGGCTGTGCCTTCTGGATAGCTAACCCCCGACCAACTGTTGACCTGATCAGAATGCTAAAACACTGCACAACAAGGGGAAAACATGTCCATTTAGACAAGCATGGAACACACACTACCTCCAGGCTAGTGAGGGGTAATGATGCAGATAGTACACCATTCATTGAGGGGGACAAGTTTCAACCATAGAATTAGAACTATTAGAACAGAACTGACATTCTAATAATTATATTTCTATGGGGCCAACTCAATCTCTGAACCAATAGAAATGTCAGAAAGTTTCATAAAAAAGGGACATGGTTGTGGTTTGAGCAAACAGCTTCTAAAACAAATAGGAAGTCTACTACTTCTCTGGAAATACCCACCAAATGCAGAAGTAGATATTAAACTGCCCATATCTGGTCAGTGCAGTGTACACACACAAGGCTGCCTCAAGCCATGGTCAAAGACCAGGCAGGGTGTTTCAAAAGCTACCGGGGCAGAGCGGAGCTGAGAGATTCTGGGATCTCAAAGCTACAGGATTAGGATGGGGGGTTTTGTTTGATGTTGGGAGGACAAGAGGAACTGCAGAAATCGGACCAAATTGAGCCAGTGCTACAGATGAGAGCCGTGTGTGTGTATTTATAGAAAGCTTTAAAATGTGATGTGTGTGTGTTACTGAATCTCTTTAGACCCCTCCACACACACACAGGTTAAACCCTACAATGGATCACCGTTTCCTGGGAGTGGCTAGTTGCACCTTAGGGTTTTACTCCTTGTCTATTATAACACAGAAAACATGGGATGCCTAAATAGTCAACTGTAAAACAGTAAACGCACACTAGCTGATGTCTCCAACACTCAACCTCACAGTTAATAATCCCCATGTCTGGCATAGAGCGGACGTCTCTGGTAAAAAATGTTTTTTAACTATTCAAGGATAATGGGATAGGAGCAGGATTTAGTGAAGATTCTGTAAAACGCCAAGCTTATGTAAGCAGTTTTCTTATTTTAATTGTATGTGTGCCGAGTCCACCATATGTTATGTAACCGGGCTGAAAGATGGCGAGAGAGAGAGGCGTGTGTGTGTGTACTGGCACTGAGGGCCAAGCTTGTCTGTCTGCACCCACTAAGGACATTTCGTACACACACCTGTTACTACCCACAGGTTTTCCTGTACCAGGACATTACGTTTTAGGAGTGTGTGTGCCCTATAATGCTGGAAAATCCTCTGGCCCCTGGGTCAGGTCACCACCTAGCACTGTTACTTGCCAAGAACACACTGTTTTATTGGTGGATATTAGTTTGAGCATGTTCCATTGGTTTATTTTAGTTTCTAAGAGCTGTCCCTCACTAGTAAACTATTCGGTGGTCTCTCTCTCATGCACCAACTGACAGTGCAACACTTGAAGCTATCAGACCATGCAGATAAGAGATAGAGGGACACTAGTCAGAGACTGTTCTCTCTGCTACTGCACAGTAAGCGGTACCGGAGCGCCAAGTCTAGGTCCAAGAGGCTCCTAAATAGCTTCTACCCCCAAGCCATAAGACTCCTGAACAGCTAATCAAATGGCTACCCAAACTATTTGCATTGCCTCTCCCTCTGGAACGCTGCTGCTACTCTCTGTTATTATCTATGCATAGTCACTTTAATAACTCTGCCTACATGTACATATTACCTCAATTACCTCGACACCGGTGCCCCCGCACATTGACTCTGTACCGGTACCCCCTGTATATAGCCCCGCTATTGTTATTTTACTGCTGCTCTTTAATAATTTGTTATTAATTTCTCTTACTTTTCTGGGGGTATTTTCTTAAAACTGCATTGTTGGTTAAGGGCTTGTAAGTAAGCATTTCACTGTAAGGTCTACACCTATGGTATAAGGCACATGTGACAAGTAAAATTTGATTTGAGACAGTCACGCATTCCACATCTACTTACTAAGAAGTTCTGCCCACACTATGAGTACCAACTTATGCGTTTTGTATCTGTGTTTACGAAATATGTGTGTTTACGAGTGTATCTATTTCTGCCTGCATGCCTGTCCGTTTGTGGTCTGTGTGACGGGCAGAGGGAAGCAGCAGTAGCCCAACGAGGGGAAATGTGAAGGCACAAAGAGGGTTAAGGCATATGACGACATTGTGACGTTAAGAGTTTTTACAGCTGTTGATGCACACCAAAATGTAGGCTAGACGCCAGCTGAACCAAAGCAAGCAGAAGGCTTTAAGGGAGATGTTGCTCATCTCGCTCCCTGCCACACACACAGAGGGAACAAATACCTGTTTTCACCACAGAGAGACATGACCTTCCAGTAACCACTGAGTCACAAATACCACCACTAGAACAGAGAGAGTAGAGAGCACACAGCATGCTAACAGAAATATACATCATGAGTGTGGAGAGTTTCCATGAGTTGCGATCACCACACTGGTTCACACAGGCCTGTTCTCTAGAGAAAGATGCAGAGGAAGTCAAAATGGCCGCTTCTTTCCTATCTGAAAATCTGGTCTTCATTGTCTTGAACACCATCCAGAGAGAGAGAGCGAGAGATGGGGCCCCATCCTCAACCACTTTAAATTATTCTACATCTGGTAGTGACAGCGTGCGGGCCAAAAATAAAATTGTTGAGCCGAGCTCTACCCACCACAACTGTGTGCGTCTGTGTGTGCGCAAAACCTTTGCTACTTTTAATTAAGACTCACACATTACCATCCCCTCCCTCTATACACCCCCCCACGTCTTTATCTCCCCCTTTCCCCTTGTCCCCGGCTCCACACACACCCTCTCTCCTCGCCATCTGTTAAAGACCCTCCTAATCTGCCAGAGGTCAGCAGTGGATGAACTGCCATGGGTCCTGACGTCTTCAAATAGCAGACACACCAATAGTGTTTTCTGGCCGAGAGTACTTAGCGCCTCTGAACAGAGTACCAGACGTAATTTGAAAAACGATTCTACATGTAGAGTCGTCAGCAGCCATGCGCTTACCGGCGGATGGTCCCTAAAAACACACCGTGCCGAATGGCAGATCGACATTCGGTGCGATGTGTGTGCGCATCCTAAAACTGTCCCCAGAAAGACTGCTTTTTAGCTTCCTCACCCCTTAGCTCCCCTGGTCAACTCCCCTTTTCTTCCCCTTAACTGCACAGGCATGCTGTCCAGTCTTAAAGACACACAAAGTCCATTGGGGCGGCAGGTAGCCTAGTGGTTAGAGTGTTGGACTTGTAACCGAATGCAAGATCGAATCCCTGAGCTGACAAGGTAAAAATCTGTTGTTCTGCCCCTGAACAAGGCAGTTAACCCACTGTTCCTAGGCGGTCATTGAAAATAAGAATTTGATCTTTATTAACTGACTTTCCTAGTTAAATAAATCAAATAAAAATCCTCAAAGACAGACAATGAAAGGAAAAAGGACTTGCCCTCCAAGCCAGGGGGAGGGAGTGGTAGTGTATACTTATAGTCCAGACAGAGACAGCTGGGAGGAGGGGCAAGAGGGATAGATCTCAGTTTAATGAACAGTTACTGGCCGACCTTGCCTGGAGAGAGAGCGAGAGGAGCTCAGAGGCTCAGCCCCACACACAACTCCCTCTCCTCTAACAGCATGCTATCAGATGCCTTCCCTGGCAGACTGACTGGGGTTAGAATCTACTTTTAAATGATACAGTATCTGTCCTACAACTGTGGAAAGATATCTGATGATACTAACGTGAATGCTGCATGCAAAACTTTACTGGGGTTAGCAATGAGACCAGAGCACCGTATTAATAACATCAAAAGAGAAGCTCTGAGTTGATTCTCTGCTGGTGCATTTCCAAACAGGATTTACAACATATTTTTGAGTGCGGACGCATCACACCCTTTTACATATAGTGCACTACTTATGAACTGCATTTGCAATGCAGCCTAAGATTCAGTCAGGATCAAGCGCGTCAGGATGTGTTACTTTGTATGGAGACTTCTAACTAGAGGGACCTCTAAAGGGCTGGGAGGAGAGAACTAAACTAGACTCCAAAGGTCCTGTTATCCATCAGCCTGAAGTCGGTGTGTCAGGCCTTTCGCTAGAGATACGTTTCAACAAGTTTTTTAGAAGACTGGGCAATATCTTCACAGGTTGATTTATATTACAGTCTTTGTATAAGAGAGGAAGAATGATTTTTTAAATTAGGCTGACGGAATACAGAGCTAAGTGAGCATATTATATGAGAAAACTACACTAAATAAAGCCTTTTACATTGGTGTCTGAAAACTTTTTGTTCTTTCAACTCTTTTTTCAGAGTTTGTAGTAAAAAGCACTTTTAACATCTAAACAAAGTCACAACTGTGAGATGTGCCTTTGAGACTTTGTAAAAAGCCAAGACAAAAGAAACAAAGGCAAAAGCACAACATCAACAAAAGTGTTAATAAGGACACTTCTCCTGAATGAGAAAAAGTATACGAAAGACAAAAGAAACCGAAGTGAGCACACTTCATCATTCGTTTGAATGAGAGCCAGCATGGGATGTCTGGAGGAGGGCTGTGTAGCTCTCTGCAGGCAGGGCCAGGCAGAGGGACCCTGGGACAGCAGTGAAGGAGTCTGGAACCTCTACAGAGATCATATTTCCTTACTGCCTCCTGCCCGGCTCCGCTTGGCGCCACAATGACCTGTAGTAACCCTGTGTGCTGCAGGGTTACTGTAGGCCGTTTCACTGTACAGCCGAATCAGGAAGTCACAACTAACTTCACAGGAATCTGGTTGTTTCTCTTTCCCCCTGCTCCTCCTCCTCCTATAGTACATGACTGGAATCTGAATGGTTGAGTTAGAGATTATGTTGTAATATGAATATTTAGTAAGTAACTGCCCTAGGTTCTTTCTCTCCTTTTTTCATTTTAACAAGATGATGCAGGGACAGAAGAGAATGACTATTGTAATGAGATGGTTAAATATGCATGTATGCTCATGATGTGGTGTTGAATTTTGTCTGTGTGCGATATACATAACATCCATACCTAGTCTGTTCCTGGAGTATGAGATGTGGTTCCACAAAGAACTTGACTCTAAGCCTGAGTCGGCAGGGAGTCAGATTGTCCATCTGCTGACAGATTCTGTTCCTCAGGTTGAGCCACAGGTTCTCTCCCTTACTGCCCGAGAACTGCAGGCCAAAGTAGTCCACCTCTATGATTCCCAACTTCCTACACACCTTTGGAATAAAAGAGGAAGAAGTCAGTTATGGAGAAAAAAAACAAAAAACACGTAAAAACCAAAGTAAAACCAAAAATAAACGCCAAAGTTGCCTAACCGCAGTTTGTGTAGGCCGAGAAGTTTACGTAGCATCTTCAAGAAAATATGAGACAGTTTAGCATGTTTCTTTATTATCATTTTTGCATTTGCCATACATCAATACCAAGGCCGTAAAGCCGGTGGGAGCAGTTAAGTGGGAAATAAATGTTGATATTGTTCCCGCGGTAATAAACTTAATCACGAGCGCATCCCACGCGCCTCTCCCCAGCAGCAGAAAAGGAACGGAGTTATGTAACATCAAGTGTAGCCGAAATCCAGAGGGGACGGAGGGTGAGATAACTATACCGACTCAAAGCACATGTCAACGCGCTGTGCATATGAGATAGGAGCTTAGAATTTATTTAGAACTCATTAGAAGACAACGATTAGGCCCTCTGACAAATCCACATGTTTACGGATTGATGACTAGGCCTACATCATTGGCACCATAACGTTTTGTGCACATGATAATTGATGTAACGACTTTAGTATTTATATTTAAATCTAAAAACAGATTATTGCAATATGGTAGACTACTATTGGATATTCAAGGTTGATTAAGTCAACAGTAGACTATTTTCGTGAGAACACCCATTGAAGCTACACAACATTGCTAAGCATGCACAGGGACCAACATGAACTGAAGTAACCTTTGTTTGACAAAGCCATATACTTTCTTCGCGACTAGACTACCAGGAAGCAACTCCCTCAGATGGCACCTTCATATTCATTTCGAAAATCACCAACTCAATCATCATGAGTTGAATTGTGCCATAAATCAAAATTGTATATTCTTTCTTTGTTACGGAAAATGTAGCCAACTTGTTTCCAAACAAAGCAACATTGTTGCACGATTGAGGAAGCACATTTGTATCGATGTGTGTGGCAATGTAACATACATATCCAGCGACAGACAATGCTGTTTAGAGAGAACTGACGCTGGCGACAGAAAATCTAACAATAAACAGGAACTTTGAACATCAAAATGTGGATTTCTCATATCGGCAATAAAACACGTTCATGCTGACAAAGTGTTGCGATTTAAACCACAAATAAATGTGCACTTGCAGGACAATTTTCACTGTAATTCGACAAATGTATCTATAACCTACAAATAACGTATAAACAACAACCCGAAAACAGAAAAATAACAAAATGAAGAATTAAAATCAGTATCCACCTTATTGAGACAGTCTTCACCATTCGCCTTCGAATCAACTTCCACTTCCATAACCACCGAATCCGGACGGGTAACATGGCAAAGCATTTTGGCTGTCTAGTATTTTATCTTTGGTCTATACCTCTTTTAAAATAATAACACAACCACGGTATTCCTCTTTTGAGACCCTACATCAAACCTTCGTCCACTTTCCAAACCCTCTCACTTCGTGTGGCAGCCAAACACTCCCTACCAGCGGTAAACTATATCAATGAATTGCTATGCAAAGCACTGACTACTCCGAAGCAGCCAATTACAATGCGTTTAGCATATGAGGCTTCCACCCGCTAGCCTTGCACCCGCGATCACCGTCATATCCAAACGGCTAGTGCAATCCGGGATCCTTGGGACAACCCCTACCCTAAACCCTAATCCAGGGGTGTCAAACCGTAAAGTGGTTCAGTACCGCTGAGTAAAACAAATAAAACAATTGTGAATTTTTTTCCGGTGGCGGACGAACTCAAAAAACGTTAAAATAACTACAACGAAATCGAAACTGTATAAAAATGATAATGGAACTATATTCATACAGTTTCTTGATTGTCCAGCCCACCAATAATCACTAGACAGGGAGAATATAACATTCAAAAATGATGGATAGAGGATACATTTTTGACTATTTAGAGTCAAGGAAATATAACATATTTTCAGTGCGGCCCTCCAGATCTCCTTGAAGGCCGAATGCGGCCCCCAGGGCAAAATTTGTTCAACACCCCTGTCCTAACCCCAACCTTAATCCCCTACCCTAACCATAACCATAACCATAACCCTTACCTTAACCATTTCAATTTCAATGGGGTAGGGACGTCCCAAGGAGTCCCGAATAGCATAGACCATATTCAAACGAGACCATCTCGTGGCTACAATGCATGATGAGGACAACAAAGGCGCCCCCTTCTGGGGTTTTCTCCAGAGTGTGCAGCTCGCTGGACCTCTCATAAGTCTATGGGTCTTTCACCTGCTTGATAAGAGTTGACTATCCATGGAAATATCCGGTATAGAGTGGCTTGAGTTGTAAGTTGAGAGCTGCATATGAATTAATAATGCATTGAAATAGGCTAGTGATCAGAAATAGCAGCAGTAGAGGACTATGTGCACCCCAAACATGTATTTCTGTGCTTACTTTCAAAAGCATCTGAATGTTCAATGCAAAAATCTCCCATTGTTATTGCCCAATACACTCCCTTGCCTTGTGCCCAGTGAGCAAAGTCTATTCCTGTACGTTGGCTAGAGCTAGGTATAGGCCTACAACCTGTCTCTATGTTGTTGACGTTCAGTAGCCTACTGTGTAAGTCAGACAAGCATTTGCAAGCATGTGCAGAATGAGACCTGGATAAATCGTTTGACAGGTAGACTGGTTGAGCACCAAACATGTGGTTGTTTCTGAGGTTTCCCCAGTTATATTCACAGCCTACCTGTTAGTCAAAGTCACCTTTCTGCAATCACTCTTAATTACATCTTGTGATCTTCACTAGTAAGATTTAATAAAGAAAGGTGAGCATTATTTTATTTGTGTCTGTAAAGCTCCCTTGATGACAGGCACTATAATATGTAAACTTATCATCCAGTTATTGGAGGGTTATAATGAAATGCAGTCGTTCCCACAGAGAAACACAAGCCCTATATTCACATGTTGACATGCATGAAATCAATAGAAAGAAACACAGCAGTGCTTGTGTGTGTGTGATTATAGGTCGGAGGTGACTCTGTCAACGACCTCCATCCATACTGACATAAAAATACAATTTGAGACCGTCAAAGTTGCATGGCAGCCAGATGCAAATTTAGTATTTATTATTTCCTATGATATTTTCCCATCTAAATAACTTTGTAAGTCAAATTGCTACAATTTTCACAGAGAGGGACATTTTGCCACAACATGTCCTCCTCCAATTCTGAATATATATTGCTTTGCAAATAAATGACTGTGTGTGACAATGACTGTATAAATTGGTCTTTGATCCTCAGTTCTACTGACATGAAAATAGGATAACAGGAGAAATGTAATATGGATTAAAACATGAAAGCTGAGAGCAGGGTTGGACTCAATTGGAATTGAAGGCAGTCAATTCAGTAAGAAAACTAAAGTTACAATTCAATAATCGAAAAAGGGCATTTATTTCCAATGGCTTCTTAATAAAATGAAAAGTAGAAGCTGTTTATTTCAAAAGTTTTAAAATGTCTGAATGTTAAATTCAAATCACTTCCTGAATTGACTGCCTTCGGTTTGAATTGAGCCCAACCCTGGCTGAGAGTGAGTGACACATCCCAGCTTCCTGAACTGTGTTGTCAGTGTATAAGTGTGGTGTTCAGCTCAGCCAACTCTCTGACCTCCTGCACCCTGCCAAAGGACATCAGCGAGCTGGGCCGCCCATCGAGTCTGCCGGTCAGAAACTATCAGTGTTCACTTCTGATGCAGTTAGTCTAATGCTGTTTCACCTAAATGGATTGCAAATCATATACATTGAATCTCTTTGTATTCTCTTTTGATTTGGGCTGCTTGTGTCCTAAATGACACCCTATTCCCTATTTATTTCACCACTATTGACCAGGGCCCATGGGGCTCAGGTAAAAAGTAGTGCACTATACAGTACCAGTCAAAAGTTTGGACACCTACTCATTCAAAGGTTTTTCTTTATTTTCACTATTTTAACACTGTAACAGTGTTAAACAAATCAAAATATATTTTAGATTTGAGATTCTTCAAAGTAGCCACCTTTTGTCTTGATGACAGCTTTGCACACTCTTGGCATTCTGTCAACCAGCTTCATGAGGTAGTCACCTGGAATGCATTTCAATTAACAGGTGTGCCTTGTTGAAAGTTAATTTGTGGAACTTCTTTCCTTCTTAATGCGTTTGAGCCAATTAGTTGTGTTCTGACAAGGTAGGGTTGGTATACAGAAGATAGCCCTATTTGGTAAAAGACCAAGTCCATATTATGGCAAGAACAGCACAAATAAGCAAAGAGAAACAACAGGTCAGTCAATCCGGAAAATGTAAAGAACTTTGAAAGTTTCTTCAATGATAAGTTCATTAGAATTACCAGCCTCAGAAATTGCAGCCCAAATAAATGCTTCACAGAGTTCAAGTAACAGACACATCTCAACATCAACTGCCTTCATGGTCGAATTGCCGCAAAGAAACCACTACTAAAGGACACCAATAATAAGAAGAGACTTGCTTGGGCCAAGAAACACGAGCAATGGACATTACACCGGTGGAAATCTGTCCTTTGGTCTGATCAGTGCAAATTTGAGATTTTTGGTTCCAGCTGCCGTGTCTTTGTGAGACGCAGAGTAGGTGAACGGATGATCTCTGCATGTGTGGTTCCCACCGTGAAGCATGGAGGAGGAGGTGTGATGGTGTGGGGGTGCTGTGCTGGTGACACTGTTGGTGATTTATTTAGAATTCAAGGCACACTTAACCAGCATTGCTACCACAGCATTCTGCAGTGATACGCCATCCCATCTGGTTTGCGCTTAGTGGGACTGTCGTTTGTTTTTCAACAGGACAATGACCCAACACACCTCCAGGCTGTGTAAGGGCTATTTGACCAAGAAGGAGAGTGATGGAGTGCTGCATCAGATGACCTGGCCTCCACAATCGAAAATCAAATCAAATTTTATTGGTCACATACACATGGTTAGCAGATGTTAATGCGAGTGAAGCGAAATGCTTGTGCTTCTAGTTCCGACCGTGCAGTAATATCTTACAAGTAATCTAACAATTTCACAACAACTACCTTATACACACACAAGTGTAAAGGAATGAATAAGAATATGTACATATAAATATATGGATGAGCGATGGCCGTGCGGCATAGGCAAGATGCAGTAAATGGTATAGAGTACAGTATATACATATGAGATGAGTAATGTAGGGTATGTAAACATGATATAAAGTGGCTTAAAGTGACTAGTGATACATTTATTACATTTATTACATCCAATTTTTAATTATTAAAGTGGCTAGAGATTTGAGTCAGTATGTTGGCAGCCGCCACTCAATGTTAGTGATGGCTGTTTAACAGTCTGATGGCCTTGAGATAGAAGCTGTTTTTCAGTCTTTCGGTCCCAGCTTTGATGCACCTGTACTGACCTCGCCTTCTGGATGATAGCGGGGTGAACAGGCAGTGGCTCGGGTGGTTGTTGTCTTTGATGATCTTTTTGGCCTTCCTGTCACATCGGGTGGTGTAGGTGTCCTGGAGGGCAGGTAGATTTCCCCCGGTGATGCGTTTTGCAGACCTCACTACCCTCTGGAGAGCCTTACGGATGTGGGCAGAGCAGTTGCCGTACAAGGCGGTGATACAGCCCGACAGGATGCTCTCGATTGTGCATCTGTAGAAGTTTGTGAGTGTTTTTGGTGACAAGACAAATTTCTTCAGCCTCCTGAGGTTGAAGAGGCGCTGTTGCGCCTTCTTCACCACGGTGTCTGTGTGGGTGGACCATTTCAGTTTGTCCGTGATGTGTACGCCGAGGAACTTAAAACTTTCCACCTTCTCCACTACTTTCCCGTCGATGTGGATAGGGGAGTGCTCCCTCTGCTGTTTCCTGAAGTCCACAATCAGCTCGTTTGTTTTGTTGACGTTGAGTGTGAGGTTAATTTCCTGACACCACACTCCGAGGGCCCTCACCTCCTCCCTGTAGGCCGTCTCGTTGTTGTTGGTAATCAAGCCTACCGCTGTAGTGTCGTCTGCAAACTTGATGATTGAGTTGGAGGTGTGCATGGCCACGCAGTCATGGGTGAACAGGGAGTACAGGAGAGGGCTGAGAACGCACCCTTGTGGGGCCCCAGTGTTGGGGTGGAGATGTTGTTTCCTACCCTCACCACCTGGGGGCGGCCCGTCAGGTAGTCCAGGACCCAGTTGCACAGGGCGGGGTCGACACCCAGGGTCTTGAGCTTAATGACGAGTTTGGAGGGTACTATAGTGTTAAATGCTGAGCTGTAATCGATTAACAGCATTCTTACATAGGTATCCCTCTTGTCCAGATGGGTTAGGACAGTGTGCAGTGTGATTGCGTTGTGTGTGGACCTATTGGGGCGGTAAGCAAATTGGAGTGGGTCTAGGGTGTCAGGTAGGGTGGAGGTGATATGATCCTTGACTAGTCTCTCAAAGCACTTCATGATGACGGAAGTGCTAGTCATTTAGCTGAGTTACCTTAGCTTTCTTGGGAACAGGAACAATGGTGGCCCTCTTGAAGCATGTGGGAACAGCAGACTGGGATAGGGATTGATTGAATATGTCCGTAAACACACCAGGCAGCTGGTCTGCGCATGCTCTGAGGACGCGGCTAGGGATGCCGTCTGGGCCGGCAGCCTTGCGAGGGTTAACACGTTTAAATGTTTTACTCACATTGCTCACGGTGAAGGAGAGCCCGCAGGTTTTGGTAGCGGGCCGTGTCAGTGGCACTGTATTGTCCTCAAAGCGAGCAAAGAAGTTGTTTAATTTGTCTGGAAGCAAGACGTTCGTGTCCGCGATGGGGCTGGTTTTCTTTTTGTAATCCGTGATTGACTGTAGACCCTGCCACACATGTCTCGTGTCTGAGCCGTTGAATTGCGACTGTACTTTGTCTCTATACTTCGTCTCTATAGCTTGTTTGATTGCCTTGTGGAGGGAATAGTTACACTGTTTGTATTCAGTCATGTTTCTGGTCGCCTTGCCATGATTAAAAGCAGTGGTTCGTGCTTTCAGTTTTCAGCAATCACCTGACCTCAACCCAATTGAGATGGTTTGGGATGAGTTGGACCGCAGAGTGATCAAGGCAAAGGGTGGCTACTTTGATGAATCAAATATAAAAGATATTTTGTTTATATTTGTTTAACACTTTTTTCTTACTACATGATTCCATATGTGTTATTTCATATTTTTGATGTCTTCACTATTATTCTACAATGTAGAAAATTTTACAAATAAAGAAATACCCTTGAATGAGTAGGTGTCTCCAAACCTTTGACTGGTACTGTATATGGAATAGGGTGCCATTTGGGAGGCAGTTTAAGTCTCATACAGATGAGTGGCTATCCAACACTACCAGATGATAGAAGAGAAGAGAGCGGATTTGGGAAGTGAACTGCAGATAACAGTCTCCCAGGGACTAGTTCCAGTCTAGTTCCAGACAGACCCTCACACTGACACCACCAGGGACACGCACGCACAACACAACACAACACAACACACACCTGAAGCCTCAACACAGTTTATTCTCCTGTTCTCCCTCAGGGACATGACGAAGATGTTTGCCAGTGAAACATACTGCCATGTCATCGTCAGCAGCGTCACTGCAGATTTACTACAACGTTTACCGTGACTACATTCCTTTCAATTATGTGTTCAGATTATCCCAAGGCATCCAAGTCACTGGAGTTGTCTTGACATGATATACACTACTCACATTGTTTATAATAATAATTATATCATTTGCTTTTGCTGCTTTAACTCTCAGGAAGAGCTCTCTGTGCACCTGGCTGCAACATCAGTATAAAACAAGGTAGGCTCTTATTGTGATGAGTTATTTATTCCGGTGATGCAGAAGCCACAGTCCTAGAGCAGTACATAAAATATAAACTAGCTAGTGCTAACCTGCACCCACAGAGACATCCTCTCAACACATCAAATATAAACTAGCTAGTGCTAACCTGCACCCACAGAGACATCCTCTCAACACATCAAATATAAACTAGCTAGTGCTAACCTGCACCCACAGAGACATCCTCTCAATACATCAAATATAAACTAGCTAGTGCTAACCTGCACCCACAGAGACATCCTCTCAACACATCAAATATAAACTAGCTAGTGCTAACCTGCATCCACAGAGACATCCTCTCAATACATCAAATATAAACTAGCTAGTGCTAACCTGCATCCACAGAGACATCCTCTCAACACATCAAATATAAACTAGCTAGTGCTAACCTGCATCCACAGAGACATCCTCTCAATACATCAAATATAAACTAGCTAGTGCTAACCTGCATCCACAGAGACATCCTCTCAACACATCAAATATAAACTAGCTAGTGCTAACCTGCACCCACAGAGACATCCTCTCAACACATCAAATATAAACTAGCTAGTGCTAACCTGCATCCACAGAGACATCCTCTCAACACATCAAATATAAACTAGCTAGTGCTAACCTGCACCCACAGAGACAGCCTCTCAACACATCAAATATAAACTAGCTAGTGCTAACCTGCACCCACAGAGCCAGCCTCTCAATACATCAAATATAAACTAGCTAGTGCTAACCTGCACCCATAGAGACATCCTCTCAACACATCAAATATAAACTAGCTAGTGCTAACCTGCATCCACAGAGACATCCTCTCAACACATCAAATATAAACTAGCTAGTGCTAACCTGCACCCACAGAGACATCCTCTCAATACATCAAATATAAACTAGCTAGTGCTAACCTGCACCCACAGAGACATCCTCTCAACACATCAAATATAAACTAGCTAGTGCTAACCTGCACCCACAGAGACATCCTCTCAACACATCAAATATAAACTAGCTAGTGCTAACCTGCACCCACAGAGACATCCTCTCAATACATCAAATATAAACTAGCTAGTGCTAACCTGCACCCACAGAGACAGCCTCTCAATACATCAAATATAAACTAGCTAGTGCTAACCGGCATCCACAGAGACATCCTCTCAACACATCAAATATAAACTAGCTAGTGCTAACCGGCATCCACAGAGACAGCCTCTCTTTGCATCTATGTGGAGTGTCATTTAAGCAGAGCGATGGGAAAGCCGTGACTTGTGGTCATGCCTTCCAATGTATTTATATGATCTCTTCCAAGTTGAATTATTCAGAATGTCAAATGTATTTGGTGCAGGGCTGTAGGAGGAATGGTCTTATTCTGCCATGTGGGACCACGAATCAGCTCTGATGTAGTCCACTGCAAGCAGGGGGAACAGTAAATGATTCCAGCGATGCTACTGTAACTCCCAAGGGTGTGTGTGTGTGTGTGTGTGTGTGTGTGTGTGTGTGTGTGTGTGTGTGTGTGTGTGTGTGTGTGTGTGTGTGTGTGTGTGTGTGTGTATTGCAGCATACACACAGAGTGTAATCAGAATCCAATCAGTCAGAGATGTTTTGATATCCAGGGACCTCATCATGAAGCAACATGAGACCTGTCTAGGTAGTACACACTTCTGATGCACAGAGAAGCAACATGAAACCTGTCTGGCTAGTACACACCTCTGATACACAGAGAAGCAACATGAGACCTGTCTGGGTAGTAATTACATCTGATACACAGAGAAGCAACATGAGACCTGTCTGTGTAGTAATTATGTCTGATACACAGAGAAGCAACTTGAGACCTGTCTGTGTAGTAATTACCTCTGATACACAGAGAAGCAACATGAGACCTGTCTGGGTAGTAATTCTCTCTGATACACAGAGAAGCAACATGAGACCTGTCTGGGTAGTAATTAGCTCTGATACACAGAGAAGCAACATGAGACCTGTCTGGGTAGTAATTCCCTCTGATACACAGAGAAGCAACATGAGACCTGTCTGTGTAGTAATTACCTCTGATACGCAGAGCAGCAGCATGAGACCTGTCTGTGTAGTAATTACCTCTGATACACAGAGAAGCAACATGAGACCTGTCTGTGTAGTAATTACCTCTGATACACAGAGAAGCAACACGAGACCTGTCTGTGTAGTAATTACCTCTGATACACAGAGCAGCAACATCTGATCCAAACAATCATAAATCAGGTATATAAAACATGTACAGTGGGGCAAAAAAGTATTTAGTCAGCCACCAATTGTGCAAGTTCTCCCACTTAAAAAGATGAGAGAGGCCTGTAATTTTCATCATAGGTACACTTCAACTATGACAGACAAAATGAGGAAAAAAAATCCAGAAAATCACATAGTAGGATTTTTTATGAATTTATTTGCAAATTATGGTGGAAAATAAGTATTTGGTCAATAACAAAAGTTTATCTCAATACTTTGTTATATACCCTTTGTTGGCAATGACAGAGGTCAAACGTTTTCTGTAAGTCTTCACAAGGTTTTCACACACTGTTGCTGGTATTTTGGCGCATTCCTCCATGCAGATCTCCTCTAGAGCAGTGATGTTTTGGGGCTGTTGCTGGGCAACACGGACTTTCAACTCCCTCCAAAGATTTTCTATGGGGTTGAGATCTGGAGACTGGCTAGGCCACTCCAGGACCTTGAAATGCTTCTTACGAAACCACTCCTTCGTTGCCCGGGCGGTGTGTTTGGGATCATTGTCATGCTGAAAGACCCAGTCATGTTTCATCTTCAATGCCCTTGCTGATGGAAGGAGGTTTTTACTCAAAATCTCACGATACATGGCCCCATTCATTCTTTCCTTTACACGGATCAGTCGTCCTGGTCCCTTTGCAGAAAAACAGCCCCAAAGCATGATGTTTCCACCCCCATGCTTCACAGTAGGTATGGTGTTCTTTGGATGCAACTCAGCATTCTTTGTCCTCCAAACACGACGAGTTGAGTTTTTACCAAAAAGTTCTATTTTGGTTTCATCTGACCATATGACATTCTCCCAATCTTCTTCTGGATCATCCAAATGCTCTCTAGCAAACTTCAGACGGGCCTGGACATGTACTGGCTTAAGCAGGGGGACACGTCTGGCACTGCAGGATTTGAGTCCCTGGCGGCGTAGTGTGTTACTGATGGTAGGCTTTGTTACTTTGGTTGCAGGTCATTCACTAGGTCCCCCCGTGTGGTTCTGGGATTTTTGCTCACCGTTTTTGTGATCATTTTGACCCCACGGGGTGAGATCTTGCGTGGAGCCCCAGATCGAGGGAGATTATCAGTGGTCTTGTATGTCTTCCATTTCCTAATAATTGCTCCCACAGTTGATTTCTTCAAACCAAGCTGCTTACCTATTGCAGATTCAGTCTTCCCAGCCTGGTGCAGGTCTACAATTTTGTTTCTGGTGTCCTTTGACAGCTCTTTGGTCTTGGCCATAGTGGAGTTTGGAGTGTGACTGTTTGAGGTTGTGGACAGGTGTCTTTTATACTGATAACAAGTTCAAACAGGTGCCATTAATACAGGTAACGAGTGGAGGACAGAGTAGCCTCTTAAAGAAGAAGTTACAGGTCTGTGAGAGCCAGAAATCTTGCTTGTTTGTAGGTGACCAAATACTTATTTTCCACCATAATTTGCAAATAAATTCATTAAAAATCCTACAATGTGATTTTCTGGATTTTTTTTCCTCATTTTGTCTGTCATAGTTGAAGTGTACCTATGATGAAAATTACAGGCCTCTCTCATCTTTTTAAGTGGGAGAACTTGCACAATTGGTGGCTGACTAAATACTTTTTTGCCCCACTGTATTTGCTTTCAATACACCTGCTGTTTTACATATCAGATTGCTCTCTATGAACAACCGTACAGACACTGACCCATACAACACTGTACCATCTACTGTTGTGATGTGTCATATTTATAGGGAAATGGAAATGATTAACAGTATAATCAATAATACCCATTAGGATTCATATTGAATCAAATGTTAGAAAATGGTGCTTGTTGGACGATAGAAAAAGCCTTTTTTCACTTGTAAAGACATGCTTATTCATATTGTTTTCTTTTTTAGGGGGAGGAGTGACTTTTTGTTCCCCTCAAACTAGCTTAACCATGACATAAACATAAACCATTATTCATCTTTATTAGTGGAGGTTTTGTCCTGTATGATGACATCATCCAATGTGACATCACAGTCCTTCAAGGCACTCACTGATGGGAATAGAACATTAAAGCATTATCAGGGTTCTTCTTTCTGTGAAATCCTCCACATTTCCATTTGAGATGTGTCACTGACACTGATGCAGTGATTATGTCATAAAGGACCAGGGCAGGCAATGCTCACAGGGTGTTGTGTATCTGTGGTAAGATTCATTCCACATTTGTTTCATCGCAGCTCTGTACAGTAGCAGGCAGCTTCATCAGGGAGCTCTTTCTTCTTGTGGTGACTATGATGAAGAAAGGCCGGAGGTTCAGCTGTGTCTGCTTCCGGGGAAAAGCAGAAAACCCATCCCAGACACGGAATATGAAAGATGGACTGTCGACAAAGGACACAAATAGACTTGTGACAGCCAAAGAGATGGTTAAGTCAGATCTAGAGACGGAATGTAAACTGTCAAAAGAGAAGGACAAAGAAGACAAGAGAACATGTGACAACCAATTGTCTGTGCTGAAAATACAGGATGTGTGGTCGTCGCTTACTGGTTGTCTCACCTCGCTGCGCTGTCTCACCCTCAGCAGACACAAGCCACACAGGGACATCTCCCTATCGGAGGTCACACAGTGCCCGAACAGCTCAGACTCAACCAATGGGAGCCCTTGGAACACAGACTCCTCTAATGACGGACAGACAGATAAACCAATAGGATTGGTGGATGGCCCTTTATCCCCACAGGCTGAGGAGAGGCGGGAGGAGGATGACGAGGTGGTGCAGGCCGTGCCCCATGTCCCGTGCTTTGGGTCCAGCTATCTGACTGGTCTCTCCAGCTATCTTAGTGGTGAAGCGTCCCAGTTGTTTCTGGCCCAATGGGGGAGAGACATGATGCTGCGTATGGAGCTGGTGGACATGGGAGGGGAAAGCGGGGATGCGACTCACGCGAGGTACAGGGCAGAGTGGAGCATGTCTGAGGGGGACACACAGGTGGCCCAGGGGGTGTGGCTCCCAGGGGTGCCAAATGGATTTGGGGTGCTACACTGATGGATTATCAGCACCCAGTAAGGTTAGAGTTTTATGATGTTTAATACTAGAACTTATCATACCTGGGTTCAAATAATATTTGAAGAGTTTCATTCCATAACGCTATATACCCATTTCCAGAAATATTGGTAAATTAACTTTGATTGTTTAAAGAACTTATGAAAGAGATTGATGTGTTTTTTCCACATCTAAACATTGCATGGGGTTATTTCAATTACAGACATGTATTTGTTTGAAATCTATCTCTTGATGATTTCATTTCAGAGAGACAAAGAATCATGTTTTGTTGCAAAACGCACTCACTCTCTGAGAGAAAAGTAGCACTGCTTGGTTTTACACCGTCAAATGTGACAAATCAATACATTTTTTATAAAGAACTGTACAAATGATACATTTTATGACGTCAATACTGTAAAATATAGATAACATAAATTAATCAAAACAGTAATATGAGATCTGTATGTCAAGTATTTACATTGGACATTTTAGAGTGCGTTCGTAAATTCACTCTGGCTATCTACTTCGAGTTCAGAACACTCTCATCTGAGTGTTCCAGAGCGCAGAATAACTAATGAATTTACAAACACGCAAAAAAAGTAATTAAATTATTGCCAGCAGTACAGTTACAGTCACATGAAAACAGCCTAACCAGCTCTGCTAGAGGGAGTAAAATGGTCAGAGTGGGGTGGGTGTTCTCTCATTGCGTCTGGAAATAGCTAGCAAGCTAGCTAACTTTAGCCAGTTAGCTTGGGTGCTTGACTGCCATTGTGAGGTCAGAACGCTTGGATCAACCTTACACCTCGGCCAGAGCGTCAAGTGACAATGTGTGCTCTGAAAGTGAAATGCTCAGAAATTATGAACGGACAATCTGACAACGCTCTGAATTTACGAATGCCCAGAGCACACTCTGAGCGCGCTCTGGCACTCCAGATTAAATTCACGAACACACCCATAGTCATTTAGTAGACACAGTTAGTGGATTCATCTTAATGTAGCTAAAAGAGACAACCACATATCACATTCAAATATACAGGATACGAACAGCATTTTGCAACAAAATCCATTTGAATACACATCTAAAATATATAAATAAAAAATATGAGAACAGTAATATTTTATAGACACATGAAGGTACCCAATAATTTCTGATGAAAAAACACAAATGTGAAAAACTGGTGGCTGTAGTGTTTTGGAACTTTTTGCTTTTAAATACTTTTTCTTTTGTAATTTTATTACCCCTTTTTCTACCCAATTTTCATAATATCCAATTGGTAGTTACAGTCTTGTCTCATCGCTGCAACTCCTGTACAGACTCGGGAGAGGTGAAGGTCGAGAGCCATGCGTCCTCTGAAACACAACCCAACCAAGCCGCACTGCTTCTTGACACAATGCCCACTTAGCCCAGAAGACAGCCGCACCAAGGTGTCGGAGGAAACACCGTACACCTGGCGACAGTGTCAGCATGCACTGCACCCGGCCCGCCACAGGAGTCGCTAGTGCACAATGGGACAAGGACATCCTTGCTGGCCAAACCCTCCCCTAACGTGGTCGACGCTGGGCCAATTGTACGCCGCCCCATGGGTCTCCCGGTCACGAACATAGTGGCACAGCTAGCACTGTCAACCCAGTGGCACAGCTAGCACTGTGATGCAGTGCCTTAGACCACTGCGCCACTCGGGAGGCTTAAATACTTTTTTTAGATGTGCTTGATTGAGTTTGTCTGAGCTTATTAATGGTCTCTCTTTGTTTCATACAGCCATGCTGGGACATTTAGCCCATTGAAAACTGTATCTAACAGACCAAATGGCTTTCTGTGAAAGGGATGATGCTGAGAATGTGTTGTTTTCTCTATTCCAGCTCCCTCTCAGTAGCCCTGACTGAGCCACGACTAGATCAGAGAGAGAGGAGAAACTCACTACTGTAATGCTTGTAATGAAAAAGGTGTTTTTGCATCTTTTTGAATGTGGAGTTGTTGTTTATGAGAAAACATGATTATTTTCGTGTTGCAGTCAAGTAAAGCATAGCAGCCATGTATACGAGATAGAATTTGTAATATCCCAACTCCCATCACCAAGTCTCCATGGCAGATTTGTCATTGAAGACAGATTCAGCTGTAGTTTTAAACAATGCATACGTGAGCAACAATCAATCATTTTGGAACACTGGGTGGGGTTCGACTTATGATACTCCAAACATCATTCATGAAACATTTTCCTTACAATAACAACCTGATGAATATTACTTAATATTTTGTTAGGAGGCTGCAGGTCCATGTATTAATGCGTTGCGTTTGCATATCAATTCATTTTCCCAGGTGTCTCACAAGGTCAGGTACAAATGATTAACTCATCCTCCTTAATCTCTATAATCTTCCTTCCCACTCTGTCATCCTCTGTCTGAGCACACACGTGCACGCACACACACACACACACACACACACACAAACACACAAACACTGCTACTGATCGACAGGCTAGCTCATCACTCATCGGTCAGTGCAGCCCGAGTCTCTGGCCTCTATTGTCTCTGTTGGCAAAAGCAATTTGTGAAGGTTGGCCCTGGAGACAGGTCTGATTGTTCATTAAAATCTGGAATCCAGGAGAGAGGAAGTGTTTTATTGCCAGATCAAGCATGGGGAGATGCATCCAGCTGCTACAGCAGGCGATTGTATCTCTACTTCACAGGAACTTGGGACACTCACGGGCCACTGTGATATCTGGATCATAATGTATGCCATGTATTTCTAACCCTCACCCAACTGTGTGTCTACTATGGCATATAGACCCAGTTGGTATTAGGTAGAATGTCGTGACCCTGCCCTCCTGTGGGGACAACAACCTGTGGTTACCTAGGTTACTCCATTGGCCCACAGCAAAAACGTAATCCTTTTTCAAAATGCAATTTTCTTGATGTCTGCTTGTTTTAGTCAATTACAAAACTACATTTAAGAAAAGTACAACACGACTAAAGATTCTTTTTCAACATTGCCTGCTCCCTAGCATTCTCACAACTTACAAAAACCTAATATTGTAGGGCTTCTCTCATGCCCCTTTTCATGACGATGCTAGCAGCCACTTGAGTGAGTGAGTGCTAGCTACAAGTAGTGAGTGGAGTTACAAACGGACTGTACTAAACAAGTTAAATGTCTTACGTGTGTCATGACATGGCCCTTTCTGGGCGTAGATCGTTGCTTCCCCCTCTCTCACTCTCTCCTACTCCCAGGTTCTGTTATCTCCACATTCCTGGTGGAGACTCTCTCCCCTTGGTCATGCAGAGAGAGAGACCACAGAGTGAACAAAGGATTTCACTTGACCAAACTCCTAAATCCCCAAAATGGGAGAATGAAACTATATGTCCACTTGTGAGAATGTGGGAAGGGTCCGTGGACACTTAAGGGACAGGTATGATGAGTGTGTTTCATTTGGTGACCTCATGGAGGACAGGAAACACACATAACTATATCTCTGAATGTGTACATTTCTCAATTATGGGGTTTGCATCTAATTCTTGTATAAAATGAATGAGTAAAGATGAAACTATTTGTGAAATGATGTAATGTGATGTTAACCTTTAGAATGAGAGAATTGTATTCACTGTAAAGTTTAACTAAGTCATTGGCCACACCCCGTGGGCATAGACATGATCAGGCGTCATGGAACCGCCCTTTTTTATTGTTACGAATAAAACCCTCCCGAGGAAATCCTCTTCAGACTAAGCAAACCCCCAGCGTGAGCTGTGGTTGCAATGGTTGAGTACCAAGACTAGAAAACCATACCACGTGGCGCATTGGCTACACGGCTGGAAATGGTGAAACTCTGAGACTATTGATCCCTACAGAATAAGAGCAAATCTTAGATACTAATTACTAGTCTGCAGCTAGAAATGATGTAAACCTGGGATGCGAATACCGACAACCGCCGAAACATCTATTCTAAGAACAATTGACGCCTGACGTATCCATTACAACAGATACTATCAGGAGCCGCCGATAGAGCAACCACCATGAGTAACCAGAGACTCTCTGATGAACTGACTCTCCAGCAGACGGACCGACGATTCCAACAGAGAAGACCACAACGACATATGGGTGTAAATATATTGATTGCAATTATTCCCGAATGAGCGAGTGTTCATGTGCAAACGATTAGCATTTCAATGAATATAATTATCCACTGTGTGAAGTGATCCATTTTGTCTTTCCCGCTCCTTTATCGGTCCACACCCCCTTTTCTTTGTATACCAAGCCGTCATATCAGTTTAGCCCACTAGGGGATCTTCCCCATCATTGTTAGTAACCAATATCTACTGTTTGTTTGTTATGCATTTCTGTGATTATTTAGTTAGTAAATAAATGATTAAGCCAATTGGTGTACGGATGATTCATAATTTAGGCTGGGTTCATGCAAATAACCAAGAATTCTACGATGTTTGAAATGAGACGTAAGGTAAAGAATAATTCATTAATAGAAGACTAATTGATAAGATATTAAAATATCTGAAGAGTTATATCCGGAAAAGTATAACTTTGTAATCTGAAGATTTTCTGTGGTACCCCGACTTCCTAGTTAATTACATTTACATGATTAGTTTAATCACGTAATAATAATTACAGAGAATTGATTTGATAAAATAACAGTCTTCACCTTTAATGATACTGAAAACACAACGCCTGTGATGAAATGTTTTCCACACACCTGGCTACATGTAGCTATCTCTAGGTCGGGTTTTTTGACCTGGCTACATGTTCATTGATCAACACAGCAGCTTTTCAGCATCTTTTGTTATTTCTGTATAACAAATAAAATCAACAAGGAAGTTGCCTCTTTTATAATGTGGATCAATACGAAAGAATGTTGGTTTTCCCCAATTTGTGGGTGCGGTCGAGGATAATTCCTTATTATTACATAAATAACAACTGGGAGTATAAACAATCTGGCGAATAATGACAGGAAGGCAGTTTATCAACTTCCATTCAACCTTCCAGGAAACTGTGAATTTTTGTAAAAACACAGGCTCAACAGGATGCTATGAGAAGAGAGTGTACCGTAAAGTAATTAAGCATCAATTACAGACTTATAGACTTCTCACATGATACACCAAAGTGCCTACCGTAAGGCATGGCAGCACTAAGCTGGTAAGAACACAGATATACATCTGCTGAATTTAAAATAATATACAGTACATATAGCCTAGTCCTACTCCATCAAATAGCATAGCGTTCCATCACAACTACAAAGGAAGTAAAGAAGTGTATGGAGTGCCAGATCACCTACTCCTCAGACAGAAAAAATGTGCAATCTTTGACTGAAGCCATATTAAGACATTTGATTTGACAACAGGGGTCTCCCTAATCAGTGTTTGTCTGTGTGTGTATGTGCATGCGCGATACTTGCTGTTCCGCTCTGCACAATGGGAACATCAATCCGATCCCCACGTGCATGCTGCCTAGTGCCTACCCATGTAGACAGACACTGAGCAGCATAATCTGCAGAACACAGGAGGCTGCCAGCCTGGTCCCAGATCTTTTATGTCTTATTGTTAACTATAGGAGTTGGCAAGACAGCACTAAGAGATATGACCAGGCTAGGAAGTTGCTGCTCCCTCTGAAACAGTGTCACAACAGGTAAAGCAAAAATGTCCTTCTTTCTCTCTTGAAATGTGGCTGTGATCGCCTGTTTAAAAGACAGAGTACTGTATTTGCATTACTTATATGGCATGGTTAGCTCAGTGAGTGAGAGGAGGTGTTAGATGCCTGGCAGGTACTGCAGAAAAATGCCAACTCACCTGGCTCCTACTGAGCTAGTTGGAGAGAGAGGGAAGGAGAGAGGCATGGAAGGATGGAAGGATAGAGGAAGAGAGGGGGGTGGATGTAGAGAAAGCGAGAGAGAGAAGAAGGAAAGAGAGTGCAGATATAATTGACAAGGAGAGAGTGAAATATAGCGAAGCAGTAAATCAACCACATGGGGGGCTGAACTATTTCATCAAGACTGAGCCTTGATATTTACCCTGAAGGCACAAACCTGGAAGTTAATTGCTAATTATCGTCTCATCAGGCAGAGGATGCAGCCACAGAATTAGACAGGGGTTTACACTACTAGCCTGGATTCCAAACTGATAAGATCTGAATGTTGAAACAACCAAATGGTGAAACAGACCATGTCAGTTTGTAATCCAGGCTGTAATGCTACTGCTATTGGTCAGCGGTTCAGTCCAATGATCCAGTTAGAAATTAATCTGGTGACACTTTCTATGAGGCACATATTTTGGAAAGCATAGACATATGTTTTATTAGTGCATTTATAATGCCTTATGATACACGTATAGGGCATTATAACAGTTGCTATAAGCTGTCATAGAAACTGAAGTGTGAGTATGTGCATATTTGAAAGGTAATGTGATCTAGTTGTTACTATAACTGTAGTTTCCCAGTGTAAGCGTTTCTCATGGGATACCACAATATTTGTTCCTGCAGGCATGAGAACGTTCTAGGCTTGTGCCGTGCGTGCAAAACCCTCTGAGATGTGTTTTTCAGGAACAACAGAAGACTAAGGCAGAGATTCACACAAACCCCAATGCAATGACAGTCTGGAATTCTGTATTGGAAGATTTCCCTTGTGAGTAGTTCCAAACATTTCTTAAACCCAAGCAAAACGTTGCTGGTTCCCCATGACCGAACACAACGTTTGTATGGCTGTATTAGCTTGACACGTGCTGTGAAGCTGAGGCCTTCCCTGTCACAGAAATATGTTTTACTGACCATTACAATGACGGGGGGATCCTGCTGGAAACCTTCAGGTGGCGTGGATCACAGACTTGTACACATACTTTGCCACTTGAGCTAGTTGGAGAGAGTGCACGCGCACGCACGCACAAACACACACGCCCACTCACTCACATTCACAGACTGTTTGTCTTACAGAGAGAGAGAGAGAGAGTCCAGGGAACATCTTTCCTCCTTTGTCCTTCAAGTCACGCCACTGACTCCGGCACTCTTAGTAATTAATGCAGTGAGGGTCTCTCAGATAGATATTAGCAGGTTCAATGGAGAGAAGGGCTTTAAATTCAATCACTGAGAAACTCTCCCTTCTCTGGAGGACAAATGTGACCTCATGGAATTCTCAAGTCTGCAGGGGGTGTGATTATTTTATTATCTTATACTCAATAGGCTTCAAGGTTGATTCAAATGGCTGGAGGCAAAATAGTCTTGAAATAAAGTGTATAAAATGCCACTCAACTCCACCCAGTAAATATACAGTACATCACATGGGTGCAGCAAAGGGCTTCAACCGCACTTCCCACCCACCTATGCATTAGAGCTCTGATATTTCAGAGGATGTGCTTTGCACTGTAGAGGAGCTATCTATATGTAGTTATTCAAACTTATATTCAAGGACTTTTTCATTTGCATAGATTCTATGACAGAGAGTTGATGTGCTGTGAAATATTGGCACCCTGGCATATTGACGAGACTGACACCTCATATTTCTCTGTGAACACTAAAAACAGTACAATGATGGTCCAAAGCAGCCACACACACACACACACACACACACACACACACACACACACACACACACACACACACACACACACACACACACACACACACACACACACACACACACACACACACACACACACACACACACACACACACACACACACACACACACACACACACACACACACACACACACACACACACACTGCAGAGTTGATGCTGATTTCCTATGGCAGAATAAAATGAAACCCTTGCAAATGAGTAACAGGAAGAGGGGGTGTCAGTGGTAGGGGCGGTGTATTGTGCCTACATGGCATTGGCTTTATTGAGAGCAGAAAGCGGCGGTCGGTACAGGGTGCAGAGGAACCGCTGGCACCAAGACGGAGGGGAGGACTCTGAATGACAAATTGTCCCCTGGAGACGAGGACAAGCGGGACGCGACTCCAAGTGGCCCAAAGAGAGAGAAAAATAAAGTGAGGGGGAGAGATAGAGGGTGGGAAGGAGGGAGAGAGGGAGAGGGGTGGAAGAAAGACGAAGAGAGAGAGAGGGGGGCAGGTGTTGGAGGACAAAGGGGAGTGTGATGAACGACTCTAGGAGCAGTGCAGCTGATGCCATGTCAGGGATAGAGGCTGCTGCACGTGGAGAGAGAGCATTCTCATCACATCACTGGTTGGCTGGAATGCTTGTGTAATGTGTGTGTGTTTAACTCTGTGTGTGTGCTTTACTTTGTGTGTCCGTGTCTGCACATCGTAGAATGTATGACTGTACGTACGTACATATGTGTAAAATCTGTACATGGTGTTAATGCATATGGGTGTGTGTGCATGCGTCTAGAACACCAGGGTGGCGTCGTGCTACACAACACCAGGGTGGTTCTAGTTCTAGCTGACCTCCACCCAGTACCCTGCCCTGAACCTTAGTCACTGTTCTAGCTGACCTCCACCCTGTACCCTGCCCTGAACCTTAGTCACTGTTCTAGCTGACCTCCACCCAGTACCCTGCCCTGAACCTTAGTCACTGTTCTAGTTGACCTCCACCCAGTACCCTGCCCTGAACCTTAGTCACTGTTCTAGCTGATCTCCACCCAGGACCCTGTCCTGAACCTTAGTCACTGTTCTAGCTGACCTCCACCCAGTACCCTGCCCTGAACCTTAGTCACTGTTCTAGCTGGCCTCCACCCAGTGCCCTGCCCTGAACCTTAGTCACTGTTCTAGCTGACCTCCACCCAGTACCCTGCCCTGAACCTTAGTCACTGTTCTAGTTGACCTCCACCCAGGACCCTGCCCTGAACCTTAGTCACTGTTCTAGCTGACCTCCACCCAGTACCCTGCCCTGAACCTTAGTCACTGTTCTAGCTGACCTCCACCCAGTACCCTGCCCTGAACCTTAGTCACTGTTCTAGCTGACCTCCACCCAGTACCCTGCCCTGAACCTTAGTCACTGTTCTAGCTTACCTCCACCCAGTACCCTGTCCTGAACCTTAGTCACTGTTCTAGCTGACCTCCACCCAGTACCCTGTCCTGAACCTTAGTCACTGTTCTAGCTGATCTCCACCCAGTACCCTGCCCTGAACCTTAGTCAATGTTCTAGTTGACCTCCACCCAGTACCCTGTCCTGAACCTTAGTCACTGTTCTAGTTGACCTCCACCCAGGAACCTGCCCTGAATCTTAGTCACTGTTCTAGCGGACATCCACCCAGTACCTTGCCTTGAACCTTAGTCACTGTTCTAGCTGACCTCCACCCAGGACCCTGCCCTGAACCTTAGTCACTGTTCTAGTTGACCTCCACCCAGTACCCTGCCCTGAACCTTAGTCACTGTTCTAGTTGACCTCCACCCAGGACCCTGCCCTGAACCTTAGTCACTGTTCTAGCTGACATCCACCCAGTACCCTGCCCTGAACCTTAGTCACTGTTCTAGCTGACCTCCACCCAGTACCCTGCCCTGAACCTTAGTCACTGTTCTAGCTGACCTCCACCCAGTACCCTGCCCTGAACCTTAGTCACTGTTCTAGTTGGTCTCCACCCAGTACCCTGCCCTGAACCTTAGTTACTGTCCTAGCTGATCTCCACCCAGTACCCTGCCTTGAACCTTAGTCACTGTTCTAGTTGACCTTCACCCAGTACCCTGCCCTGAACCTTAGTCACTGTTCTAGCTGGCCTCCACCCAGTACCCTGTCCTGTACCTTAGTCACTGTTCTAGTTGACCTCCACCCAGTACCCTGCCCTGAACCTTAGTCACTGTTCTAGCTGGCCTCCACCCAGTACCCTGTCCTGAACCTTAGTCACTGTTCTAGTTGACCTCCACCCAGTACCCTGCCCTGAACCTTAGTCACTGTTCTAGCTGACCTCCACCCAGGACCCTGCCCTGAACCTTAGTCACTGTTCTAGCTGATCTCCACCCAGTACCCTGCCCTGAACCTTAGTCACTGTTCTAGTTGACCTCCACCCAGTACCCTGTCCTGAACCTTAGTCACTGTTCTAGTTGGTCTCCACCTAGGACCCTGCCCTGAACCTTAGTCACTGTTCGAGCTGGCCTCCACCCAGTACCCTGCCCTGAACCTTAGTCACTGTTCTAGCTGACCTCCACCCAGTACCCTGCCCTGAACCTTAGTCACTGTTTTAGTTGTACTCCACCCAGTACCCTGCCTTGAACCTTAGTCACTGTTCTAGTTGTACTCCACCCAGTACCCTGCCCTGAACCTTAGTCACTGTTCTAGCTGACCTCCACCCAGTACCCTGTCCTGAACCTTAGTCACTGTTCTAGCTGACCTCCACCCAGTACCTGTCGTGGAAAATCACTTCAAATATAACTCTTACAAGAACTTTGTGAACTCAAATATGATTTTTAATACAAATTGTATCGCAATCTGGAATGTCCGCGGAACACACACTTTCCCAGAACTCTAGCTCTTATATTTATACACACATAGTATTATGTCCATCCCTTATGCAAATGAAGTTTCTCTTTTTAAGTCATTCACCACCATTATCTTTTAGTTCAAGCTTCCTACTTGTTCACGCCCAATAACGCCCATATCTGCTTTCAATTAGTTTATAATGGTGACCGGACCCTCTATCTTAGTGTGTCAGCATATCTATCATTAGTGTGTCAGCATAATTTGTCACTTCCTTTCATTAATGTGTCAATGTACTCTTTGTTCAGTTTGCCTTTATTGGAATCAGCAGATTCTGTCCTATAAGCCTTCTTTTTAGAAGGAGCTGACTATGGGTCCTTTTTATCATTAGTGTGTCAGGTCAGCAGACCATGTGTCTCCCCCTTTCATTAATGTGTCTAATTGTCTTAGGCATATTTCTCTGGTATGTGTCTTATTGGAATTGTCAGACTATATGTCTCTTCTACCATTAGCATCCAGTTGCCTTATGTTACTACTACATACCCTGCCCTGAACCTTAGTCACTGTTCTAGCTGACCTCCACCCAGTACCCTGCCCTGAACCTTAGTCACTGTTCTAGCTGACCTCCACCCAGTACCCTGCCCTGAACCTTAGTCACTGTTCTAGCTGACCTCCACCCTGTACCCTGCCCTGAACCTTAGTCACTGTTCGAGCTGGCCTCCACCCAGTACCCTGCCCTGAACCTTAGTCACTGTTCTAGCTGACCTCCACCCAGTACCCTGCCCTGAACCTTAGTCACTGTTCTAGTTGTACTCCACCCAGTACCCTGCCTTGAACCTTAGTCACTGTTCTAGTTGACCTCCACCCAGTACCCTGCCCTGAACCTTAGTCACTGTTCTAGCTGATCTCCACCCAGGACCCTGTCCTGAACCTTAGTCACTGTTCTAGCTGACCTCCACCCAGTACCCTGCCCTGAACCTTAGTCACTGTTCTAGTTGACCTCCACCCAGGACCCTGCCCTGAACCTTAGTCACTGTTCTAGCTGACCTCCACCCAGTACCCTGCCCTGAACCTTAGTCACTGTTCTAGCTGACCTCCACCCAGTACCCTGCCCTGAACCTTAGTCACTGTTCTAGCTGACCTCCACCCAGTACCCTGTCCTGAACCTTAGTCACTGTTCTAGCTGACCTCCACCCAGTACCCTGCCCTGAACCTTAGTCACTGTTCTAGCTGACCTCCACCCAGGACCCTGCCCTGAACCTTAGTCACTGTTCGAGCTGGCCTCCACCCAGTACCCTGCCCTGAACCTTAGTCACTGTTCTAGCTGACCTCCACCCAGTACCCTGCCCTGAACCTTAGTCACTGTTCTAGCTTACCTCCACCCAGTACCCTGTCCTGAACCTTAGTCACTGTTCTAGCTGACCTCCACCCAGTACCCTGTCCTGAACCTTAGTCACTGTTCTAGCTGATCTCCACCCAGTACCCTGCCCTGAACCTTAGTCACTGTTCTAGCTGATCTCCACCCAGTACCCTGCCCTGAACCTTAGTCACTGTTCGAGCTGGCCTCCACCAAGTACCCTGCCCTGAACCTTAGTCACTGTTCTAGCTGACCTCCACCCAGTACCCTGCCCTGAACCTTAGTCACTGTTTTAGTTGTACTCCACCCAGTACCCTGCCTTGAACCTTAGTCACTGTTCTAGCTGACCTCCACCCAGTACCCTGCCTTGAACCTTAGTCACTGTTCTAGTTGACCTCCACCCAGTACCCTTCCCTGAACCTTAGTCACTGTTCTAGCTGACCTCCACCCAGTACCCTGCCCTGAACCTTAGTCACTGTTCTAGCTGATCTCCACCCAGTACCCTGCCCTGAACCTTAGTCACTGTTCTAGTTGTACTCCACCCAGTACCCTGCCTTGAACCTTAGTCACTGTTCTAGCTGACCTCCACCCAGTACCCTGCCCTGAACCTTAGTCACTGTTCTAGTTGACCTCCACCCAGTACCCTGCCCTGAACCTTAGTCACTGTTCTAGCTGACCTCCACCCAGTACTCTGTCCTGTACCTTAGTCACTGTTCTAGCTGACCTCCACCCAGTACCCTGCCCTCAACCGTAGTCACTGTTCTAGCTGACCTCCACCCAGGACCCTGCCCTGAACCTTAATCACTGTTCTAGCTGACCTCCACCCTGTACCCTGCCCTGAACCTTAGTCACTGTTCTAGCTGACCTCCACCCAGTACCCTGCCCTGAACCTTAGTCACTGTTCTAGCTGACCTCCACCCAGTACCCTGCCTTGAACCTTAGTCACTGTTCTAGTTGACCTCCACCCAGTTCCCTGCCCTGAACCTTAGTCACTGTTCGAGCTGGCCTCCACCCAGTTCCCTGCCCTGAACCTTAGTCACTGTTCTAGCTGAGCTCCACCCAGTACCCTGCCCTGAACCTTAGTCACTGTTCTAGTTGTACTCCACCCAGTACCCTGCCCTGAACCTTAGTCACTGTTCTAGCTGACCTCCACCCAGTACCCTGCCCTGAACCTTAGTCACTGTTCTAGTTGTACTCCACCCAGTACCCTGCCTTGAACCTTAGTCACTGTTCTAGCTGACCTCCACCCAGTACCCTGTCCTGTACCTTAGTCACTGTTCTAGCTGACCTCCACCCAGTACCCTGCCCTGAACCTTAGTCACTGTTCTAGTTGACCTCCACCCAGTACCCTGTCCTGAACCTTAGTCACTGTTCTAGCTGACCTCCACCCAGTACCCTGCCCTGAACCTTAGTCACTGTTCTAGCTGACCTCCACCCAGTACCCTGTCCTGAACCTTAGTCACTGTTCTAGTTGGTCTCCACCTAGGACCCTGCCCTGAACCTTAGTCACTGTTCGAGCTGGCCTCCACCCAGTACCCTGCCCTGAACCTTAGTCACTGTTCTAGCTGACCTCCACCCAGTACCCTGCCCTGAACCTTAGTCACTGTTTTAGTTGTACTCCACCCAGTACCCTGCCTTGAACCTTAGTCACTGTTCTAGCTGACCTCCACCCAGTACCCTGCCCTGAACCTTAGTCACTGTTCTAGTTGACCTCCACCCAGTACCCTGTCCTGTACCTTAGTCACTGTTCTAGCTGACCTCCACCCAGTACCCTGCCCTGAACCTTAGTCACTGTTCTAGCTGACCTCCACCCAGTACCCTGCCCTGAACCTTAGTCACTGTTCTAGTTGTACTCCACCCAGTACCCTGCCCTGAACCTTAGTCACTGTTCTAGTTGTACTCCACTCAGTACCCTGCCCTGAACCTTAGTCACTGTTCTAGCTGACCTCCACCCTGTACCCTGCCCTGAACCTTAGTCACTGTTCGAGCTGGCCTCCACCCAGTACCCTGCCCTGAACCTTAGTCACTGTTCTAGCTGACCTCCACCCAGTACCCTGCCCTGAACCTTAGTCACTGTTCTAGCTGACCTCCACCCAGTACCCTGTCCTGAACCTTAGTCACTGTTCTAGCTGACTCCACCCAGGACCCTGCCCTGAACCTTAGTCACTGTTCAAGCTGACCTCCACCCAGGACCCTGCCCTGAACCTTAGTCACTGTTCTAGTTGTACTCCACCCAGTAACCTGCCCTGAACCTTAGTCACTGTTCTAGCTGACCTCCACCCAGTACCCTGCCCTGAACCTTAGTCACTGTTCTAGCTGGCCTCCACCCACTACCCTGTCCTGAACCTTAGTCACTGTTCTAGTTGGTCTCCACCCAGTACCCTGCCCTGAACCTTAGTTACTGTCCTAGCTGATCTCCACCCAGTACCCTGCCTTGAACCTTAGTCACTGTTCTAGTTGACCTTCACCCAGTACCCTGCCCTGAACCTTAGTCACTGTTCTAGCTGACCTCCACCCAGTACCCTGTCCTGAACCTTAGGCACTGTTCTAGCTGACCTCCACCCAGGACCCTGCCCTGAACCTTAGTCACTGTTCTAGCTGACCTCCACCCTGTACCCTGCCCTGAACCTTAGTCACTGTTCTAGCTGACCTCCACCCAGTACCCTGTCCTGAACCTTAGTCACTGTTCTAGCTGACCTCCACCCTGTACCCTGCCCTGAACCTTAGTCACTGTTCTAGCTGACCTCCACCCAGTACCCTGCCATGAACCTTAGTCACTGTTCTAGCTGACCTCCACCCAGTACCCTGCCCTGAACCTTAGTCACTGTTCTAGCTGGCCTCCACCCAGTACCCTGTCCTGAACCTTAGTCACTGTTCTAGTTGACCTCCACCCAGTACCCTGCCCTGAACCTTAGTCACTGTTTTAGCTGACCTCCACCCAGTACCCTGCCCTGAACCTTAGTCACTGTTCTAGTTGGTCTCCACCCAGTACCCTGCCTTGAACCTTAGTCACTGTTCTAGCTGACCTCCACCCAGTACCCTGTCCTGAACCTTAGTCACTGTTCTAGTTGGTCTCCACCCAGTACCCTGCCTTGAAGCTTAGTCACTGTTCTAGCTGACCTCCACCCAGTACCCTGTCCTGAACCTTAGTCACTGTTCTAGCTGACCTCCACCCAGTACCCTGTCCTGAACCTTAGTCACTGTTCTAGCTGACCTCCACCCAGTACCCTGCCCTGAACCTTAGTCACTGTTCTAGTTGTACTCCACTCAGTACCCTGCCCTGAACCTTAGTCACTGTTCTAGCTGACCTCCACCCTGTACCCTGCCCTGAACCTTAGTCACTGTTCGAGCTGGCCTCCACCCAGTACCCTGCCCTGAACCTTAGTCACTGTTCTAGCTGACCTCCACCCAGGACCCTGCCCTGAACCTTAGTCACTGTTCTAGCTGACATCCACCCAGTACCCTGCCCTGAACCTTAGTCACTGTTCTAGCTGACCTCCACCCAGTACCCTGCCCTGAACCTTAGTCACTGTTCTAGCTGACCTCCACCCAGTACCCTGTCCTGAACCTTAGTCACTGTTCTAGCTGACTCCACCCAGGACCCTGCCCTGAACCTTAGTCACTGTTCAAGCTGACCTCCACCCAGGACCCTGCCCTGAACCTTAGTCACTGTTCTAGTTGTACTCCACCCAGTAACCTGCCCTGAACCTTAGTCACTGTTCTAGCTGACCTCCACCCAGTACCCTGCCCTGAACCTTAGTCACTGTTCTAGCTGGCCTCCACCCAGTACCCTGTCCTGAACCTTAGTCACTGTTCTAGTTGGTCTCCACCCAGTACCCTGCCCTGAACCTTAGTTACTGTCCTAGCTGATCTCCACCCAGTACCCTGCCTTGAACCTTAGTCACTGTTCTAGTTGACCTTCACCCAGTACCCTGCCCTGAACCTTAGTCACTGTTCTAGCTGACCTCCACCCAGTACCCTGTCCTGAACCTTAGGCACTGTTCTAGCTGACCTCCACCCAGGACCCTGCCCTGAACCTTAGTCACTGTTCTAGCTGACCTCCACCCTGTACCCTGCCCTGAACCTTAGTCACTGTTCTAGCTGACCTCCACCCAGTACCCTGTCCTGAACCTTAGTCACTGTTCTAGCTGACCTCCACCCTGTACCCTGCCCTGAACCTTAGTCACTGTTCTAGCTGACCTCCACCCAGTACCCTGCCATGAACCTTAGTCACTGTTCTAGCTGACCTCCACCCAGTACCCTGCCCTGAACCTTAGTCACTGTTCTAGCTGGCCTCCACCCAGTACCCTGTCCTGAACCTTAGTCACTGTTCTAGTTGACCTCCACCCAGTACCCTGCCCTGAACCTTAGTCACTGTTTTAGCTGACCTCCACCCAGTACCCTGCCCTGAACCTTAGTCACTGTTCTAGTTGGTCTCCACCCAGTACCCTGCCTTGAACCTTAGTCACTGTTCTAGCTGACCTCCACCCAGTACCCTGTCCTGAACCTTAGTCACTGTTCTAGTTGGTCTCCACCCAGTACCCTGTCCTGAACCTTAGTCACTGTTCTAGCTGATCTCCACCCAGTACCCTGCCTTGAACCTTAGTCACTGTTCTAGTTGACCTTCACCCAGTACCCTGCCCTGAACCTTAGTCACTGTTCTAGCTGACCTCCACCCAGTACCCTGTCCTGAACCTTAGGCACTGTTCTAGCTGACCTCCACCTAGGACCCTGCCCTGAACCTTAGTCACTGTTCTAGCTGACCTCCACCCTGTACCCTGCCCTGAACCTTAGTCACTGTTCTAGCTGACCTCCACCCAGTACCCTGTCCTGAACCTTAGTCACTGTTCTAGCTGACCTCCACCCTGTACCCTGCCCTGAACCTTAGTCACTGTTCTAGCTGACCTCCACCCAGTACCCTGCCATGAACCTTAGTCACTGTTCTAGCTGACCTCCACCCAGTACCCTGCCCTGAACCTTAGTCACTGTTCTAGCTGGCCTCCACCCAGTACCCTGTCCTGAACCTTAGTCACTGTTCTAGTTGACCTCCACCCAGTACCCTGCCCTGAACCTTAGTCACTGTTTTAGCTGACCTCCACCCAGTACCCTGCCCTGAACCTTAGTCACTGTTCTAGTTGGTCTCCACCCAGTACCCTGCCTTGAACCTTAGTCACTGTTCTAGCTGACCTCCACCCAGTACCCTGTCCTGAACCTTAGTCACTGTTCTAGTTGGTCTCCACCCAGTACCCTGCCTTGAAGCTTAGTCACTGTTCTAGCTGACCTCCACCCAGTACCCTGTCCTGAACCTTAGTCACTGTTCTAGCTGACCTCCACCCAGTACCCTGTCCTGAACCTTAGTCACTGTTCTAGCTGACCTCCACCCAGTACCCTGCCCTGAACCTTAGTCACTGTTCTAGCTGACCTCCACCCAGTACCCTGCCCTGAACCTTAGTCACTGTTCTAGTTGACCTCCACCCAGTACCCTGCCCTGAACCTTAGTCACTGTTCTAGCTGACCTCCACCCTGTACCCTGCCCTGAACCGTAGTCACTGTTCGAGCTGGCCTCCACCCAGTACCCTGCCCTGAACCTTAGTCACTGTTCTAGCTGACCTCCACCCTGTACCCTGCCCTGAACCTTAGTCACTGTTCGAGCTGGCCTCCACCCAGTACCCTGCCCTGAACCTTAGTCACTGTTCTAGTTGACCTCCACCCAGTACCCTGTCCTGAACCTTAGTCACTGTTCTAGCTGACCTCCACCCAGTACCCTGCCCTGAACCTTAGTCACTGTTCTAGCTGACCTCCACCCTGTACCCTGCCCTGAACCTTAGTCACTGTTCGAGCTGGCCTCCACCCAGTACCCTGCCCTGAACCTTAGTCACTGTTCTAGTTGACCTCCACCCAGTACCCTGCCCTGAACCTTAGTCACTGTTCTAGTTGACCTCCACCCAGTACCCTGCCCTGAACCTTAGTCACTGTTCTAGTTGACCTCCACCCAGTACCCTGCCCTGAACCTTAGTCACTGTTCTAGCTGACCTCCACCCAGTACCCTGCCCTGAACCTTAGTCACTGTTTTAGTTGTACTCCACCCAGTACCCTGCCTTGAACCTTAGTCACTGTTCTAGCTGACCTCCACCCAGTACCCTGCCCTGAACCTTAGTCACTGTTCTAGTTGACCTCCACCCAGTACCCTGTCCTGTACCTTAGTCACTGTTCTAGCTGACCTCCACCCAGTACCCTGCCCTGAACCTTAGTCACTGTTCTAGCTGACCTCCACCCAGTACCCTGCCCTGAACCTTAGTCACTGTTCTAGTTGTACTCCACCCAGTACCCTGCCCTGAACCTTAGTCACTGTTCTAGTTGTACTCCACTCAGTACCCTGCCCTGAACCTTAGTCACTGTTCTAGCTGACCTCCACCCTGTACCCTGCCCTGAACCTTAGTCACTGTTCGAGCTGGCCTCCACCCAGTACCCTGCCCTGAACCTTAGTCACTGTTCTAGCTGACCTCCACCCAGGACCCTGCCCTGAACCTTAGTCACTGTTCTAGCTGACATCCACCCAGTACCCTGCCCTGAACCTTAGTCACTGTTCTAGCTGACCTCCACCCAGTACCCTGCCCTGAACCTTAGTCACTGTTCTAGCTGACCTCCACCCAGTACCCTGTCCTGAACCTTAGTCACTGTTCTAGCTGACTCCACCCAGGACCCTGCCCTGAACCTTAGTCACTGTTCAAGCTGACCTCCACCCAGGACCCTGCCCTGAACCTTAGTCACTGTTCTAGTTGTACTCCACCCAGTAACCTGCCCTGAACCTTAGTCACTGTTCTAGCTGACCTCCACCCAGTACCCTGCCCTGAACCTTAGTCACTGTTCTAGCTGGCCTCCACCCAGTACCCTGTCCTGAACCTTAGTCACTGTTCTAGTTGGTCTCCACCCAGTACCCTGCCCTGAACCTTAGTTACTGTCCTAGCTGATCTCCACCCAGTACCCTGCCTTGAACCTTAGTCACTGTTCTAGTTGACCTTCACCCAGTACCCTGCCCTGAACCTTAGTCACTGTTCTAGCTGACCTCCACCCAGTACCCTGTCCTGAACCTTAGGCACTGTTCTAGCTGACCTCCACCCAGGACCCTGCCCTGAACCTTAGTCACTGTTCTAGCTGACCTCCACCCCGTACCCTGCCCTGAACCTTAGTCACTGTTCTAGCTGACCTCCACCCAGTACCCTGTCCTGAACCTTAGTCACTGTTCTAGCTGACCTCCACCCTGTACCCTGCCCTGAACCTTAGTCACTGTTCTAGCTGACCTCCACCCAGTACCCTGCCATGAACCTTAGTCACTGTTCTAGCTGACCTCCACCCAGTACCCTGCCCTGAACCTTAGTCACTGTTCTAGATGGCCTCCACCCAGTACCCTGTCCTGAACCTTAGTCACTGTTCTAGTTGACCTCCACCCAGTACCCTGCCCTGAACCTTAGTCACTGTTTTAGCTGACCTCCACCCAGTACCCTGCCCTGAACCTTAGTCACTGTTCTAGTTGGTCTCCACCCAGTACCCTGCCTTGAACCTTAGTCACTGTTCTAGCTGACCTCCACCCAGTACCCTGTCCTGAACCTTAGTCACTGTTCTAGTTGGTCTCCACCCAGTACCCTGCCTTGAAGCTTAGTCACTGTTCTAGCTGACCTCCACCCAGTACCCTGTCCTGAACCTTAGTCACTGTTCTAGCTGACCTCCACCCAGTACCCTGTCCTGAACCTTAGTCACTGTTCTAGCTGACCTCCACCCAGTACCCTGCCCTGAACCTTAGTCACTGTTCTAGTTGTACTCCACTCAGTACCCTGCCCTGAACCTTAGTCACTGTTCTAGCTGACCTCCACCCTGTACCCTGCCCTGAACCTTAGTCACTGTTCGAGCTGGCCTCCACCCAGTACCCTGCCCTGAACCTTAGTCACTGTTCTAGCTGACCTCCACCCAGGACCCTGCCCTGAACCTTAGTCACTGTTCTAGCTGACATCCACCCAGTACCCTGCCCTGAACCTTAGTCACTGTTCTAGCTGACCTCCACCCAGTACCCTGCCCTGAACCTTAGTCACTGTTCTAGCTGACCTCCACCCAGTACCCTGTCCTGAACCTTAGTCACTGTTCTAGCTGACTCCACCCAGGACCCTGCCCTGAACCTTAGTCACTGTTCAAGCTGACCACCACCCAGGACCCTGCCCTGAACCTTAGTCACTGTTCTAGTTGTACTCCACCCAGTAACCTGCCCTGAACCTTAGTCACTGTTCTAGCTGACCTCCACCCAGTCACCCTGCCCTGAACCTTAGTCACTGTTCTAGCTGGCCTCCACCCAGTACCCTGTCCTGAACCTTAGTCACTGTTCTAGTTGGTCTCCACCCAGTACCCTGCCCTGAACCTTAGTTACTGTCCTAGCTGATCTCCACCCAGTACCCTGCCTTGAACCTTAGTCACTGTTCTAGTTGACCTTCACCCAGTACCCTGCCCTGAACCTTAGTCACTGTTCTAGCTGACCTCCACCCAGTACCCTGTCCTGAACCTTAGGCACTGTTCTAGCTGACCTCCACCCAGGACCCTGCCCTGAACCTTAGTCACTGTTCTAGCTGACCTCCACCCTGTACCCTGCCCTGAACCTTAGTCACTGTTCTAGCTGACCTCCACCCAGTACCCTGTCCTGAACCTTAGTCACTGTTCTAGCTGACCTCCACCCTGTACCCTGCCCTGAACCTTAGTCACTGTTCTAGCTGACCTCCACCCAGTACCCTGCCATGAACCTTAGTCACTGTTCTAGCTGACCTCCACCCAGTACCCTGCCCTGAACCTTAGTCACTGTTCTAGCTGGCCTCCACCCAGTACCCTGTCCTGAACCTTAGTCACTGTTCTAGTTGACCTCCACCCAGTACCCTGCCCTGAACCTTAGTCACTGTTTTAGCTGACCTCCACCCAGTACCCTGCCCTGAACCTTAGTCACTGTTCTAGTTGGTCTCCACCCAGTACCCTGCCTTGAACCTTAGTCACTGTTCTAGCTGACCTCCACCCAGTACCCTGTCCTGAACCTTAGTCACTGTTCTAGTTGGTCTCCACCCAGTACCCTGCCTTGAAGCTTAGTCACTGTTCTAGCTGACCTCCACCCAGTACCCTGTCCTGAACCTTAGTCACTGTTCTAGCTGACCTCCACCCAGTACCCTGTCCTGAACCTTAGTCACTGTTCTAGCTGACCTCCACCCAGTACCCTGCCCTGAACCTTAGTCACTGTTCTAGCTGACCTCCACCCAGTACCCTGCCCTGAACCTTAGTCACTGTTCTAGTTGACCTCCACCCAGTACCCTGCCCTGAACCTTAGTCACTGTTCTAGCTGACCTCCACCCTGTACCCTGCCCTGAACCGTAGTCACTGTTCGAGCTGGCCTCCACCCAGTACCCTGCCCTGAACCTTAGTCACTGTTCTAGCTGACCTCCACCCTGTACCCTGCCCTGAACCTTAGTCACTGTTCGAGCTGGCCTCCACCCAGTACCCTGCCCTGAACCTTAGTCACTGTTCTAGTTGACCTCCACCCAGTACCCTGTCCTGAACCTTAGTCACTGTTCTAGCTGACCTCCACCCTGTACCCTGCCCTGAACCTTAGTCACTGTTCGAGCTGGCCTCCACCCAGTACCCTGCCCTGAACCTTAGTCACTGTTCTAGTTGACCTCCACCCAGTACCCTGCCCTGAACCTTAGTCACTGTTCTAGTTGACCTCCACCCAGTACCCTGCCCTGAACCTTAGTCACTGTTCTAGTTGACCTCCACCCAGTACCCTGCCCTGAACCTTAGTCACTGTTCTAGCTGACCTCCACCCAGTACCCTGCCCTGAACCTGTCAGATTTTGGATTAGTTATCACCCAAATGTCTATCACTGTGCATTCAACCATTTAAAAGCACAGGAAAGTTAAAATGGGAATACAATGTCAGATATTTTGTATATTTATACAACATATTAATATGTTATCACTGTGGCCTGGATTGTAGTTGAGATTACATTAAAAGTGCAACTGATCAATGCCGTTCGAGATTCTGCGCAGATTATTGTAGCAATTGTGAAGATCTCCACAGACCTGTGACGACCTATGCATGCTATGTTGAACATGCACGCTTTATATGATTACATAAGAAGAAATGTATAGTACAGTAACCTAAATGTGGCCATGGATGTTACTCATTTTAAGGTAGAATGTTACATTAGTTTGGAAGACTTAACTTTAGGCTATTTACTGTATTACAAAAGTAATATTGAATTGTGTTTGGTTGACAACTCAACCAATTGTCAACATTTAAATGAGATGTGTCTACTGCTTCAATAGTTCCGTCTGTGCCACTGACTTAGTCTTACTTTAATTACAGTTTGTCTACAAATTAATAATTAATATGTTGGATTCACGTCTCCATCTCAACCAAAAATATAAGTTCAAATACAGTTGATGTCGGAAGTTTACATTGCCTCCACAAATTTCTTGTTAACAAACTATAGTTTTGGTAAGTCGGTACGGACATCTACTTTGCGCATGACACAAGTAATTTTTCCAACAATTGTTTACTGACAGATTATTTCACAATTCCAGTGGGTCAGAAGTTTACATACACTAAGTTGACTGTGCCTTTAAACAGCTTGGACAATTCCAGAAAATTAAGTCATGGCTTTAGAAGCTTCTGATTGGCTAATTAACATCATTTGAGTCAATCGGAGGTGTACCTGTGGATGTATTTAAAGGCCTACCTTCAAACTCAGTGCCTCTTTGCTTGACATCATGGGAAAATCAAAATAAATCAGCCAAGACCTCAGAAAAAAAATTGTAGCCCTCCACAAGTCTGGTTCATCCTTGGGAGCAATTTCCAAACGCCTGAAGGTACCACATTCATCTGTACAAACAATAGTATGCAAGTATAAACCCCATTGGACCACGCAGCCGTAATACCGCTCAGGAAGGAGACGCGTTCTGTCTCCTAGAGATGAACGTACTTTGGTGCGAAAAGTGCAAATCAATCCCAGAACAACAGCAAAGGACCTTGTGAAGATGCTGGAGGAAACAGGTACAAAAGTATCCATATCCACAGTAAAACGAGTCCTATATTGACATAACCTAAAAGGCCGCTCAGTAAGGAAGAAGCCACTGCTTCAAAACCGCCATAAAAAAAGCCAGACTACAGTTGCAACTGCACACCGGGACAAAGATCGTACTTTTTGGAGAAATGTCCTCTCGTCTGATGAAACAAAAATATAACTGTTTAGCCATAGTGACCATCGTTATGTTTGGAGGAAAAAGGGGGAGGCTTGCAAAGAAGAACACCATCCCAACCGTGAAGCACAGGTGTGGCAGCATCATGTTGTGGGGGTGCTTTACAAAATAGATTACATCATGAGGAAGGACAATTATGTGGATATATTGAAGCAACATCTCAAGACCTCAGTCAGGAAGTTAAAGCTTGGTCGCAAATGGGTCTTCCAAATTGACAATGACCCCAAGCATACTTCCAAAGTTGTGGCAAAATGGCTTAACTTCTTGCCGCACGGATCCCTTTTACGGGATCATTTTCGTAAACAACGGCTGAATTGGCAGCTCGCCAAACTCAAAAATAATACTAAAAATATGTATAATCATGGAATCACAAGTGAAATATTCCACAAGCTTAGCTTGTTGTTAATCATCCTATCGTGTCAGATTTTGAAAATATGCTTTACGGCGAAAGCAATCCAAGCGTTTGTGAGTTTATCAATCACTAGACAAAGAACAAAAGAATAGCTAGAACAGCTAGCCTTAAATTAGCTTGGTAACGAAAGTCAGAAAAGCAATAAAATGAATCGCTTACCTTTGATAATCTTCGGATGTTTGTACTCACGAGACTCCCAGTTACACAATAAATGTTATTTTTGTTCGATAAAGATTAGTTTTATAACCAAAAATCGCCATTTGGTTTGCGCGTTATGTTCAGAAAACCACAAGCTCGTCACAAATGGTGCCCTGTTTTGTTTTCTATGGTTGAATTGTTTAATATTGTGTTAAAGTCAGGAGTAGCATATCTGATTGAATAATAACATTTTGTCTAGAGGGGACATGGCACAGTGAATGTGAAGTCCGTAAAAGTATTAATAAGAAACTCTAAACTGTACACATATAAAAAGAGCAAACATTCCTGCATCATTTTAGAGCCATGTTTCCATAACTCAGTTGTCTAATAGTTTTAAATATTTTAGGGGCGATATACAGTATTGACTTAAATAAATGTCGAATGGGAGACATTTATGAGGACATTTCACTCTGGTTGTAAATGGAGAAAGTTCTTATCTTGGTGCCAAAGAGCTTAAACATGGATTTTTTTTATCTGGCACACTCCAGTATAATGGTAGGCCCACTGAGACAAGTCTGGGAAAATGTTCCTTTCCGCGAAAAATTTATCCAAAATGAATCGCTGTCATAAAAATTCTCTAATGTATTTGATTAGATAGTTAACTTTCTTTGACATACTTTTCTCAGTGCTCTCTTTCTCTCTTTCTCTCACACACACATGTACACACGCATGCGCATGCACACCCACCCGCACGCACCCATGCACGCACACACACACGTGCACACACACACGCACGCACGCACGCAAGCACACACACACACACACACACACACACACGTACACACACGCACACGCACGCACGCATGTTAACCCTAATGCCTAACCCAAACCTTAAATTAAGACCAAAAAGCACATTTTGGTTGTCATGAAGTTTTACAATATTGCCAATTTTGACTTTGCAGCTGGCCCATCTAGCGGAAATTGCTCAGTTATATCTCCAGGGCAAGATTCATGATACTCCTGCCCTGGGACTGCTCTGGTCTGCTTACACCTGCCTCTCCACCGACTCATATCTGCCTAGGTCTGGTTACACCTTTCTATACCTCACTTTTCATACCTGCCCCTGTTCCTCCAAATGTGTATCACCATACTCACAAAGGCTTGTTTGTACATGTCCTGAGTTGTCCTGTTGTGTTCACAAGTGTCTGTCTGATTAATAGTGTAGAAAGCCTTAAAGGCCAACTCCTTAATTTGATTGAATCCATTATTTAAACGCTCAAAAATAGCTGTTAAGATCCTTTTTTTTTTTTTAAGTGTGCCTTTAAAAGGTGCTTCTCCCATCTTAGAAGGAGAACCCTTTGAAGAACCATTTTTGGTTCCAGGTAGAACCCTATTGCGTTCCATGTAGAACCCTTTCCCCAGAGGGTTCAACATGGAACCAAAAAGAGTTCTACCTCGAACCAAAAAGGGTTCTGCTTCGAACCAAAAAGGGTTCTACCTCGAACCAAAGAGGGTTCTCCTATGGGGACAGCCGAAGAACCCTTTAGGAACCCTTTTTTCTAAGAGTGCAGAATGAGAAAGTATTTGAGATGACACTAACAGGATTACAAACGACTGTGTGAAATTAAAATTACAGTTAGCAACAAAACATCTGTTCCTGCATGCCTTATTATATAAGAGTGACAAATGAGATGATTTCTGTGAAATGTTTGCTTGATGTGAACTAACTGTGACTGAGAGGAATCACTTGTCATTCACGTTAATGCATCAACAATCAAAAGGGCAGATTAGAGGTTTGGCACCATGTGCTTTTTCCTCTTGTAGTGCCCATATGGGTCCATCTGACCTGCAATGACCAGACAGTGAAGGTCGAGACTAAGCTTTATTAACAGCCATCTTCAGAGGCCTTCTAAAAGGAAAAAAGGAATGTTCCATCCATAGAATGATAATTCAATTTCTATTTTAATTCCGTTTCCATGATTCCATCTCTGTTTCTCCGCCTCTACAGAAGTAAGTCCCTGTGTGACAGGGTACTGGACAGCTTAGCATTCTAAACAATGTAACATTTTATTTGATCCATAATACACCTGTATATTGAGTAGCACAATGAGTCATGCAATCTAGTACATATTTGTCAACCGCTCATTCCAATGGCTGCACTTAATGGAACTGATGCATGTCTTACATTATGGTGAGTCTGCACAGGTATTTTGGAGTGACACATCATACAGTATGGACACAAAATATGTTCAACATCATATCTCAACATTTATCATATTTCAACATTTTGCCATGTATAAACTGGTTTTAAACACCCAAATCCCCATGCAGTTAGTTAGTACCACTGTGAGTGAAGATGAATGCGAGGTGATGACATGGCACTGCTCTGCTGTTCACTTGACCCACTTAGCACAAAACTTTACTGCCGATGTGGTCCACCAGGAAATATGTTCCTCACCCAGGTGTATAGTAGCTCTACTGTATATCTACTAACTGAGAAAAACATACCAGCACGACTTGCTTCGATAATAAATGGTCTGTCACCACAGCAGCTCGCAGGTTGTATATTGTCAACTAAGCAGCAACAACATGCAAGGCCAGGATATGTATGTGGTAAGCAAATCAATCCAGTTTTTGTGTTTCAGAAATGTTCCCAAATACAACACTTTTAAAAGAAGTCAACGCATCAGATTCTTACATTTACAACAAACTGTAATACAGAAAGAAAGGCTTCCTTTTGATATTTTAGAGAAGGAATGCATAGACAGGCATATTCACAAACTAGGCCTAGAGAGATACCTCATAGATATGTAGAGAAAGTGTTGAACATGTACTGTTAGAACACGATCAAACTAAAATGAGACACAATCTCATTCTGCTGGCTGCAAGATACAGATGTAGGATCTTAATTTGATCACTCTTTTGTTGATGAGAATTTTCCTGCACATCAGGAAATGCAAACTTTTAGTGTATTCAAGGTTTAAAAAGGCTTCTACAGTTTGTAATTTCCACTTTAAATTGTCAGACGAAAAATGTATCAACCCTAACACAATATGTCCATTAATTATAATCCACATAATAATTTACATTTCCTGTTGCTGCAGTATTATTTTCCTCTTGTAGCAGACAGGCTCAAATTAAGATCCTACCTCTGTAGTTTTTAAATTAACAGCAATCTTGAAACCCATAGTGGAGCTGAAATCTGAAATCTTACAGAGAGACGGATTGATTTGTCTATGAAGACAGCCATAGCTCAGCCCCCTAAAGGCTACTGTCTTCCATCTCTATGTTCAGCATGTTCTCTGTCTAATCTCAAATCAATTGTACTAGCCTGGACCCAGCTGTATGTTGTCATAATGTAGCCAACTATGACAACCATAGAAAAGTTGACTATACAGTATTGGAACAGGTTACTGTTAGGGTGCAGTCTTATAAGCATTTGGAGAGAGATAGGCTTACATGCTGCCAATAATCACCTATAACAATTTGTAATAATATTGAGTAACTGAGCACTCATTTATTGCAAGCCTTTCACAAAAGAATGATAGTCATTTTATGGTTTTATTACAATCAAAGAGCAAAAATTCTAACTCTATTTGACTAAGAAATATAACTGGTTGTTGTTATTGGCTGTTGGTTGTTACTTTATTAATCAAATTTGTCACATCGCCGAATACAACAGGTGTAGTAGACCTTACAGTGAAATGCTTACTTACAAGCCCTTAACCAACAATGCAGTTTAAAAAAAAACAAGTGTTAAGAAAGTATTTACTAAAATAAACTGAAGTAAAAAAGAAGAAAGAAAAAACAACAATAAAATAACAGCAATGAGGCTATATACAGGGGGTTCGGTATAGAGTCAATGTGCGGGGGCACAGGTTAGTCGAGGCAATTGAGGTAATATGTACTTGTAGGTAGAGGTAAAGTGACTATGCATAGATAATAAACAGAGTGTAGCAGCAGTGTAGAAAATGTGTGTGTGTGGGGGGGGGGGGGGGGTCAATGCAAATAGTCTGGGTAGCCATTTGATTAGCTGTTCAGGAGTCTTATCACTTGTGGGTGGAAGCTGTTAAGAAGACTTTTGGACCTAGACTAGGCACTCCGGTACCGCTTGCCGTGTTGTAGCAGAGAGAACAGTCTATGACTGGGGTGGCTGGAGTCTGCCTTTTTTTAGTGCCTTCCTCTGACACCGCCTGGCATAGAGTTCCTGGATGGCAGGAAGCTTGGCCCCAGTGATGTACTGGGCCGGACGCACTACCCTCTGTAGTGCCTTGTGGTTTGTGCCTTATGGTGCAGCTGTGGAACGTTTTGAGGATCTGAGGACCCATGCCAAATCTTTTCAGTCTCCTGAGGGGGGATTATTAATCTGATCTAAACTAAGAGAACACTGTAGTCTTTCATAGAACTGGCTTGGCTTCACTTTGTATCTCTCTGTTCGTTCTGTGTACAGTAAATGGCTTATGTAAACTCATTATGTAAGCATGACATTGTAACTGACAAGTGAGAATAATTAATTGTGTGTGTGTGTGTGTGTGGAGCGTGACGGGCACACAGAATAACTCTCCTCAAATGACCTGGTGGTCAGTGTGCTGTGATATATGTTTGTGAACGTGAGAATGTTAGCTGCGTGACGAACCAGCAGAGTTGCTACAGAACATAGCCTAAAGTACAGTATGCTATGAGCCTATGACAATGTACTCTACATGTCTGTGAGTACTGAGCTGTTTGTAACTTGTCAGACACTGACAGCCACAGACGCCTAGGAGTCCATGGTCATCGGATAGGTCAATGTTTATAATAAATTCAAGCCCACAGTATGCCTATTTCTCATTTTCCTCTGCTTGGCCTTCACAGCAGGCTCTTAAATCACTTCCTTAATGTGTCCTGGGTATTGTATCTTCATCCTCAAGACGTGGAACCTCGACCCTGAAGATTTAGAGGATATTCAGACACATTCCTCCCAAATGTTTTTGCCATTTTATTCAGCATGCAATGCATTCATAATTCTTATATACAGTAGTTATATATGTGTTTTGGCACCCAGAAGGTAAATGAACCAACCATGCATCACACCCATTTCATCATTAATCCAGACTTGGTTGATTTGGATATATGAAATCAGCTGCCAAGCTTTTGATGTTGTTCTTTTTGTTGTTTTGACAGAGATTTTCATCTGAAGCTGGAACGAACAACTAACTGTTGAACAACAGACACAAACAAGTAGGAGGAGACTACGAGACTGCTGTAGTATCAGATATATATTTATTTAATTTTATTTCACCTTTATTTAGCCAGGTAGGCTAGTTGAGAACAAGTTCTCATTTGCAACTGCGACCTGGCCAAGATAAAACATAGCAATTTGACACATACAACAACACAGAGTTACACATGGAATAAGCAAAACATACAGTCAATAATACAGTAAAAAAAAAAGTTTTAAAAAAAGTCTATATACAGTGTGTGCAAATGAGGTAAGATAAGGGCAATAAATAGGCCATGGTGGCGAAGTAACTACAATATAGCAATTAAACACTGGAATGGTAGATGTGCAGAAGATGAATGTGCAAGTAGAGATACTGGGGTGCAAAGGAGCAAGATAAATAAATAAATACAGTATAGGGATGAGGTAAATAGATGGGCTGTTTACAGATGAGCTATGTACAGGTGCAGTGATATGTGAGCTGCTCTGAAAGCTGGTGCTTAAAGCTAGTGAGGGAGATATGAGTCTCCAGCTTCAGTGAATTTTGCAGTTCGTTCCAATCATTGGCAGCAGAGAACTGGAAGGAAAGCGACCAAAGGAGGAATTGGCTTTGGGGGTGACCAGTGAGATATACCTGCTGGAGCGTGTGCTACGAGTGGGTGCTGCTATGGTGACCAGTGAGCTGAGATAAGGCGGGGCTTTACCTAGCAGAGACTTGTAGATAACCTGTAGCCAGTGGGTTTGGCGACGAGTATGAAGTGAGGGCCAACCAACGAGAGCGTACAGGTCGCAGTGGTGGGTAGTGTATGGGGCTTTGGTGACAAAACGGATGGCACTGTGATACACTGCATCCAATTTGTTGAGTAGAGTGTTGGAGGCTATTTTATAGATGACATCGCCGAAGTCGAGAATCGGTAGGATGGTCAGTTTTACGAGGGTATGTTTGGCAGCATGAGTGAAGGATGCTTTGTTGCGAAATAGGAAGCCGATTCTAGATTTAATTTTGGATTATAGATGTTTAACGTGAGTCTGGAAGGAGAGTTTACAGTCTAACCAGACACCTAGGTATTTGTAGTTGTCCACATATTCTAAGTCAGAACCGTCCAGAGTAGTGATGCTGGACGGGCGGGCGGGTGCCTTCAGCGATCGGTTGAAGAGCATGCATTTAGTTTTACTTGCATTTAACAGCAGTTGGAGGCCACAGAAGGAGAGTTGTATGGCATTGAAGCTCATTTGGAGATTAGTTAACACAGTGTCCAAAGAGGGTCCAGAAGTATACAGAATGGTGTCGTCTGCGTAGAGGTGGATCAGAGAATCACCAGCAGCAAGAGCGACATCATTGATGTATACAGAGAAGACAGTCGGCCCGAGAATTGAACCGTGTGGCACCCCCATAGAGACTGCCAGAGGTACGGACAACAGGCCCTCCGATTTGACACACTGAACTCTATCAGAGAAGTAGTTGGTAAACCAGGCGAGGCAATCATTTGAGAAACCAAGGTTGTTGAGTCTGCCAATAAGAATGTGGTGATTGACAGTCGAAAGCCTTCGCCAGGTCGATGAATACTGCTGCACAGTAATGTCTCTTATCAATGGCGGTTATGATGTCGTTTAGGACCTTGAGCGTGGCTGAGGTGCACCCATGACCAGCTCTGAAACCAGATTGCATAGCGGAGAAGGTACGGTGGGATTCGAAATGGTCGGTAATCTGTTTGTTAACTTGGCTTTCGAAGACCTTAGAAAGACAGGGTCGGATATGTATGTCTGTAGCAGTTTGGGTCTAGAGTGTCACCCCCTTTGAAGAGGGCGATACGAAAGAGAGGTTGAACAGGCTAGTAATAGGGTTTGCAACAATTTCGGCAGATAATTTTAGAAAGAGAGAGTCCAGATTGACTAGCCCGGCTGATCTGTAGGGGTCCAGATTTTGTAGCTCTTTCAGAACATCAGCTGTCTGGATTTGGGTGAAGGAGAAATGGTGGGGGCTTTGGCGGGTTGCTGTGAAGGGTGCCGGGCAGTTGACCGGGGTAGTGGTAGCCAGGTGGAAAGCATTGCCAGCCGTAGAGAAATGCTTATTGAAATTCTCAATTATAGTGGATTTATCAGTGGTAACAGTGTTTCCCAGCCTCAGAGCAGTGGGCAGCTGGGAGGAGGTGCTCTTATTCTCCATGGACTTTACAGTGTCCCAGAACTTTTTGGAGTTTGTCCTACAGGATGCAAATTTCTGTTTGAAAAAGCTAGCCTTAGCTTTCCTAACTGCCTGTATATTTGCTCCTAACTTCCCTGAAAAGTTGCATATCACGGTGGCTATTCGATGCTAATGCAGAACGCCACAGGATAATTTTGTGCTGGTCAAGGGCAGACAGGTCTGGAGTGAACCAAGGACTATATATATTCCTACTTCTAATTTTTTTGAATGGGGCATGCTTATTTAGGATGGTGAGGAAGGCACTTTTAAAGAATAACCAGGCATCCTCTACTGACGGGATGAGGTCAATGTCATTCCAGGATACCACGGCCAGGTCGATTAGAAAGGCCTGCTCGCAGCAGTGTTTTAGGGAGCGTTTGACAGTGATGAGGGGTGGTCGTTTGGTCGCAGACCCATTACGGATGCAGGCAATGAGGCAGTGATCGCTGAGATCTTGGTTGAAAACAGCAGAGGTGTATTTGGAGGGCGAGTTAGTTAGGATGATATCTATGAGGGTGCCCGTGTTTACGGATTTGGGGTTGTACCTGGTAGGTTCATTGATAAATTGTGTGAGATTGAGGGCATCAAGCTTAGATTGCCGGGGCAAACAAGCTAGCAGTTAGCAGACCGGGGCAAGCAAGCTAGCAGTTAGCAGACCGAGGCAAGCAAGCTAGCAGATATGAGAGCAGAGCACACCTGTGTTCAAATACTATTTGACATCCTTAAAATAATTTTTGCATTTGCTTTAGTCTGCCTGGTGTGCCAGATAGGCAGAGTTCGCAGTTTGGGACTGTTCTATTGGTCCATTAAGTAAGGCAAGCTCAATCAAGCACACATTAAGTATTTCCAATAGTATTTGAACCCTGACTTGATCACTACTCTAGCATAAGATACTGAGAGCAGTGTGGGAAACTATTTCCATTCATCAAATTTTCATGAGACAATCAGCTACAGCAGCAGTCTGTCTCTGTGAAGCTCTCACTCATCTAGCATACCCATATCAATAACACATGATGCACGTGACTGGGATTGACTTTTCTACCTGGATTCCTGGATTATAGTGGATTATAAGGACTTTTTCTGTATTTATATGTTGTGACTAATTCAACTGAAGTAACTGGAAATCTTACAGAATGTAGCTTAAGAAAGTACAAGAGCATGGGCAAATCTGGGATTTGAACCATAGCCCTCTGGTCAGACACAGTACAGCTGGTTTATCTCATACTGTATTTCTCATCTGTCTTCCAAGTGTGTACTCCTCCCTTCCTACTCATTATCTGATAAGCACGCCAACAAGCTTTCACTCCAACCATGATCTCGCCTTCTACGTGGATCTTTACAGTGCTGAATCAATTCAGGATAATACTTCTCTCTTTTAGTTAACAGTAGCTGCTGGGCATGGGAAAATAAAATGGTCAAATGTGGGTTGAAACTGACAAGGCTTGTCTGGGCTCTGGGCTATGCATTAAACGCTTATTCAGTTAGTCAGTGCTCTCTCTTTTATAATCTCTCTCTCAGTCTCTCTCTTTCAATCTCTCTCTCTTTCACTGAGCCTCAGGGAACATGGGAAGGCGAGAGAGAGTCTCAATCTCTGGCGCTCTGAAACACCATTTACTCCTTGTGCACACTTCGTGCACGGCTGATTAGCATCAGCTAAGTGGAATTTCTTGTCGCTCTGCTCCACGGTCTTAGCAGTGTGTTCTTTTATGTATTATTTCATCTGAAACAGGCATCTCCATCCATGCGGCTCGGCTGCTCAGAACTCAGAACACAGACATTTGAACATAACATCCATTCACTTGAGACTAAAGTAGTTACATCTGTGTTCATTGAGTTGCTTCACTTTGAAATCTCGATAATTCCTTCTATGTCAAGGTACATTTCACAAATGTGAAACACAACAAACATGGCATAATAGTATCTGTGGGCCACTGTGTTTTGCATTCTTGTCCCATAGAGGGCAGCAGAGAGGCAACCAGTGCATAAACAGAACACAGTTCATTCATTATAATTACATGTCAATCACCCTACAGATGTAGGATCTTAATTTGAGCCAGTTTGCTACAACAGGAAAATCATCCTGCAGCAACAGGAAATGTGAATTATTATGTGGATTATAATTCATGGAAATTTTTGTAGGGGTTGATCTATTTTCATAAAACATTTTGATACAAAATTCTCAGCAACAAAAGAGTGTTCAAATTAAGATCCTACATCTTTATTAATGGACAAGGTGAATGAAACATATTGAAGAAACCATGCATATAAAACCATTCTAAATCCTGTTTTTCAACATACATTTCTGACTGAGAGTCACATTTTAGCATTTATTTTTTTCTCTACAGTGAGGAAGTATTTAATTTCACCTTGAGTGGGTCTGTGCTATACTGAGCCTGTCTGACACATCTCTTTGGATCAGACTCTTCTGGGAACTCTGCCTACTTACACTGCCATTCCCAGGGCCCACGGGGGATATGTGTGATATGGACAAGACCTTCAAATATCCTCTTATCTCTTTATCCTGTGTGTCTATATCAGTATCATTTCACAGTAACTAAAACAGCTGGAACGGAACCCAGAGGTTTCTGCATTCTGTTATTTTCTTCCAATGGAATTCATGGAGCTGGGATTGTCCCTTAGCAACTGACTGTGTACCTCATTAGCCAAAGATCTGACAGCCAGGTGTCTTGGAGGATTGGGAACACTCTCAAGGATAGATTCATGGCTACGTAGCCTACTTCATGGGCCCTACACCTATTGCAGTGGTCTCCTCCCCTCCTTCTGATACATCAGATGTCTTCACTGTGTGTGTGTGTGTGTGTGTGTGTGCGTGTGTGTGTGTGTGTGTGTGTGTGTGTGTGTGTGTGTGTGTGCGTGCGTGCGTGCGTGCGTGCGTGCGTGCGTGCGTGCGTGCGTGCGTGCGTGCGTGCGTGCGTGCATGCGTGACACGAAGCACCACAAATAACCTATTTCTAGTAACCCCATCAGCCCTTTATTGTAATTGCTGTCTTGTATCAATGCAAAATAATTCCTACAGAATTCACCACACACAATGCAGTGAACTAATAACTGCTGAAATAGCTTGTCTTCCTCCTCAAACAACAAGGAGCATTCATTACTTTTGAAAATTAAAACATTCATAAATGTACGCTTTTGTGTTATGAATTACTGAAATGCTTACATATACATAAAGTATAAATATGTATCAATATGGTAATAACCAACTGCAGAGGATAGAGTTGACTTTAATGTGTTAAATTCTCCTACATTACTTTCACATTTCCACAAACTTCAAAGTGTTTCCTTTCAAATGGTATCAAGAATATGCATATCCTTGCTTCAGGTCCTGAGCTACAGGCAGTTAGATTTGGGTATGTCATTTTAGGCAAAAATTTGAAAAAAAGGATCCGATCCTTAAGAGGTTTTAATGAATGTCTGCCCTAAAAAAACACAAGGAGCATGAAGTCCAATCGAACAGATATGAAGCTTAAATAAACACGTGACACTGGTAAGAGTCGTATGCAGTTTCTTCTTGACTCTTAATAAAAGTCTTGAACAGATATGAAGGGAGCATCATTTTGAATTTGAATTCACCAAGTGGGTTTGCGTGTTTCTAGGGCTGTGAATCACGGTCCAGGAGAGTTACAGTATATGTTGTAAGTGAACCATAGAGCCCCAGTCTTCTGCCTCAGAGGGTGAGTCAGCCAGAGTTATACTTTATTCAGCACAAGGAGGGTCTGACGGCTCAACTAACAAGAAAGAAGGAGAATAATCTAGGTGCGCGTCCCAAATGCCTTCATATTGGGGCGGCAGGTAGCCTAGTGGATAGAGCGTTGGGCCAGTAACCGAAAGGTTGCTGGATTGAATCCCCAAACTGACAAGGTAAAAAATCTGTCGTTCTGCCCCTGAACAAGGCAGTTAACCCACTGTTCCCCGGTAGGCTGTCATTGTAAATAAGATTTTGTTCTTAACTGACTTGCCTAGTTAAATAAAGGTAATTTTTTTTAAATATTCCCTTATAGTGCACTACTTTTCACCAGGGCCCTGGTCAAAAGTAGTGCACTATGTAGGGAATAGGCTGCCATTTGGGATGCTCCCTAGGCTTGTGTCAGACCAGAGACATTCCTTATTTATAACTGAACCCACTACACATGATTATATCAATGATTTACTAAATGTTTTATGTTTTTAAGTGAGGAATATAGAAGCATGGTTATTTTTTAACTCTGAGTTAAAGTAACAACACAATGGGCCTACTGCCATTTAGGCTGGCAAAATGTTAATCTAATTTCTTTCAAATATGCATGATTACATTAACATCAAAACAGACACATTGAAACACAGTACAACAATACAGTAGACCTTAAGGTAGACCTTAAGACTGTAAATGCAGTATTCAACCCCAAAGTAATTCCAAATCTGTCTGAACAGCAGTCAGCAATCAGTACTCCTACTCTGAGAAGCTTTGTGGATATGGGCCCTGGTGTCAAAACTGTACCCTGTATCGGCCTAAACGAGACAACCAGAGTGATAATTGGTATGGTTGGTATACACCACAGACTCTAATGAGACAATCAGAGAGTTAATTGGTATACATCACAGACACTAATGAGGAAATCAGATAGTTCATTGGTATACACCACAGAGACTGTGTTTAGACAGGCAGGCCAAGTCTGATCTTTTTTCCACTAATTAGTCTTTTGACCAATAACATCAGATCTTTTCACTTCAGCTCTTGAATGGTATACACCACAGACTCAGCGGGTTAATTGATATGAATGGTATACACCACAGACTCAGAGGGTTAATTGGTATGAATGGTATACACCACAGACTCAGAGGGTTAATTGGTATGAATGGTATACACCACAGACTCAGCGGGTTAATTGATATGAATGGTATACACCACAGACTCAGAGGGTTAATTGGTATCAATGGTATACACCACAGACTCAGAGGGTTGATAGAAATATACCATAGAAAGGAGTGATTATTCACCACAGACTCTAATGAAAGACCTGGGAAACCTGTCAGAGTCACACTCAGCAAGACATCAATGGAAGACTACAGTAGGAGATAATTACAGTAGGGGAGAACTACAGAAGGAGATAATTACAGTAGGGGAGAACTACAGTAGGGGAGAGCAGGATTGAGATTAGAGACACTCAGGGTTGGGGAGCATCTGATATTGTAATCTGATTACAGATACTTTTGAAAAAAATATATAATTACAGCTTGGATTACTTCTACATTCAGAAAGGACGTATGTGGAAAAAAATTATATTATGACACCTTTCAGATTTTCTCAATTACATTTTATTCAGCATTGAATAAAGCATTGACCACAAGTCAGAGATGACTATGATAACACACAAAATGCGTGTGAAGGACTATTTTTGTCTTCTTCTAATGCCGCTTAAGGAGAAAGTAATCCAAACGTAATTGAAAGTCATCAGATTACGTTAATGAGTTTGGTTATTCCAAAAGTTACGTAATTGTATTTGTCCATGAGGTGTAGATAGTGTGTCTCCATTAGTCCACTAGTTTTGGAGTGACAGTTCAACTTAACCCAATCAATGAGCAGGATAGACAGAGGGTGGTGGCTTTTTTCTTTCATTGGCCAATACATAGCATCAGCAATCCAGGGTTTATATACATCATTGGTCACTCCCAAAAACTCCTTCGCCATTAAACTGTGAGGAAAGAAGTACAAGTTCAATATCCCCTTCATGGCAACCCTCTCTAAGCAGTATGCTAATGGTAGGGTCCATACCACCACAGTGTCTGGAACGTACCATGGTGTGCAGGTGAAGGACAGGTTTCTACTGTCTCTGATGTAGTGATGGGTTAGCATATTTTAACATCGCTTACGCACTTTGATTCTGTTAATAGTGTTTGTGTGTACCTATTACATACCAAATTCACATTGTTATTGAGTTAACTATCAAAGGCCATGTACTGGTAACTGCCAGGAAACACTTGAGTAAATGAGGAAACACTTATGTAAATGAAGATACAAAGTACAGTATATTGAAAGCAGGTGCTTCCACATAGGTGTGGTTCCTGCAGTGTTGCAGCAGCTAATGGGGATCCGGAATGAATACAAATACAAAAAATGTACATCCCATCATGCTTAGGGTCATGCATAAAAATGCAGGGCAGGCCATTATTTTGGCTATGCCCCCATTGGATGACATTGCTCCAGTACACAGGTGGTCACTGAATGAAAACGGTGTAAACTATATGCTATGGCCGTCTCAACCTAATTGAACACCTATGGGAGATTCTGGAGCAGCGCCTGAGACACCATCAACAAAACACCAAATTATAGAATGTTTTGTGGAGGAATGGTGTCACATCCCTCCAATAGAGTTCCAGACACTTGTAGAATCTGTCACAAGGTGCGTTGAAGGGGAAATGGAGATACTAGTCAGTTGTACAACTGAATGCATCTTCCACATTAACCCAATCCCTCTGAATCAGAGAGGTGCGGGGGGCTGCCTTAATCGACATCCACGTCTTCGGCACCCGTGAAACAGGTTAACTGCCTTGCTCAGGTGCAGAATGACAGATTTTTACCTTGTCAGCTCTGGGATTTGATCCAGCAACCATTCGGTGACTGGCCCACCGCTCTAAACACTAGGCTACCTGCCGCCCATTGAAGCTGTTCTGTCCCAACGTCCTATTAAGACACTTTATGTCTTATGTCTTTATATTTATTTTATTTTGTCCGTAACCTGTATATTGCATGCATATTCATGTTAATGTTTGTACTTTTTCTTGTTCCTGTCAAGATCAAACGAGGCTCTGGTGTTGTGATATAAAGATGATTATATACTGGGTGGTTTGAGCCCTGAATGCTGATTGGCTGAATACCACGGGTATGACAAAACATTACGTTTTGCTGTTCTAATTAGGTTGGTAAACAGTTTATAATAACAATAAGGCACCTCGTTGCGTTAAGGCACTTCGTGCTTAAGAACAGTCTTTAGCGTTTGGCCATATACCACACCCCCCCCATGCCTTACTGCTTAAACCCAATCAGAATAATTTTGCTCCTGGAAGTTTTGTGGACACTGGATAAGTGACAAGTAGTTGACACATATTCATCTGAAACACAACCTCTTATTATGCTCTGCCACCAATCTTCCCTGTGACCTGCCCTGTCTGAAACTGCGAAGATTAACAGCGTAACCTACGTTGCTAGCTACCATGACAAAGACCAAAGCCGGCGTTGAGGACAGGAGTGTCTCTCTATCACATGTGAAGGATATTTTGAAATGAACAAAAAGAGTTATACAAGCAGCTGTTACAACAACAAGAAAATAGCTTCAAGTGTTTTATCCAAATGCTTGTGGATTCTACTAATAAAAGACTGGACGACCTGACCAGAGAGGTCCAAGACCTGAAGAACAGTTTGCAGTTCTCCCAGGGTCAGCTAGATGAGTTGAAACAGAAGAACGGCAAGATGACAGCAGTCTGTAAGTCATTGAGAGAGGACATCATTTCTGTGTGTGAATCCATGATAACAATGACAGATAAATCCGAGGGACAATCAAGGCGGAAAAACATGGCTGTGGAAGGAATTGCAGAATCTCCACATGACACCTGGACGGAGTCTGAGGACAAAGTGAGGGAAATGATCTCTGAGAAATTGAAGATGGACCACAGGAAGATTGAGGTGGAGCCCGCCCACAGGACTGGAAAACCCTCCACCGGCCCAAGTGACAGGCCCGGGTGACAGGCCCAGGTGACAGGCCCAGGTGACAGGCCCAGGTGACAGGCCCAGGCCGATAGTGGTCAAGGTACAAAGTAGCTGTTCTGGAAATGAGCCAAGAACTTGAGTGGAACGTATATCTTCCTCAACGAGGACTATCCTGAAGCTGTGCGCCAGAAGAGGAAAGAACTGATCCCAGCCATGAAAGCTGCCAGAGCGCGTGGGGGACATTGCTTACATCCGCTATGACAGACTCATTGTCCACCTTCCCTCCCAGAAGCCTGGAGGGAATGAGAGAGCTTATGGGTTTGTGGCTTCAACCTCACAGCACACACACACTTATTGATTAATATATTGCTGAATGTATATTTAGTAATTTTGCTTTGTTTGCTCTTTTCAATATTATGCATATCTCAGGAAAGGGCTGAAAATAGCCCATAATAATATATGTAGCCTTAGAAATAAGGTTCATGAAATAAATAACTTGCTAACATTATATAACATTCATATATTAACCATTTCTGAGACTCATTTAGATAATTAATTTGATGATACAGCAGTAGCAATACAAGGATATAACATCTATAGAAGAAACAGAAATGCTTATGGGGGAGGTGTTGCTGTATATATATTCAGAGCCATATCCCTGTAATGCTTAGAGAAGATCTGATGTCAAGTGTTAATGAAGTGTGGTTGCAGGTTGACTTGGCACATCTAAAGCCTTTTCTTTTGGGTGTTGCTATAGGCCACCAAATGCGAACAGTCAGTATCTAAATAATATGTGTGAAATGCTTAATAGTGTATTTGATGTAAACAAAGAGGTCTACTTTCTTGGGGACCTGAATATTGACAGGTTTTCATCAAGCTGTCCGCTCAAGAGGAAGCTTCTTACTGTAACCAGTGCCTGTAATCTGGTTCAGGTTATTAATCAACCTACTAGGGTGTTTACAAACACTACAGGAACGAGATGATCCACATGTATTGATCACATTTTTACTAATACTGTAGAACTCTGTTCTAAAGCTGTATCTGTACCCATTGGATGCAGTGATCACAATATAGTGGCTATATCCAGGAAAGCCACAGTTCTAACAGCTGGGCCTAAAATACTGTATCATACAAAAGATTTTGCTGTGACTCTTCTGTGGATAATGTTAAAAATATTTATTACTCTGATGTGATTAATGAAATTGCTTCTTCCAATTATTGATAAACATGCACCTGTTAAGAAACTGACAATTAGAACTGTTAAGGCTCCATGGATTGATGAGGAATTGAAAAACTGAATGGTTGGCCGACGTACTGCAAGTTGAGTAATTATGTGACTAAACTCAACAAAAAGAAGAAACTGTATTATGATCAATGATATAAAGAACGATGGGAAAAAACGTTGGAGAACTTTAAATGCAATTATGGTCAGAATGACAAATTAATCTCCATCTATCTCCCGGGTGGCGCAGTGGTCTAGGGCACTGCATCGCAGTGCTAGCTGCGCCACCAGAGTCTCTGGGTTCGCGCCCAGGCTGGGCTGGGTTCGCGCCCAGGCTCTGTCGCAGCCGGCCGCAACCGGGAGATCCGTGGGGCGACGCACAATTGGCATAGCGTCGTCCGGGTTAGGGAGGGTTTGGCCGGTAGGGAGGGTTTGGCCGGTAGGGATATCCTTGTCTCAGTATGTAAAAAAAATAAAAAATAAAAAAAAGTAATAAAAATGTATGCACTCTACTGTAAGTCGCTCTGGATAAGAGCGTCTGCTCTTGGCCGGTAGGGATATCCTTGTCTCAGTATGTAAAAATTTAATAAAATGTATGCACTCTACTGTAAGTCGCTCTGGATAAGAGCGTCTGCTAAATGACTAAAATGTAAATGTAAATCTTTCATCGAATCAGATGGCTTATTCATCACAAAACCATTTGATGTTGCCAGTTATTTTAATGATTACTTCATTGGCATAGTGGGCAAACTTAGGCAGAAAATACCAACAACGAACAGTGAGCCATCATATTCATGCATAAATCCAAGATGGCGTAGCAGTCAGACGTATTTTTGTCCTCGTCTTGTCGTGTCCCGTGTATATACCTTTTTTATCTTTTCTTCACATATCTTTTTTATATTTTTTCTAAAACTCAACTTCAAAACACTCTCCTGCAACCCGTCTCACCCAATGTGGTGCGGATGTGTTTTTATCTAAAGTATTATTCACCTCGTATTTGGAATCCCCCAACAGAAGCTAGCCAGCTCACTATCTACTAGCTACTAATCAGCTAACCACTGCTAGCGGTCATCAGCTAACCTTTAGCTCGGAAAGCTCTGCCAGTTTGTACAACGTGACTCAAACCAGAGCATACTGGACATATTTTATCTCCATATCCCCAGATTCCTACCGAAAGCTCTGGTCATTTACACCTGGATCTTCGTAGCTAGCTAGCTGCTATCCGAGTACTGGCTAACGTCGGTCCCGGAGCAAGCACCAATTAGCCTGGAGCTAGCCCATGCTAGGCCCTTTCTCCTGGCTAGCTAAAAGAGGCCCATCAGCCACTCTTGGGCTACAATACCCGGACCCCTTCTACTGCCGGTACGGGGCACGGAACCCCGCTGTTCCTTCACGACTGCACTACAACGTAATCTGCTCGAAGGGGTACTGAACTGGCCTCTACATCGCGACCACCCCTGAATTGCCCATCCGATAGCCGTGGCCCGCTAGCTGCTAGCTGTCTAGAGCATATTGGACTGTTAGATGTGTAGATCCATCGGCCAATTTCTTGGGCCACTATACCTATTTTGCCAATTGGACTTGGACCCCTCTGCTACTCGGAACCCTACTAATCCATCACGACTGGTCTATCGACGTCACCGCAAGCGGAGGCCAAAACAGACTTTCCTTCGCCGAGACGTCCCTATAAAGCCCTTCTGCTAGCTTTGCTAGCCCCGGCCTGCTAGCTGTCTGAATCGCTGTGTCTCCAGCCAGCCCAACCACTCACTGGACCCCTATTGATCACCGGCTAAGCATGCCTCTCCCTAATATCAATATGCCTTGTCCATTACTGTCCTGGTTAGTGATTAGTCTTATTTCACTGTAGAGCCTCTAGCCCTGCTCAATATGCCTTAACCTACCATTTAATTCCACCTCCCACATATGCGGTGACATCACCTGGTTTAAGCGTCTCTAGATACAATATCTCTCTCATCATTACTCAATGCCTAGGTTTACCTCCAATGTACTCACATCCTACCATACCTCTGTCTGTACACTATGCCTTGAATCTATTCTCTCACGCCCAGAAACCTGCTCCTTTTACTCTCTGCTCTGAACGCACTAAACGACCAGTCCTGATAGCCTTTAGCCGTACCCTCATCCTACTCCTCCTCTGTTCCTCTGGTGATGTAGAGGTTAATCCAGGCTCTGCAGTGCCTAGCTCCACTCCTACTCCCCAGGTGCTCTCATTTGTTGACTTCTGTAACCGTAAAAGCCTTGGTTTCATGCATGTTAACATTAGAAGCCTCCTCCCTAAGTTTGTGTTAATCACTGCTTTAGCACACTCTGCCAACCCGGATGTCCTAGCCGTGTCTGAATCCTGGCATAGGAAGGCCACCAAAACTCCTGAAATTTTCATCCCTAACTATAACATTTTCCGCCAAGATAGAACTGCCAAAGGAGGCAGTGTTGCAATCTACTGCAGAGATAGCCTGCAGAGTTGTGTCTTACTATCCAGGTCTGTACCCAAACAATTCAAACTTCTGCTTTTAAAAATCCATCTTTCCAGAAACAAGTCTCTCACTGTTGCTGCTTGCTATAGACCACCCTCTGCCCCCAGCTGTGCCCTGGACACCACATGTGAATTGATTGCCCCCCCATCTATCTTCAGAGCTCGTGCTGCTAGGTGACCTAAACTGTGACATGCTCAACACCCCGGGCCATCCTACAATCTAAACTTGATGCCCTCAATCTCACACAAATTATCAATGAACCTACCAGGTACAACCCCAAATCCGGAAACACGGGCACCCTCATAGTGATCATCTTAACCAACTTTCCTTCCAAATACACCTCTGCTGTTTTCAACCAAGATCTCAGCGATCACTGCCTCATTGCCTGCATCCGTAATGGGTCTGCGGTCAAACGACCACCCCTTATCACTGTCAAACGCTCCCTAAAACACTTCAGCTAGCAGGCCTTTCTAATCGACCTGGCCCGGGTATCCTGGAAGGATATTGACCTCATCCCGTCAGTAGAGGATGCCTGGTTATTCTTTAAAAGTGCCTTCCTCACCATCTTAAATAAGTATTTAAGTATTTAATTTAAACCAGGAACAGATATAGCCCTTGGTTCTCTCCAGACCTGACTGCCCTTGACCAGCACAAAAACATCCTGTGGCGTTCTGCATTAGCATCAAACAGCCCCTGTGATATGCAACTTTTCAGGGAAGTTAGGAACAAATATACACAGGCAGTTAGGAAAGCTAAGGCTAGCTTTTTCAAGCAGAAATGTGCATCCTGTAGGACAAACTCCAAAAAGTTCTGGGACACTGTGAAGTCCATGGAGAATAAGAGCACCTCCTCCCAGCACTGAGGCTAGGACACACTGTTACCACTGATAAATCCACTATAATTGAGAATTTCAATAAGCATTTTTCTACGGCTGGCCATGCTTTCCACCTGGCTTCCTCTACCCTGGCCAACAGCCCTGCGCTCCCCACAGAAACTCACCCAAACTTCTCCTTCACCCAAATCCAGATAGCTGATGTTCTGAAAGAGCTGCAAAATCTGGACATGTCAAACATGTCAAAATGTCAAACATGTGAAGTGTGGTGTACCGCAGGGCAGCTCTCTAGGCCCTCTACTCTTTTGTATTTTTACCAATGACCTGATGATTCAATCATATACGCATCAGCAACCACAGCTAAACAAGTTGTTTTGGAATGGGTGGTCAGTAATAAACTGGTCCTGAACATCTCTAAAGCTAAGAGCATTGTATTTGGTACAAATCATTCCCTAAGTTCTAGAACTCAGCTGAATATGGTAATGAATGATGTGGCTGTTGAAAAGTTGAGACTAAATTACTTGGCGTTACCTTAGATTGTAAACTGTCATGGTCCAAACATATAGATTCAATGGTTGTAAAGATGGGGAGAAGTCTGTCCGTAATAAAGAGATGCTCTGCTTTTTTGACACCACACTCCAAAAAGCAAGTTAGGCAGGCTAGTTTTGTCTAATCTTGATTATTGTCCAGTCGTGTGGTCCAGTGCTGCAAGGAAAGACGTAGTTAAGTTGCAGCTGGCCCAGAACAGAGCGGCACGTCTTGCTCTTCATTGTAATCAGAGGACTGATATAAATACTATGCATGCCAGTCTCTCTTGGCTAAAAGTTGAGGAGAGACTGACTGTATCAATTATTTTTATAACAATGTGTTGAAAATCCCAAATTATTTTCATAGTCAACTTACACATAGCTCTAACACACATACTTACCCCATCAGACATGCCACCAGGGGTCTTTTCAGTCCCCAAATTCAGAAGAAATTCAAGAAAGCAAACAGTACTATATAAAGCCATTATTGCATGGAACTCCATTCCATCTCATATTGCTTAAATAAACAGCAAACCTGGTTTAAAAAAAACAGATAAAGCAACACCTCACGGCACAACGCCTCTCCCCTATTTGACCTAGATAGTTTGTGTGTATGCATTGATATGTAGGCTATATGAGCCTTTAAAAAAGAATTGTTCTGTCCTTGAGCTGTTCTTGTTTATTAAATGTTCTATATGAAATGTCATGCTTTATGTTTTGTGTGGATCCCAGGAAGTGTAGATGCTGCTTTTGCACCAGCTAATGGGATCCTAATAAAATACCAAAAATATACTGCACAAATCATGTAAATGAAAAACCTGAAATGTTATTACTTACAAAATACTTTTCTTGATTAAATTTTTTTTTGGCAAACTCACACCTGTTGAAATTCAAACACAGGTTTAGGAAAATACAGACAGTCAGAATAAATACACCTTTATTTGACTCATTATAGACCTGATGATACAAATGTCACCACAGAACAATGAAAACACACCAATCAGGTTACAGTTCTGAAATAACAGACAAATCAGATTACAGCAAGACAAAGGGACTGTACACTCTCCAGGTGCCCCCCGGCCATCCCTCCCTCCTTACATTAACTATTGGGTTATAAACCATTAGTGCTTCTCCTAACTGTACAAATAAAGCTCAACTACACCCCCTCCCCATCTATATCTACATCTAAAAGCAGTCACAGAGAGTTTGGCCCACTTCAGAGCCGGCCAAAAGCCATATTGTTGCCTGCCTCAGTGGATGAACCTTCCATTCATCCATCCATAAGGACTTTGGTTATAAGTTCTAATACTTGGTTTATGATTCTGTCAGTTATGTTAGTTATACTAGTGAACTTGGTTTATGATTCTGTCAACATGTCTGCCATAGAGTTATGCGACATCTCAGAAGATTGCTGCTTTTTGGTTGAAGCCTCAAGGGCCAAACTCTCTCTTTACATGGCTCTGTCTAACATTCTTCATCCCTACCTGCACACACACACACACACACACACACACACACACACACACACACACACACACACACACACACACACACACACACACACAACTTCCTACAGTATCTCAGTCAACTATATACACAAATCCTTCAATATATCCTACAGTATCAAGATCAACCTAAACACCTCATCTGGTGAAAGGGGAATAAATATTTTTCCTCTTTCCTCCCTACCGTCCTCCCATCCCTCTCTCTGCCTCCTGCTCCCTCTCTCCCCATACCTGTCCATTGCTCTCTCCCTCTTGCTCCCTCTCCCTCTCTCTTCTTCCTCCTCCCTCCCTCTCTCTCTCCATCCCCATCTCTCCATCTCCGTCCTGAAGGTCTTCATGTCTAATCTGTTCTGGTCTGTTGGGGTGAGGTCTGGTCTCTTCATGTATGGTCTGGGGAATGAGGTAGGGCTGACGTGTCTTCATGTCTGGTATGCGGTGGTCTCACTGGGGGGTGAGGAGGGGAGGTCAGGAGAGGTGAGAATGGGAGGAGGGTGAGGTCTGGTCTCTTCATGTATGGCCTGGGGGTGTGAGAAGTGGGTAAGGTAGGGGAGGTGGATTTTTCATGTCTGGTCTGTGGTATGCCTGGGGTGTGGAGGGTGAGGTTTGTTCTCTTCACGTCTGGTCTGGGGGGTGAGGTAGGGGGGAGGAAGAGGGAGGTGGTCTGTTCATGTCTGTTCTTCGTTGGTCTCAGTACTGGGGTTAGGGTTGTTAGTGTTGCTGTTCTCATCATTCTCTCTGCAGCTGATCCTGTCCAACTCTGCCTGGACATCACTCAGACCCAGCTTAGAACCTGCAACACACACACAGAACTACTCAGCTCTGCCTGGATTTACATTTTAAACCAAGAGAGGGCGACACAGGGCACATACACCCCTTCTGCCTATATAATAACGGTGTGTGTGTGTCCTACCTGACTTGCGAACAGTCCCTGGTGTGCTGTTGCCCGGCGGCGATGCTCCGGCCTTCTTGGTCAGAAGACTGTTGAAGAAGTTAGCCAGCACCCCCTCACTGGTCTGACCTGCTACACACACAGGGAGGGTTGGAGAATGTCATACAAAAAGGTACAACAGTTGAGCAGGGTCTGTGGTAAAATACCCAATTGCTTTTCTGCTGTAATGTGTGGCATTAGCTACACACATTCACGTCATGGCGTACCTGATTGGGGCATGGCGTACCTGATTGGGGCATGGTGTTAGCTACGTTGGCTGCAGCTGAACGATTACTGGTCCTGGGAGAACCACTGGGACCTCTACTACTGCTGGATTCCTGTCACACACACAAGATCACATCAGTTTCCAGTATCTTAAAGAGAGAGAGAAAGAAATGAGGAAAAGAGAGAGACAGACAGAAGAAAGAGAGATTGACTTACCCCTGGTCGCCCGGCAGATGCAGGAGGCTGTTTGGAGAGCAGCGACTGAAACCACAAAGACACACATTAGAGAGAGAGAGAGCAACACCCACACACGTCACCATGTGTCAAGTCTCACCTGCAGCTTGAGCAGAAACACCTGGTCATCTTCAGCCTGAATCTCCTTCTCATGAACAAACTGACATAGGAGAGGATGTACACAACGAGACAGGGGGAGAGAGATTCCTATTAATTCATCTATCATTATAGTTTAAATTACAATGGAAAATGTGACGTTCACTAACAGTCTTTTTGGGAATTACAAGAGAGAGTTGAGGGGTTAAAGGTCATACCTTTCTGACAGGCGGTTTGACGATGACCTCCTCAAAGATGTCGTCTGGTTTCAGCGTTTGGAAGTTCTCATGGAGGATTGAAATCTTACTTTCATTGTCCCACCCTGACGGACTGAAAGAAGAAAGAGTCACACACTCGCAAACGTAAAGAACACAGGGTTACACTCACACACAAACACACACTTACATGAAGACTGTGTCTTTCTCCACCAGTTGAGCAGGGTAGTGGAAGGGGAAACCGTAGAGTCTGTGAAGCAGGTATTTATACAGAACATCCACATTCTTCATTTCCTTAACCGACGTATACAGCAGAGACGCCCCGTCTGACACAGCATTAAGGGGACAGTATCACTCACTACACGATCCAAGGCAGGCACAAAGAAATGAACCGCCATGTTGTCTCTACCTTTACATTGCATGCAGATGGATTAGGGGTTAGTAAGATGCTACGGAAAAGTGATCAGAGTTAAAGTGTGTGTGCGCACGTGTGTGTGGACGTGTTTAACTATACTTGTGGGGACCGGCTGGGACATTTTGTTACTCCCACCAGGTCAAATGCTATTTCTGGTGGGTTTAAGGTTAGAATTAGTGTTAGAATTATGTTTAGGAGTTGGGTTAAGTTTTGGGTTTAAGTTTGGGTTCAAGGTTAGGTTTAAGGTTCGGGTGTTTTCACATACAGTCCTCCTTAAAAGAACCGACCTCGGTCCTCTTTAAAGTGATCTCTGGAAAAAAAAAAAAAGGCTAAATAACAGTTCTCTTAAAATTCACAATGCCCTTACCTTTGAATGAGGACAACTCCTTTTCCAGTTAACTTCAACTATTTTGTGGGCAGATTTCCTCTTTGCATTCACATTGCTATGTCTAGAAAGGAACCAATATCTTTTTCCAACATTCACTCAATGCACTCTGTGTTTTTAAAAAGTGCAGGACAAACCATTTCATCAGAATATGTTCTCGGAAGACGGAAGTTTACATACACCTTAGCCAAATACATTTAAACTCAGTTCTTCACCATTCCTGACATTTAATCCTAGTAAAAATTCCCTGTCTTTAGGTCAGTTAGGATCACCACTTTATTTTAAGAATTTGAAATGTCATAATAATAGTAGAGAGACTTATTTATTTCAGCTTTCATTTCTTTCATCACATTCCCAGTGGGTCAGAGGTTTACATACACTCAATTAGTATTTGGTAGCATTGCCTTTAAATTGTTTGACTTGGGTGAAACATTTCAGGTAGCCTTCCACAAGATTCCAACAAAAAGTTGGGTGAATTTTAGCCCATTCCTCCTGACAGAGCTGGTGTAATGGAGGCAGGTTTTGTAGGCCTCCTTGCTCACACACGCTTTTTCAGTTCTGCCCACAAATTTTCTATAGGATTGAGGTCAGGGCTTTGTGATGGCCACTCCAATACCTTGACTTTGTTGTCCTTAAGCCATTTTTCCACAACTTTGGAAGTACGCTTGGGGTCATTGTCCATTTGCGACCAAGCTTTAAACTTCCTGACTGATGTCTTGAGATGTTGCTTGAATATATCCACATAATTTTCCTGCCTCATGATGCCATCTATTTTGTGAAGTGCACCAGTCCCTCCTGTAGCAAAGCACCCCCACAACATGATGCTGCCACCCCCGTGCTTCACGGTTGGGATGGTGTTCTTCGGCTTGCAAGCCTCCCCCTTTTTCCTCCGAACATAAAAGGTCATTACAGCCAAACAGTTCTATTTTTGTTTCATCAGACCAGAGGACATTTCTCCAAAAAGTACGATCTTTATCCCCATGTGCAGTTGCAAACCGTAGTCTGGCTTTTTTATGGCGGTTTTGGAGCAGTGGCTTCTTCCTTGCTGAGCGGCCTTTCCGGTTATGTCGATACAGGACTCGTTTTACTGTGGATACAGATATTTTTGTACCCGTTTCCTCCAGCATCTTCACAGGGTCCTTGGCTGTTGTTCTGGGATGGATTTGTACTTTTCGCACCAAAGTACGTTCATCTCTAGGAAACAGAAAGCGTCTCCTTCCTGAGCGGTATGACGGCTGCGTGGTCCCAAGGGGTTTATACTTGCTTACTATTGTTTGTACAGATGAACGTGGTACCTTCAGGCATTTGGAAATTGCTCCCAAGGATGAACCAGACTTGTGGAGGTCTATAAAAAACAATTCTGTAGTGTTGGCTGATTTCTTTTGATTTTCCCATGATGTCAAGCAAAGAGGCACTGAGTTTGAAGGTAGGCCTTGAAATACATCCATAGGTACAACCTCCAATTGACTCAAATGATGTCAATAAGCCTATCAGAAGCTTCTAAAGCCATGACATCATTTTATGGAATTGTCCAAGCTGTTTAAAGGCACAGTCAACTTAGTGCATGTAAACCTCTGACCCACTGGAATTGTGATACAGTGAAATAATCTGTCTGTAAACAATTGTTGGAAAAATGACTTGTGTCATGCACAAAGTAGATGTCCTAACCGACTTGCGAAAACTATAGTTTGTTAACAAGACATTTGTGGAGTGGTTGAAAAATGAGTTTTATTGACTCCAACCTAAGTGTATGTAAACTTACGACTTCAACTGTATACCTACTTACATTTTGGAAGCTCATAAATTGCATTTAGTAAAAATATAAGCCGTAGGCCTCCCGAGTGACGCAGTGGTCTAAGGCACTGCATCACAGTGTTAGCTGTGCCACTAGAGATTCTGGGTTAGAATCCAGGCTCTGTCGCAGCCGTCCGCGACGGGGAGACCCATTGGGGGGCGCACAATTGGCACAGCGTCGTCCGGGTTATGGGAGGGTTTCGGCAGGCAGGGATATCCTTGTCCCATCGCGCACTAGCAACTCCAGAGTAACCTTGGCATTACTCTGGACCCTGATCTCTCTTTTGACGAACATATCAAGACTGTTTCAAGGACAGCTTTTTCCCATCTACGTAACATTGCAAAAATCTGAAACTTTCTGTCCAAAAATGATGCAGAAAAATTAATCCATGCTTTTGTTACTTCTAGGTTAAACTACTGCAATGCTCTACTTTCCGGCTACCCGGATAAAGCACTAAATAAACTTCAGTTAGTGCTAAATACGGTTGCTAGAATCCTGACTAGAACCAAATCTTTTTATCATATTACTCCAGTGCTAGCCTCCCTACACTGGCTTCCTGTTAAGGCAAGGGCTGATTTCAAGGTTTTACTGCTAACCTACAAAGCATTACATGGGTTTGCTCCTACCTATCTTTCCGATTTGGTCCTGCCGTACATACCTACACGTACGCTACGGTCACAAGACGCAGGCCTCCTAATTGTGCCTAGAATTTCTAAGCAAACAGCTGGAGGCAGGGCTTTCTCCTATAGAGCTCCATTTTTATGGAATGGTCTGCCTACCCATGTGAGAGACGCAGACTCAGTCTCAACTTTTAAGTCTTTACTGAAGACTCATCTCTTCAGTGGGTCATATGATTGAGTGTAGTCTGGCCCAGGAGTGTGAAGGTGAACGGAAAGGCTCTGGAGCAACGAAACCGCCCTTGCTGTCTCTGCCTGGACGGTTCCCCTATCTCCACTGGGATTCTCTGCCTCTAACCCTATTACAGGGGCTGAGTCACTGGCTTACTGGTGCCCTTTCATGCCGTCCCTAGGAGGGGTGCGTCACTTGAGTGGGTTGAGTCACTGACGTGATCTTCCTGTCCGGGTTGGTGCCCCCCCTTGGGTTGTGCCGTGGCGGAGATCTTTGTGGGCTATACTCGGCCTTGTCTCAGGATGGTAAATTGGTGGTTGAAGATATCCCTCTTGTGGTGTGGGGGCTGTGCTTTGGCAAAGTGGGTGGGGTTATATCCTTCCTGTTTGGCCCTGTCCGGGGGTATCATCGGATGGGGCCACAGTGTCTCCTGACCCCTCCGGTCTCAGCCTCCATTATTTATGCTGCAGTAGTTTATGTGTCGCGGGGCTAGGGTCAGTTTGTTATATCTGGAGTACTTCTCCTGTCTTATCCGGTGTCCTGTGTGAATTTAAGTATGCTCTCTCTAATTCTCTCTCTCGGAGGACCTGAGCCCTAGGACCATGCCTCAGGACTACCTGGCATGATGACTGTCCCCAGTCCATCTGGCCGTGCTGCTGCTCCAGTTTCAACTGTTCTGCCTGCGGCTATGGAACCCTGACCTGTTCACCGGACATGCTACCGGTCCCAGACCTGCTGTTTTCAACTCTCTAGAGACTGCAGGAGCGGTAGAGATACTCTTAATGATCGGCTATGAAAAGCCAACTGACATTTACTCCTGAGGTGCTGACTTGCTGCACCCTCGACAACTACTGTGATTATTATTATTTGACCATGCTGGTAATTTATGAACATTTTGGCCATGTTCTGTTATAATCTCCACCCGGCACAGCCAGAAGAGGACTGGCCACCCCTCATAGCCTGGTTCCTCTCTAGGTTTCTTCCTAGGTTTTGGCCTTTCTAGGGAGTTTTTCCTAGCCACCGTGCTTCTACACCTGCATTGCTTGCTATTTGGGGTTTTAGGCTGGGTTTCTGTACAGCACTTTGAGATATCAGCTGATGTAAGAAGGGCTATATAAATACATTTGATTTGAGGGGTTATGTCAGTAGTCTAGTGTGAGGGGTTATGTCAGTAGTCTAGTGTGAGGGGTTATGTCAGTAGTCTAGTGTGAGGGGTTATGTCAGTAGTCTAGTGTGAGGGGTTATGTCAGTAGTCTAGTGTGAGGGGTTATGTCAGTAGTCTAGTGTGAGGGGTTATGTCAGTAGTCTAGTGTGAGGGGTTATGTCAGTAGTCTAGTGTGAGGGGTTATGTCAGTAGTCTAGTGTGAGGGGTTATGTCAGTAGTCTAGTGTGAGGGGTTATGTCAGTAGTCTAGTGTGAGGAGTTATGTCAGGGGAAACAGTGTTGCAGTAGTCTAGTGTGTGGTGCGGGAATGACAAGTGAACCTGGGGAGCTTTGTGTTCACATTGTCCTAAAAAACGGAACCAGACAGCGGAATTCAAGCGAACCGAACTCAGACCACCTCTCGAGATGGTCTCAGTTCGGTTTGCGGTTTGGTTTGCACTCTTTTAAGGGGCTGAGTTCCTTGGAGTGTTCATACTGCACAAAAAATTAAGCGAACCGCACTAAGTTCACAGAAATAAGCTGAAAGGGACCAAGTGTGAAAACACCCTTAGAAGTAGAGGTTAGGGAAAATAGGATTTTGAATGGGACTGAATCGTGTGTCCCCACAAGGTTAGTTGTGGGGACACACGTAAATAGTCTGGGTGGCCATTTGATTAATTGTTCAGCAGTCTTATGGATTGGGGGTAGAAGCTGTTAAGGAGCCTTTTAGACCTAGACTTGTCGCTCCGGTACCGCTTGCCCTGATGTAGCAGAGAAAACAGTCGATGAATTGGGTGACTGGAGTCTTTGACAATTGTTTGGGCCTTCCTTTGACACCGCCTAGTATAGACGTATAGTTATACAAGACTGTGTGTGTGTGTGTGTGTGTGTGTGTGTGTGTGTGTGTGTGTGTGTGTGTGTGTGTGTGTGTGTGTGTGTGTGTGTGTGTGTGTGCAAAGGATACACTGTAGACAGAAGCGTCTGATGTATGACTGGATGAAGTCCAGGTGTTCGTCTTTGTAGTCATGCTCCTTCTCCAACGTACTGATGGCATCGCACTGCAACACACACAGGTTAGAGGTCAGAGGTAATATATGTAGTCATGCTCCTTCTCCAACGTACTGATGGCATCGCACTGCAACATACACAGGTTAGAGGTCAGAGGTAATATATGTAGTCATGCTCCTTCTCCAACGTACTGATGGCATCGCACTGCAACACACACAGGTTAGAGGTCAGAGGTAATATATGTAGTCATGCTCCTTCTCCAACGTACTGATGGCATCGCACTGCAACACACACAGGTTAGAGGTCAGAGGTAATATATGTAGTCATGCTCCTTCTCCAACGTACTGATGGCATCGCACTGCAACACACACAGGTTAGAGGTCAGAGGTAATATATGTAGTCATGCTCCTTCTCCAACGTACTGATGGCATCGCACTGCAACACACACAGGTTAGAGGTCAGAGGTAATATATGTAGTCATGCTCCTTCTCCAACGTACTGATGGCATCGCACTGCAACACACACAGGTTAGAGGTCAGAGGTAATATATGTAGTCATGCTCCTTCTCCAACGTACTGATGGCATCGCACTGCAACACACACAGGTTAGAGGTCAGAGGTAATATATGTAGTCATGCTCCTTCTCCAGCCAACTGATGACGTCACAGCGAAACAGATAGAATAGGGACAATTCCAGTGTGTGTATTCGTACCTTAGTGCAGATCACCACCATGGGTAGTCCCAAGTTGTGCGTGAGTGTGTTGTCGCCGAGCGGCAGCAGAACGTTCTCCTCCTCCTCACTCCTCCTCTGGGTGGCGCTCTCCTCCCAGCCAGGATCCACATACTCCTGGAACTGTCTGGCCACTACAAACAGTCACAAAGCAGGGGCCTCATTTATCCACTGTGCGTAGGCACAAATCTGTGCGTAAACCATTCGTGGGATTATTTTCACGCAAAGTGTGAGATTTATCAATATGAACATTTACTTAGCCATTACCATGCGTATGCACAATGCCAAGTGGTGGAATAAGGAAACTGCTGGTCAAGAATAGAATGGGGAAAATATATGTGGAAAACGTGTGAAATTGGGAGAGTAATAATAGATTTAAAAAAAGAAAAAATCTGTCATTGTATCTCCATTGTGAAATAATGCAACATCGACATGCTTTATAATTTTGACCACATCAGTGCATTTGTTACAATAATAATCCCTATACAGTCATTTCTTAAATTAGAGATACATGTGAAAGTATTATGTAAATCCTATAAAAGACAGGTAATGGGAACTGGAATGAGAGATGGCTGATCTTACTCTGTTGGAAGATTTGGCACACGCTGTAAAATTAATTATGCGAGAAATGGAGGTGGAAAGGCCTTTATGGGCAAATATTGATATAATAACCATCATATCGAAGTAAACGTGATGATATGGTGTGTGGTCCTCCCACTACGTCTCAGGAAACCATGCAGTTTATTAGGCCACAGATTAAATAAATTAGGATGAACTTCATAGGGTGATGAGCTTGATGCTGATTTCCAAAAAATATCGATGGTCTTATTCTGGTGACACGATGATCGATGCTTGAATGCTGTTTGACAGAAATGTAAATCTCGCTTTTATCCATAGTAATCTCATCATGTAGACTAGCCTACCTGCACTGTATCTGAGAGCTGTTGGCTAGAGCGCAGATGTCAAGACCAGAGTGGGTAGAGTTGAAAATGCGATGGATGCGATTTTTATTCGGTACATTAAAACTTAAGTATAAAAGTACCTTTAAAATGTGCACTACATCATCACGCACTGCTTTTTATCCGCAACAAGTCAGTTTGGTAGAAACACACCACTGGTGGGGAAATGTGAATATTTTCTTTATGCATATTTGCATAAAAATCTGTCGCAAATTGGATGGAAAGCGAGCTTTACACACCGTTTTATTTTTGTGCAGTTGGTTAAAACCCTTTTCACAATGTCCAAATAGTCCTCTGCAGCACAGTTTCAACAACTTAGCTATCTAAAAGTCTGCTGAGCAAGCCAATAATATATCTGGTACCAGCCTGTTCAGGGTTAGGTCTAGGGCCTGTTTAGGGTCCTTTTTAGAGGTCAGAGGGTAAAACATGACGTGTGTTTGACTCACTTCTGTTCTCCAGCTCCCTCAGTGTTTCCGGGGGAACCCGGAGCTTGTCGATATGTTCCCTAGCGACAGCCGCCCACTTCTGAAGCGATTCCATGGCGACCCACGGCCGCGACAGGTCCACAGTAACCAATAGCAACGAGTCACCAAGCGCCTCTCGTTGCACAGCAACAGACTGCAGACCTTTATGGTACAGATCCCCATCTAACACCCAGGCATTACACCTGGTTTGGTCTACATACACACACACACACACACACACCACATTATAGACAGACCTAGTAGGTAGTGCAGAGAAATTAACCAACATTTCGTGGGTGGACGCTGTTTCTCTAGAGAGAAATCAAATCATTCACGAAAAAGTCAAGTCAAGAACTACAGTATATGGGATGCTGGGCTAAAGGGAGTTGTAGTTTTCATTCGGCAAATATTCAACCTTGTTCAGCGCAGAAATGTTGTAATTAACTACAATGACCATAACTTGAATGTTGACTATTTTTGGTTTTGGAATGTCAATTAAAAAGCTCCAAAATCATTTGAATGTGTTTATTTCTTAATACATTTTATGATTCAAAATAATTATAAAACCGAAAGCAACCTATCCGACCTCAAAGGACTAATCACTCAGCACTACTAGTGGTTAAAAGGCAATGATGGTGTAAAAGGTAAAAGGAAAGCTGTGATTGGTTACCATCAATGTCGTCATCATGGACACTAAAGTAGAGGTATTCCAGGCCACGCCCCTTCAGGAAGTCCTCCACACCCTGTAGTTTAGCAACTAGGGTGGTCTTCCCCGAACCCACCTCCCCTACACACACACACACACACACACACAGAAAGACAGTCAGACAGGTATTAAATACCTAACAATGACACATTACAATATTCTACTATTAGGCCCATCAGTAAATACTGCAGAGTAGGCAGCATTCCTCACGCCATACTGATTAGCCTCTGTAGCAGAGGATTATCCTTGGGGTTGTTACTGCTAGGCGAATGTGGCTGACTGGACTCAGACAAGGATTGCTAGACACACACACATTCTACATAATGCCATATAAAAGCAACATAAAGCCTGACTGATAGCTGGTATCATATTGGTCCATCATTGTAATAGGAGAAGGCAGGGTGGGGGAGAGAGGTTCATCACAGCTAGCACACGCACGCACACAGAGACAGACAGACAGATACCCACCCATGACCAGCACATTTTTCCCGGACGGTAGTTTAGATCTGGAGTGCGTCGATACTTCGCTCAGAATAGCAGACCTGCGGATAGATGGATAGTGCAGACCGTTAACTAGCTAATTTAGCTTACTGTCTACATGTACATTTTATAGAATCATTCCACTGACTAGCTAGTTAACTAGCTTATCATCACCAGTAGCATTAGCCAAGGCTAGCTATCGCTGGCTACTCAATCTAAAAGCCGATGCAGAAATGCTAACTAACTAAACCACACAATCATCAGACAGCATCACCATTCATTCGTAAACCTAGCCAATCTCTATTGCTAGCATCAATGGGCTAGCTGCTGCTAGCTAGCTGTGTTAGACGGGCTGTCACTCGGATTCTGAACAATAACAGTCGCTCTCCATCGAAAAGCTCCTCCTGGATCTAAACAGGCAGGTGTCAGTTGTTCCCACCATAAATCCTGTCCATCTTCGTCTTCAGTGTTGGGTTGTTCGGCTGTGCTGTTTAGTCCACTGTTGTTGGAGGATAATAATGTACTCCTCCCTGACGCCGCCATCTTCACTGCTGCCAACCAACAAAGACCCGGATGTAACGCACAGTGCTGGGCGTGGTCGTCCAGTAGAATAACACAATAAACAAATAAAATTAGCCTAATTAATTCATTAACGAATTAAATAAACAGATCCGTGCTAACTACAGATAAGATCCAGAGTGAAGGACTTCACTTGAATTTTTTGATTGGTGTATATTAAGTGACTTTCTCATGCGTTTACATTGTGTTTTGTATTCCAGTTTACATACTTTTCAACATTTCAGAGTTGCTGTAACTAGATTACTCTTTATCGCCAATATAATTAGCTTATTATCAATTGCTCTCTGAGGCCTGTTTTATGGAATGTTTTATCCAGGTCAAAATTATCCTGTGTGTTGTTTTATAGTTGTATATTATCCTGGACTAAAAATCTATTTCAGTGGAGATTCACTATTGAGTATGCTTTTTAGTGCAGGGTTTACTCTGTATCCGGGAAACGGACCCTTAGTGTCCTGTGTATTCATTTGATGTCATATAATCATTGCTGGTAAAACATATGATGTGGTATCACATATATTTAGTTCAGATTTGTCTTGCATGCAAAGTTGCATTCGAAAAAGGTGGGACCAAATCTGATGGGGATAACATATGATAATCTAACACAACACAGCAGGATTATTTTGATCTGGATTACATGTTGAATGGATGGGCCAGCTCATCACACAGTAAAGTGCAGTCACTTCTATCCACCACTGGGTCACGCCGTTGTACCGTCACAGTCCTGTACCCCCTGCCTGCTGCTCCCCGTGGCTCTACCACTTGGGAAAGATACTAACTAACTACCGTTAGTTAACCGGCACTGCGCGACCCTCCTCATCATAATTTACTGGGAGGAGACAGAGGGAGGGAGAAAGACAGAAGTAGAGACAGATAAAGAGACAGAGAGAGATGTTCTCTTCATTCATACCGTGAGAACCCTGATGTACTGTATCCCCTGTCTGCGCATGGCTTGAGGTGCAAGGCTCAGTACCTACTGCTTAGCTGACGTACGGAGAGAGGGAAAGAAAGAGAGAGAGAGAAACGGGATGGGTGCAGAGTGTGTGAGGACGGCGAAGTCACTGTGATTCCGCCCAGCAGTGAAGTTTCCTTCATCTCACTGCTCTGCCCATATCTACCTGGTACCTCAGGTGAGTTACTGACTGGAACACTAATAAGGTATGGATGTTCTGGGCACTGGGCTGAGTGTGTGTGTTTGTGTGTGTGTGTGTGGACACCCCCGTGTCCATGTTATAACTTGACAAAGGCTTTGGATGTTTGTTTTTTACATGCAACACACCCTGCTCAATAACATAAGAGTTGTTACGGTATGCTGTGTTATGTTATGGGATTGTAGGTTCAGTGTGTATGTGTGTTTGTGTGGGCGTGCGTGCGTGCGTGCGTGCGTGCCACAGGTGACAGAGAGAGAGTTATGTGGTAGCTTTCTAAGCCTGTGGAGGGATTACTCAGCATGGACCTTCCTGCCCTAATGATTCATTATTCATTATTATTAATGTCATCACTCACACACACACACACACGCACACGCACACGCACACGCACACACACACACACACTGGAATTGTCCCATGTTTCTGAGTCCATCTGAAGGCCAGGGGTCAAGGGCAGTGGATCTCTGATCAGTGATTGGTTCTGATGCTGCCTTTTAAAGTTGTGATTGGACAGAGAGATACTCAGATATAGAATTAATTATCTGTCCATTTGTTATTCCCTACTCTGATTATCTCAGCTAAAAATAATCACCCCAGCATCCACACACACTGAGTGCATGAAATATAGAGGAGGAATAGGACGAGGGAGGAGGGAGAGATAGTGAGAGAGGGGGGGGACGGGAGAGAGACGGAGAGCTGTGGAACAGAACTGGGTCATATTGAGTTTGCTACCAAACTGCAGGCAGTGGCATAAAAAAGAGAGAAAGAGATGGAGAGAGAGAGAGCACATACTATATAATAGTGCAGATTGAAGTTGATGGAGGATTGATCTAGACCACGTGTCAAATTCATTCCACGGAGGGCCAAGTGTCTGCGTGTTTTCTCTCATCCCTTGTACTTGATTGATTAATTAAGGTCACTGAATAGTAAGGAACTCCCCTCACCTGGTTGTCTAGGTATTAATTGAAATGAAAAAACAAAAACCAGCAGACACTAAGCCCTCCATGGAATGAGTTTGACATCCTTGATCTAAACTATAGAATATTAAATGTAGAGGTTATACTAGAATGTTGACTAAACTACACTAGAATGTAGAATATAATGCAGAATAGAATGTAGAATGGTCCAAAAACTGAAACACAGCACTGTGTGTGTGTTTGTCTGTGTGAGTTCTGACCTTGAACATAAGAACTGCTTACTGCTTACTCAGTACCACAGCATCTTCTCATGTTGTAACAGAGGGGTTTGTTTAGGATTGTGTGTTCTCCCTAAAGTGTGTGTGTAATGTATTTTCTCACTTAAGTGTGTGTGTGTGTGTGTGTGTGTGTCTGTCTGCAGGTCCTTCGTGTGTCCAGCATGAGTAACATCTATGAGTCTGCAGAGGCGACCCTTGGCCTGTGCAACTCTTCCTGTCTGACCAAGGTAGCTCATAAACACTTGATTGATTGATTAACAAAATGATTAGTTGACAAATTGATCGATCAAATAATTTATTTATTGATGACAGGTTGAGCTGAGAGTGGCTTGTCGAGGGATCTCAGACCGAGATGCCCTTTCTAAACCAGACCCCTGTGTTGTCCTCAAGATGCAGTCACACGGGCAGTGGTTTGAGGTACTCTCTTCCTCCATCTCTCTCTCTCTCTCGCTCCCTCTCTGCCGTTTCTCTCCCTCTCTGTCTCTCTGCGCCTGACTCGACAAGAAAATAAAAGCTGACTTTTGCCACAGTACACACACACACACACACACACTCTCTCTCTCTCTCTTTCTCTCTTTCTTTCTCTCTCTCTCATTCTCTCTCTTTCTCTCTCGCACTCGTTCAACCCGCATCCACAGAAGTAGTTTCTTTCCTCTGAGAGTTAAAGCTTCTTAGTAAAGACCAGAAGACCAGAAACAAACTCTTTGAGTGGTTTATCAGGAGAATGCAGTTAGATGTCTCTAAATCCTAAACAATCTGCTCCCCGTATGTGGCTGGACTTGTGAAGAAACAAAGGAGAGGTCTATTTTGGTTTAGTTGCAATTTTTTCCCTATGATTAACAATTCAAGAGTTTTGCTGAACAGGCTGACAAAGAGAATTCATAGCTCCAGGCTTTTAGTCTTCTTACTAACTGTTAGGCCTTACTGGTGGATGTGTCTCCAGAGATTCTCACAGTGGGGACCTGAAACGATTGCTGTCCACTGCCATGTGGTGCTGAGCTTGAGAATGATGATGTCGCTGTCCGCTTCAATGGTGCTGAATTGTCAACATTACCGCTTGTTTGTTTACAATAATCACCATTGGATATTTTACTTGTGTGACAACTTTAAAGTGTGTTTGTGTGTATGCGTGTGTGCGTGCATGCCTGCGTGTGTGCCTTTGTGTGTGTGTGTGTGTGTGTGTGTGTGCGTGAGTGTGTGTACGTGCGTGTGTGCGCGTGGGCGTGTGTATGCAGGTGGACCGTACAGAGGTGATCCGTAGCAGTATCAATCCAGTGTTTTCCAAGGTGTTCCTGGTTGACTTCTACTTTGAGGAGGTTCAGCGTCTTCGCTATGAGCTACATGACATCAGCTCAGCTCACAATGGACTCAGAGACACAGACTTCCTCGGAGCTATGGAGTGCACGTTGGGACAAGTGAGTGAATGTGAGGATAGGTGAGTGCACGTGAGGACAGGTAAATGCACATGAGGACAGGTGTGTGCACGTGAGGACAGGTAAATACACGTGAGGACAGGTGATACACGTGAGGACAGGTGTGTGCAGGTGAGGACAGGTAAATACACATTGGGACAGGTGTGTGCATGTGAGGACAAAGGGAAAGATTAGTGCGGAATCTGCTATAACCGTTTTCTACCTGTCTGCATGTCTGTCTGTCTTTCTGTGTGTGTGTGTGTGTGTGTGTGTGTGTGTGTGTGTGTGTGTGTGTGTGTGTGTGTGTGTGTGTGTGTGTGTGTGTGTGTGTGTGTGTGTTGCAGATCGTGTCCCAGAGGAAACTGTCCAAAGCGTTACTTAAACAGGGAAACACTACCAGCAAGTCCTCCATCACAGTACGAAGCTCTCACGCACACATACACACACGTGCACACGCACACACACACAAACAAACAGACGATACAAGTTCAGATGATGATGATGATGATGATGATGGCATTTCCGCTCTAGGTAACATCAGAGGAGTTATCAGGTAATGATGACTACGTAGAACTCTGCTTCAGCGCTCGCAAACTAGACGACAAGGTGACTATGTGTGTGTGTGTGTGTGTGTGTGTGTGTGTGTGTGTGTGTGTGTGTGTGTGTGTGTGTGTGTGTGTGTGTGTGTGTGTGCGTGCGTGCGTGCGTGCGTGTACACATACAAAATGCAGTGGGTTTAATAATTAGTACATGTCTTCAGAGATGAAAGAAAGAGTATAATACTGAGGGAAAAGCGGAAGGAAGCGGAAGGAAAGGGGAAGGAAAGGGGAAGGTGGAGGAGGGGATGAGAAGAGAAAGAAGAGAAGTGGAGGAGGAGAGAAGGTGAAGAAGAGGAGGAGAGGAGGGTGAGAATTAGGAGATAAGGTAGAGAAGAGGAGAAGAGAAGAGGAGAGGAAGGGGAGAGGAGGGGGAGAAGAGGAGGAGATAAGGTGGAGAAGAGGAGGAGATAAGGTGGAGAGAAGGTGGAGAAGAGGAGGAGAGCAGGTGGAGAAGTGGAGCAGAGGAGGGGGAGAAGAGGAGGAGATAAGGTGGAGAAGAGGAGGAGAGAAGGTGGAGAAGAGGAGGAGAGAAGGTGGAGAAGAGAAGGTGGAGAAGAGGAGGAGAGGAGGGGGAGTAGAGGAGGAGAGAAGGTGGAGAAGAGGAGGAGAAAAGGTGGAGAAGAGGAGGAGAGGAGGGGGAGTAGAGGAGGAGAGAAGGTGGAGAAGAGGAGGAGAGAAGGTGGAGAAGAGGAGGAGAGAAGGTGGAGAAGAGGTGGAGAGGTGGAGAAGAGGAGGAGAGGAGGGGGAGAGGAGGTGGAGAAGAGGAGAGAATGTGGAGAAGGGGAGGAGAGGAGGGGGAGAAGAGGAGGAAAGGAGAAGATGAAGAGTGATTATTCCTTAGCTTATTATTCCTTAGCTTCCTTAAAGACAATGATGCACTCATGACTGTAATTCGCTTTGGATAAAAACGTCTGCTAAATGGCATACATATTTAAATGAAATAAAAAATATAAAGTAGAGGAATAAACTGACCATCAAACAATAAGCTGATCATCAAACAAGATGTCTTTGTTTTTCTGTAGGATTTCTTCAGTAAATCAGATCCGTTTTTGGAAATCTTCAGAATAAATGACGATGGCAGCGGATCACTAGTTCACAGAACTGAGGTAAGTCACACACGCACGCACGCACGCATGCACGCACGCACGCACACACGGTATGAGCACAGATTATGATAATGACGTGTGTGTGTGTGTGTGTTGTCAGACGGTGATGAACGACCTCAGCCCGGTGTGGAAGTCATTCAAGGTCTCTCTCAACACACTATGTAGCGGAGACCATGACCGCCAACTAAAGGTAAGATCACAACTATAACCTAACCATAATGTCTTCTAACCTAACCATAATCAAACCAAATAGGTATTTTGGTGAACGACATGCATGTGATGATTATAAGTAATCTTGCCTACGACTTGAAGATTTGTGTTACCTCCCCAAAATAATGCCCAGGCTAGCTGAGCATCGTGTGTGGTGGGACTCTGATTCTAAACGTTATTGTCTTCATGAATAAACATGAGGTCATTCATTATTCACTACCCTCTTAACTCTACGTGGCTCTTGTCAGCCCTGTTAGTGGGGAACACACACACACACAGTTACCTGTTTATAGACTCTCTGAGTAGAACAGAGGGACTGAGTTAGGCTAGATCTGAATCAGTGATCAGTTAGCACAAACAGAAGAAAATGCTTTAAAACAGAAGAGATACTACAAATATGATGACAAATTTTGTTTCTCTGTTTGGAAATGTTTTCATTTTGCTACGTTGTGCCCCACTGAACACGTCTCAGCTTCCAACCATCGCTGTCTAATGACTATTCCCAACCACAAAGTGTGCACACACACACTCTCTCTCTCTCTACAGCTGAGTCCTTCTCAGCATCTCCAGATTAATATTTCACGGCCCCCCACCGAAACCAGCCATCAATCATTCAGCATGGCATTTCCGTGTGTGTGTGCGTGTGTGTTTTTCAGTGCACAGTGTATGATTGGGACTCCAATGGGAAGCACGACTTCATTGGAGAGTTCCAGACCACCTATAAGGAGATACGCACAGACCTGGAAGGGAGACAGGTACACCCTAACCCAAACCTTACTCTAACCCAACCCTAAAACCTAACCCTAACCCAATCCTAAAACCTAACCCTAACCCAATCCTAAAACCTAACCCTAACCTAACCCTAACCCAATCCTAAAACCTAACCCAACCCAAAAACCTAACTCAACCCCAACCCAACCCTAAAACCTAACCCAACCCTAACCCTAGCCCAATCTTAAAACCTAACCCAACCCTAACTTTAACCCTTAACCTAACCCAACCTTAACCCAACCTAAACTTAATCTGACCCTTAATGAGAAAATGTTACAGCTAAAAATGAATGATTTACTTTAATATGGCAAAAAAATGAATACTTGCATTTGCACGTGGGTGTGCGTGTACGTGTAGATGCAATGGGACTGTATAAACCCTAAGTACCAGGTGAAGAAGAAAAACTACAGAAACTCTGGTGTCGTCGTCCTCAACCACTGTAAGGTAACACTCCTCCTTCCTATCACTCTCTCTTTATCCATATTGTTTAGAATATTATTGAAATAGTATTGAAATAGTATTGAATAGCATTGAAACACTGATAAAGCTGTTATGAATGCCCTTGTACAGTAAGCAAGTAAAGTGTTACTCTGCTATTTATATTAATAGCGGTATACTCGTGTTATTTCTACATGCACTTTATAGATGTATTCACACACACACACACACACACACACACACACACACACACACACACACACACACACACACACACACACACACACACACACACACACACACACACACACACACACACACACACACACACACTTCCTTTAACTGTGTTCCTTCTAATGACAGATCATCAAGATGTATTCTTTCCTGGACTACATCATGGGAGGCTGTCAGATCCAGTTCACAGTAAGTGTGTGTGCATGATGGTTATCTGGGGTGTGTGTGTGTGTATGATGGTTATCTGGGGGTGTGTGTGTGTATGATGGTTATCTGGGGGGGGGGGGGGGGGGTGGCCATGTAGGTGTGTGTGTGTGGTTGTGTGTGCATGATGGTTATCTGGGGTGTGTGTGTGTATGTGTGGCCGTGTGGGTGTGTGTGTGGTTGTGCGTGTATGTGTGGTTGTGCAGGCACACACACTAGCTGGGATCTTTCAATGTTGACTGTACTATACTGACTCTGTTTTACAAATCTTTCATTGAGAGTATTTTAACTTTTTGTATTGTTTGTTGGTTTGGCAATGCCACTGTCAGCCAGAGAAATATGCTGAGAAGGATTATCACCACAGCAAGCAAGGTACTTGGAGTCAAACAGACAGGTCTGGATGAGATCTTTAAGGTCAGGGCCCTCCGCAAGGCTCACAAAATAATTTTAGACCCAAGCCCCCCCCCCTGTACCCGGACTTTGAGCTACTCCCCTCTGGGCGCAGGTATAGGGCACCCCTCGGCAGGAAAAACAGAACTAGACAATAATTTGTGCCAGGTGTGAGATCCCTCCTAAATAGCTGGGGCTAATGTTCCTATCGACTCAGTAAGGCCAGCAGGCTAATGTTCCTGTCGACTCAGTAAGGCCAGCAGGCTAATGTTCCTGTCGACCCAGTAAGGCCAGCAGGCTGATGTTCCTGTCGACCCAGTAAGGCCAGCAGGCTAATGTTCCTGTCGACTCAGTAAGGCCAGCAGGCTAATGTTCCTGTCGACCCAGTAAGGCCAGCAGGCTAATGTTCCTGTCGACCCAGTAAGGCCAGCAGGCTAATGTTCCTATCGACTCAGTAAGGCCAGCAGGCTAATGTTCCTGTCGACCCAGTAAGGCCAGCAGGCTAATGTTCCTGTCCACCCAGTAAGACCAGCAGGCTAATTTTCCTATCGACCCAGTAAGGCCAGCAGGCTAATGTTCCTGTCGACCCAGTAAGGCCAGCAGGCTAATGTTCCTATCCACCCAGTAAGGCCAGCAGGCTAATGTTCCTATCCACCCAGTAAGGCCAGCAGGCTGATGTTCCTATCGACCCAGTAAGGCCAGCAGGCTAATGTTCCTGTCGACCCAGTAAGGCCAGCAGGCTGATGTTCCTATCCACCCAGTAAGGCCAGCAGGCTAATGTTCCTGTCGACCCAGTAAGGCCAGCAGGCTAATGTTCCTGTCGACTCAGTAAGGCCAGCAGGCTAATGTTCCTGTCGACCCAGTAAGGCCAGCAGGCTAATGTTCCTGTCGACCCAGTAAGGCCAGCAGGCTAATGTTCCTGTCGACCCAGTAAGGCCAGCAGGCTGATGTTCCTATCCACCCAGTAAGGCCAGCAGGCTAATGTTCCTGTCGACCCAGTAAGGCCAGCAGGCTAATGTTCCTGTCGACCCAGTAAGGCCAGCAGGCTAATGTTCCTGTCGACCCAGTAAGGCCAGCAGGCTAATGTTCCTGTCGACCCAGTAAGGCCAGCAGGCTAATGTTCCTGTCGACCCAGTAAGGCCAGCAGGCTAATGTTCCTGTCGACTCAGTAAGGCCAGCAGGCTAATGTTCCTGTCGACCCAGTAAGGCCAGCAGGCTGATGTTCCTATCCACCCAGTAAGGCCAGCAGGCTAATGTTCCTGTCGACCCAGTAAGGCCAGCAGGCTAATGTTCCTGTCGACCCAGTAAGGCCAGCAGGCTAATGTTCCTGTCGACTCAGTAAGGCCAGCAGGCTAATGTTCCTGTCGACCCAGTAAGGCCAGCAGGCTAATGTTCCTGTCGACCCAGTAAGGCCAGCAGGCTAATGTTCCTGTCGACCCAGTAAGGCCAGCAGGCTGATGTTTCTATCCACCCAGTAAGGCCAGCAGGCTAATGTTCCTGTCGACCCAGTAAGGCCAGCAGGCTAATGTTCCTGTCGACTCAGTAAGGCCAGCAGGCTAATGTTCCTATCGACTCAGTAAGGCCAGCAGGCTAATGTTCCTGTCGACCCAGTAAGGCCAGCAGGCTAATGTTCCTGTCGACCCAGTAAGGCCAGCAGGCTAATGTTCCTGTCGACCCTGTAAGGCCAGCAGGCTGATGTTCCTGTCGACTCAGTAAGGCCAGCAGGCTAATGTTCCTGTCGACCCAGTAAGGCCAGCAGGCTAATGTTCCTGTCCACCCAGTAAGGCCAGCAGGCTAATGTTCCTGTCGACCCAGTAAGGCCAGCAGGCTAATGTTCCTGTCGACCCAGTAAGGCCAGCAGGCTAATGTTCCTGTCGACCCAGTAAGGCCAGCAGGCTAATGTTCCTGTCGACCCAGTAAGGCCAGCAGGCTGATGTTCCTGTCGACTCAGTAAGGCCAGCAGGCTAATGTTCCTGTCGACCCAGTAAGGCCAGCAGGCTAATGTTCCTGTCGACCCAGTAAGGCCAGCAGGCTAATGTTCCTGTCGACCCAGTAAGGCCAGCAGGCTAATGTTCCTGTCGACCCAGTAAGGCCAGCAGGCTAATGTTCCTGTCGACCCAGTAAGGCCAGCAGGCTAATGTTCCTGTCGACCCGGTAAGGCCAGCAGGCTAATGTTCCTGTCGACCCAGTAAGGCCAGCAGGCTAATGTTCCTATCGACTCGGTAAGGCCAGCAGGCTAATGTTCCTGTCGACCCAGTAAGGCCAGCAGGCTAATGTTCCTGTCCACCCAGTAAGACCAGCAGGCTAATGTTCCTATCGACCCAGTAAGGCCAGCAGGCTAATGTTCCTGTCGACCCAGTAAGGCCAGCAGGCTAATGTTCCTATCCACCCAGTAAGGCCAGCAGGCTAATGTTCCTATCCACCCAGTAAGGCCAGCAGGCTGATGTTCCTATCGACCCAGTAAGGCCAGCAGGCTAATGTTCCTGTCGACCCAGTAAGGCCAGCAGGCTGATGTTCCTATCCACCCAGTAAGGCCAGCAGGCTAATGTTCCTGTCGACCCAGTAAGGCCAGCAGGCTGATGTTCCTATCGACCCAGTAAGGCCAGCAGGCTAATGTTCCTGTCGACCCAGTAAGGCCAGCAGGCTGATGTTCCTGTCTACCCAGTAAGGCCAGCAGGCTAATGTTCCTGTCGACACAGTAAGACCAGCAGGCTAATGTTCCTGTCGACCCAGTAAGGCCAGCAGGCTAATGTTCCTGTCGACCCAGTAAGGCCAGCAGGCTAATGTTCCTGTCGACCCAGTAAGGCCAGCAGGCTAATGTTCCTGTCGACCCAGTAAGGCCAGCAGGCTGATGTTCCTATCCACCCAGTAAGGCCAGCAGGCTAATGTTCCTGTCGACTCAGTAAGGCCAGCAGGCTAATGTTCCTGTCGACCCAGCAAGGCCAGCAGGCTAATGTTCCTGTCGACTCAGTAAGGCCAGCAGGCTAATGTTCCTGTCGACCCAGTAAGGCCAGCAGGCTAATGTTCCTGTCGACCCAGTAAGGCCAGCAGGCTAATGTTCCTATCAACTCAGTAAGGCCAGCAGGCTAATGTTCCTATCCACCCAGTAAGGCCAGCAGGCTAATGTTCCTGTCGACCCAGTAAGGCCAGCAGGCTAATGTTTCTGTCCACCCAGTAAGACCAGCAGGCTAATGTTCCTATCGACCCAGTAAGGCCAGCAGGCTAATGTACCTGTCGACCCAGTAAGGCCAGCAGGCTAATGTTCCTATCCACCCAGTAAGGCCAGCAGGCTAATGTTCCTATCCACCCAGTAAGGCCAGCAGGCTGATGTTCCTGTCGACCCAGTAAGGCCAGCAGGCTAATGTTCCTGTCGACCCAGTAAGGCCAGCAGGCTAATGTTCCTGTCGACCCTGTAAGGCCAGCAGGCTGATGTTCCTGTCGACTCAGTAAGGCCAGCAGGCTAATGTTCCTGTCGACCCAGTAAGGCCAGCAGGCTAATGTTCCTGTCCACCCAGTAAGGCCAGCAGGCTAATGTTCCTGTCGACCCAGTAAGGCCAGCAGGCTAATGTTCCTGTCGACCCAGTAAGGCCAGCAGGCTAATGTTCCTGTCGACCCAGTAAGGCCAGCAGGCTAATGTTCCTGTCGACCCAGTAAGGCCAGCAGGCTGATGTTCCTGTCGACTCAGTAAGGCCAGCAGGCTAATGTTCCTGTCGACCCAGTAAGGCCAGCAGGCTAATGTTCCTGTCGACCCAGTAAGGCCAGCAGGCTAATGTTCCTGTCGACCCAGTAAGGCCAGCAGGCTAATGTTCCTGTCGACCCAGTAAGGCCAGCAGGCTAATGTTCCTGTCGACCCAGTAAGGCCAGCAGGCTAATGTTCCTGTCGACCCGGTAAGGCCAGCAGGCTAATGTTCCTGTCGACCCAGTAAGGCCAGCAGGCTAATGTTCCTATCGACTCGGTAAGGCCAGCAGGCTAATGTTCCTGTCGACCCAGTAAGGCCAGCAGGCTAATGTTCCTGTCCACCCAGTAAGACCAGCAGGCTAATGTTCCTATCGACCCAGTAAGGCCAGCAGGCTAATGTTCCTGTCGACCCAGTAAGGCCAGCAGGCTAATGTTCCTATCCACCCAGTAAGGCCAGCAGGCTAATGTTCCTATCCACCCAGTAAGGCCAGCAGGCTGATGTTCCTATCGACCCAGTAAGGCCAGCAGGCTAATGTTCCTGTCGACCCAGTAAGGCCAGCAGGCTGATGTTCCTATCCACCCAGTAAGGCCAGCAGGCTAATGTTCCTGTCGACCCAGTAAGGCCAGCAGGCTGATGTTCCTATCGACCCAGTAAGGCCAGCAGGCTAATGTTCCTGTCGACCCAGTAAGGCCAGCAGGCTGATGTTCCTGTCTACCCAGTAAGGCCAGCAGGCTAATGTTCCTGTCGACACAGTAAGACCAGCAGGCTAATGTTCCTGTCGACCCAGTAAGGCCAGCAGGCTAATGTTCCTGTCGACCCAGTAAGGCCAGCAGGCTAATGTTCCTGTCGACCCAGTAAGGCCAGCAGGCTAATGTTCCTGTCGACCCAGTAAGGCCAGCAGGCTGATGTTCCTATCCACCCAGTAAGGCCAGCAGGCTAATGTTCCTGTCGACTCAGTAAGGCCAGCAGGCTAATGTTCCTGTCGACCCAGCAAGGCCAGCAGGCTAATGTTCCTGTCGACTCAGTAAGGCCAGCAGGCTAATGTTCCTGTCGACCCAGTAAGGCCAGCAGGCTAATGTTCCTGTCGACCCAGTAAGGCCAGCAGGCTAATGTTCCTATCAACTCAGTAAGGCCAGCAGGCTAATGTTCCTATCCACCCAGTAAGGCCAGCAGGCTAATGTTCCTGTCGACCCAGTAAGGCCAGCAGGCTAATGTTTCTGTCCACCCAGTAAGACCAGCAGGCTAATGTTCCTATCGACCCAGTAAGGCCAGCAGGCTAATGTACCTGTCGACCCAGTAAGGCCAGCAGGCTAATGTTCCTATCCACCCAGTAAGGCCAGCAGGCTAATGTTCCTATCCACCCAGTAAGGCCAGCAGGCTGATGTTCCTATCGACCCAGTAAGGCCAGCAGGCTAATGTTCCTGTCGACCCAATAAGGCCAGCAGGCTGATGTTCCTATCCACCCAGTAAGGCCAGCAGGCTAATGTTCCTGTCGACCCAGTAAGGCCAGCAGACTAATGTTCCTGTCGACTCAGTAAGGCCAGCAGGCTAATGTTCCTGTCGACCCAGTAAGGCCAGCAGGCTAATGTTCCTGTCGACCCAGTAAGGCCAGCAGGCTAATGTTCCTGTCGACCCAGTAAGGCCAGCAGGCTAATGTTCCTATCAACTCAGTAAGGCCAGCAGGCTAATGTTCCTATCCACCCAGTAAGGCCAGCAGGCTAATGTTCCTGTCGACCCAGTAAGGCCAGCAGGCTAATGTTTCTGTCCACCCAGTAAGACCAGCAGGCTAATGTTCCTATCGACCCAGTAAGGCCAGCAGGCTAATGTTCCTGTCGACCCAGTAAGGCCAGCAGGCTAATGTTCCTATCCACCCAGTAAGGCCAGCAGGCTAATGTTCCTATCCACCCAGTAAGGCCAGCAGGCTGATGTTCCTATCGACCCAGTAAGGCCAGCAGGCTAATGTTCCTGTCGACCCAATAAGGCCAGCAGGCTGATGTTCCTATCCACCCAGTAAGGCCAGCAGGCTAATGTTCCTGTCGACCCAGTAAGGCCAGCAGACTAATGTTCCTGTCGACTCAGTAAGGCCAGCAGGCTAATGTTCCTGTCGACCCAGTAAGGCCAGCAGGCTAATGTTCCTGTCGACCCAGTAAGGCCAGCAGGCTGATGTTCCTATCCACCCAGTAAGGCCAGCAGGCTAATGTTCCTATCGACCCAGTAAGGCCAGCAGGCTAATGTTCCTGTCGACCCAGTAAGGCCAGCAGGCTAATGTTCCTGTCGACCCAGTAAGGCCAGCAGGCTAATGTTCCTGTCCACCCAGTAAGGCCAGCAGGCTAATGTTCCTGTCGACCCAGTAAGGCCAGCAGGCGAATGTTCCTGTCGACCCAGTAAGGCCAGCAGGCTAATGTTCCTATCCACCCAGTAAGGCCAGCAGGCTAATGTTCCTGTCGACCCAGTAAGGCCAGCAGGCTAATGTTCCTGTCGACCCAGTAAGGCCAGCAGGCTAATGTTCCTGTCGACCCAGTAAGGCCAGCAGGCTGATGTTCCTGTCGACTCAGTAAGGCCAGCAGGCTAATGTTCCTGTCGACCCAGTAAGGCCAGCATGCTAATGTTCCTGTCGACCCAGTAAGGCCAGCAGGCTAATGTTCCTGTCGACCCAGTAAGGCCAGCAGGCTAATGTTCCTGTCGATCCAGTAAGGCCAGCAGGCTAATGTTCCTGTCGACTCAGTAAGGCCAGCAGGCTAATGTTCCTGTCGATCCAGTAAGGCCAGCAGGCTAATGTTCCTGTCGACCCAGTAAGGCCAGCAGGCTAATGTTCCTATCGACTCGGTAAGGCCAGCAGGCTAATGTTCCTGTCGACCCAGTAAGGCCAGCAGGCTAATGTTCCTGTCCACCCAGTAAGACCAGCAGGCTAATGTTCCTATCGACCCAGTAAGGCCAGCAGGCTAATGTTCCTGTCGACCCAGTAAGGCCAGCAGGCTAATGTTCCTATCCACCCAGTAAGGCCAGCAGGCTAATGTTCCTATCCACCCAGTAAGGCCAGCAGGCTGATGTTCCTATCGACCCAGTAAGGCCAGCAGGCTAATGTTCCTGTCGACCCAGTAAGGCCAGCAGGCTGATGTTCCTATCCACCCAGTAAGGCCAGCAGGCTAATGTTCCTGTCGACCCAGTAAGGCCAGCAGGCTGATGTTCCTATCGACCCAGTAAGGCCAGCAGGCTAATGTTCCTGTCGACCCAGTAAGGCCAGCAGGCTGATGTTCCTGTCTACCCAGTAAGGCCAGCAGGCTAATGTTCCTGTCGACACAGTAAGACCAGCAGGCTAATGTTCCTGTCGACCCAGTAAGGCCAGCAGGCTAATGTTCCTGTCGACCCAGTAAGGCCAGCAGGCTAATGTTCCTGTCGACCCAGTAAGGCCAGCAGGCTAATGTTCCTGTCGACCCAGTAAGGCCAGCAGGCTGATGTTCCTATCCACCCAGTAAGGCCAGCAGGCTAATGTTCCTGTCGACTCAGTAAGGCCAGCAGGCTAATGTTCCTGTCGACCCAGCAAGGCCAGCAGGCTAATGTTCCTGTCGACTCAGTAAGGCCAGCAGGCTAATGTTCCTGTCGACCCAGTAAGGCCAGCAGGCTAATGTTCCTGTCGACCCAGTAAGGCCAGCAGGCTAATGTTCCTATCAACTCAGTAAGGCCAGCAGGCTAATGTTCCTATCCACCCAGTAAGGCCAGCAGGCTAATGTTCCTGTCGACCCAGTAAGGCCAGCAGGCTAATGTTTCTGTCCACCCAGTAAGACCAGCAGGCTAATGTTCCTATCGACCCAGTAAGGCCAGCAGGCTAATGTACCTGTCGACCCAGTAAGGCCAGCAGGCTAATGTTCCTATCCACCCAGTAAGGCCAGCAGGCTAATGTTCCTATCCACCCAGTAAGGCCAGCAGGCTGATGTTCCTATCGACCCAGTAAGGCCAGCAGGCTAATGTTCCTGTCGACCCAATAAGGCCAGCAGGCTGATGTTCCTATCCACCCAGTAAGGCCAGCAGGCTAATGTTCCTGTCGACCCAGTAAGGCCAGCAGACTAATGTTCCTGTCGACTCAGTAAGGCCAGCAGGCTAATGTTCCTGTCGACCCAGTAAGGCCAGCAGGCTAATGTTCCTGTCGACCCAGTAAGGCCAGCAGGCTAATGTTCCTGTCGACCCAGTAAGGCCAGCAGGCTAATGTTCCTATCAACTCAGTAAGGCCAGCAGGCTAATGTTCCTATCCACCCAGTAAGGCCAGCAGGCTAATGTTCCTGTCGACCCAGTAAGGCCAGCAGGCTAATGTTTCTGTCCACCCAGTAAGACCAGCAGGCTAATGTTCCTATCGACCCAGTAAGGCCAGCAGGCTAATGTTCCTGTCGACCCAGTAAGGCCAGCAGGCTAATGTTCCTATCCACCCAGTAAGGCCAGCAGGCTAATGTTCCTATCCACCCAGTAAGGCCAGCAGGCTGATGTTCCTATCGACCCAGTAAGGCCAGCAGGCTAATGTTCCTGTCGACCCAATAAGGCCAGCAGGCTGATGTTCCTATCCACCCAGTAAGGCCAGCAGGCTAATGTTCCTGTCGACCCAGTAAGGCCAGCAGACTAATGTTCCTGTCGACTCAGTAAGGCCAGCAGGCTAATGTTCCTGTCGACCCAGTAAGGCCAGCAGGCTAATGTTCCTGTCGACCCAGTAAGGCCAGCAGGCTGATGTTCCTATCCACCCAGTAAGGCCAGCAGGCTAATGTTCCTATCGACCCAGTAAGGCCAGCAGGCTAATGTTCCTGTCGACCCAGTAAGGCCAGCAGGCTAATGTTCCTGTCGACCCAGTAAGGCCAGCAGGCTAATGTTCCTGTCCACCCAGTAAGGCCAGCAGGCTAATGTTCCTGTCGACCCAGTAAGGCCAGCAGGCGAATGTTCCTGTCGACCCAGTAAGGCCAGCAGGCTAATGTTCCTATCCACCCAGTAAGGCCAGCAGGCACATGTTCCTGTCGACCCAGTAAGGCCAGCAGGCTGATGTTCCTGTCGACTCAGTAAGGCCAGCAGGCTAATGTTCCTGTCGATCCAGTAAGGCCAGCAGGCTAATGTTCCTGTCGACTCAGTAAGGCCAGCAGGCTAATGTTCCTGTCGATCCAGTAAGGCCAGCAGGCTAATGTTCCTGTCGACCCAGTAAGGCCAGCAGGCAAATGTTCCTGTCGACCCAGTAAGGCCAGCAGGCTGATGTTCCTGTCGACTCAGTAAGGCCAGCAGGCTAATGTTCCTGTCGACCCAGTAAGGCCAGCAGGCTAATGTTCCTGTCGACCCAGTAAGGCCAGCAGGCTAATGTTCCTGTCGACCCAGTAAGGCCAGCAGGCTAATGTTCCTGTCGGACCAGTAAGGCCAGCAGGCTAATGTTCCTGTCGACTCAGTAAGGCCAGCAGGCTAGTCTTTTTTTATTGGTATGTAACTGTTATGAAAGTTGTATTGTCAATTTGTTTTGTATTTAAACGTCACTTTAAACGTGTACATGACACTGCAACGAAATGTCCCCATGTGGACAATAAAGTCAGTAAAGTAAAGTGTGTGGTTGAATGCAGCCAGATATTGTCTGATTTATCTCCTTATGAAATGGCCATGTCATCATCACCTTTATATTGTGTGTGTATCCCAGGTGGCCATAGACTTTACAGCATCAAACGGAGACCCTGGGAACAGCTGTTCTCTCCACTACATCCATCCGTACCAGCCCAATGAGTACCTGAAAGCCCTGGTGGCTGTGGGAGAAATATGTCAAGACTACGACAGGTAACTTATCAATTATCTATATTATCAATAACCTAATCAATGAGCTGTAATAGGACAATCGTGATGATTGCATCTAGCATGTTTAGTTTGGGCAAACAGTTCCACATTGCGTCATATTAGTATTTTGTGAATCTCTCTCTCTCTGTCTGTCTCTATTTCTCTCTCTCCATCTCCTCTCTCTCTGTCTGTCTCTATTTCTCTCTCTCCATCTCCTCTCTCTCTGTCTGTCTCTATTTCTCTCTCTCCATCTCCTCTCTCTCTGTCTGTCTCTATTTCTCTCTCTCCATCTCTCTCTCTCTCTCTGTCTGTCTCTATTTCTCTCTCTCCATCTCCTCTCTCTCTGTCTGTCTCTATTTCTCTCTCTCCATCTCCTCTCTCTCTGTCTGTCTCTATTTCTCTCTCTCCATCTCCTCTCTCTCTGTCTGTCTCTATTTCTCTCTCTCCATCTCCTCTCTCTCTGTCTGTCTCTATTTCTCTCTCTCCATCTCCTCTCTCTCTGTCTGTCTCTATTTCTCTCTCTCCATCTCCTCTCTCTCTGTCTGTCTCTATTTCTCTCTCTCCATCTCCTCTCTCTCTGTCTGTCTCTATTTCTCTCTCTCCATCTCCTCTCTCTCTGTCTGTCTCTATTTCTCTCTCTCCATCTCCTCTCTCTCTGTCTGTCTCTATTTCTCTCTCTCCATCTCCTCTCTCTCTGTCTGTCTCTATTTCTCTCTCTCCATCTCCTCTCTCTCTGTCTGTCTCTATTTCTCTCTCTCCATCTCCTCTCTCTCTGTCTGTCTCTATTTCTCTCTCTCCATCTCCTCTCTCTCTGTCTGTCTCTATTTCTCTCTCTCCATCTCCTCTCTCTCTGTCTGTCTCTATTTCTCTCTCTCCATCTCCTCTCTCTCTGTCTGTCTGTCTCTATTTCTCTCTCTCCATCTCCTCTCTCTCTGTCTGTCTCTATTTCTCTCTCTCCATCTCCTCTCTCTCTGTCTGTCTCTATTTCTCTCTCTCCATCTCCTCTCTCTCGCTCTCTAGTGACAAGATGTTTCCAGTTTTTGGGTTTGGAGCTCAGATCCCACCTGACTTCAAGGTTAGAGATATTCAATCAAAGTGGATCTGGAGATGTCTGGGGAGTGCTGTTGTGGAGTCATCTAGTTGATCTTCAAAACGGTGTGACCATGCTAGAAAATATCCCACTATGTTGTGAGGTGTGTGTCTGTGTGTGTGTAAACTCCCCTCTCACACATTCTCAGGTGTCACACGATTTTGCCGTGAACTTTGATGAAGACAATCCGGAATGTCCCGGTGAGCATCACGCCTGTCACACCTCTAACACACACACACACAGACACACACACACACACACACACACACAGTACACAGCTGGTATTGGTGGGAGATGGTATTTTTAACTGAGCCTCTAAAACACTAATCTGAATGTGTGAAATGAGCCTCCATACACACTTTAGACACCTGGCTTGGTGGAATGTGTGTGTGTGTGTATCTGTGTGTGCGTGGTTGCGTGAGTGAGTGTGTGTGTGTGTGTGTGTGTGTGTGTGTGTGTGTGTGTGTGTGTGTGTGTGTGTGTGTGTGTGTGTGTGTGTGTGTGTGTGTGTGTATCTGTGTGTGCGTGGTTGCGTGAGTGTGTGTGTGAGTGTGTGTGTGAGCCTAAATCTTAAATACACCAACTGTGTGTTATCTACAAAGACAGGTTTCCTTGATCAGTAGAAGAGAAGGAGAATGTTTGAGCTACTTCACCACTGTGGAGTTGGAGAAATCACATGTTTCTTTTTTAACTGTGTGTTTGTGTGGGTGTGTGTGCGCGCACGTGTGTGTGTGTGTGGGTGTGTGTTTCAGGTATCCAGGGTGTGGTAGAAGCCTACCAGGGCTGTCTTCCTAAGATCCAGCTGTACGGACCGACCAACATCGCTCCCATCATACAGAAAGTTGCTTCTTCTGCCTCAGAGGAGATGCACACCATGGAAGCTATGGTAAGACAGAGATCAGTGATCATTCATCATTTTGTATAAACTTTACACACACATTACCCAGATAAACGGCTCCTTTCTTTTGACCAATCAAAACATCTGCTGGCTGAATATAATATTTTGAATATTTTTGTTCTGAACCTGTCGGCTGACTAAACACTACATTTGAACCATTGCCTCCTTCATTCTCTCTTCCGCCTCTCTCTCTCTCTCTCTCTCTCTCTCTCTCTCTCTCTCTCTCTCTCTCTCTCTCTCTCTCTCTCTCTCTCTCTCTCGCTCCCTCTCTCTCGCTCCCTCTCTCTCTCTCGCTCGCTCCCTCTCTCTCTCTCTCTCCCTCTCTCTCTCTCTCTCTCTCTCTCTCTCTCTCTCTCTCTCTCGCTCCCTCTCTCTCTCTCTCTCTCGCTCCCTCTCTCTCTCACTCCCTCTCTCTCTCACTCCCTCTCTCTCTCACTCCCTCTCTCTCTCTCTTTTCTCCTCTCTAGGAGTATTTCATCCTGTTGATCCTAACAGATGGAGTGATAACAGATATGGCTGACACTAGAGAAGCTATAGTACATGCTTCCCACCTACCCATGTCTGTCATCATAGTAGGAGTGGGAAACGCTGACTTCAGTGACATGCAGATGCTGGACGGAGACGATGGAATACTCAGGTTAGTCTGTTATACCTCTCTGCATGTCTGTCTGTCGGTCTCTTTAATAAGAACATTTATGATGTTCATGTAATAACTCATAATTATATAATAGAGTCATGTTTTTTCAGGTCCCCAAAAGGAGAACCTGTTCTCAGAGACATTGTCCAGTTTGTTCCCTTCAAAGACTTCAAACACGTAAGTCTGTGTGTGTGTCTGTGCATGCATGCGTGTGTGTGTGTGTGTGTATGAATAACGAGCAGTGACGTGGTCTAGCTGCGCTGGTCAAAACAAATTTATCCATTGGCTATGCGTGTGTGTGTGTATCTGTGTGTGTCCATGCATGTGTTTGTCTCTGTGTTTGTCTCTGTGTGTGTCTGTCTGTGTGTGCATGTGTATGTGCGTGCCCATGTGTGTGAGTGTATTTGCATGTGTGTGTCATGATGTATTTCAATTTTGACAGGCGGAGAAAGCAAATAATTACTTCACATGCTCCAAGCAGAACAGAAATAGAGAGACAGAATAGGGAGAAGAGAGAGGAAGGGGAGCAGGAGAGAGAGGGAGGGAGGGAGAGAGAAGGGAGAGAGAGAGAAACAGACAAAGGGGTTGGTGTAATCACTGTACAGTTTAAATAACAGACAGCAAAAGTCTTTGAGTAGTCAGTGCACTCGCAAGTGTGTGTATAATATCTGTGTTTGTGTGCGTGTGTGAGGTTGTATAACTTGTGTGTGTAAACGTGTGTAATGTGTGTGTGTGTTGGTGTGTGTGTGTCTCCCCAGGCATCCCCGGCTGCGCTAGCTAAGAGTGTGCTAGCAGAGGTGCCCAATCAGGTGGTGGATTACTACAATGCCAAAGGAATCCATCCCAAATGTCTGTCTGACTACGACGAATCTACCAGACCCTTCAGCCCCTGACCACACACATACACACGTATTAATCACACACACATTAAACACACACACATACACACACGTTATAAACACAAACTAATACATACTCACCCATACACACACCCTGCATACAGTAGTGTAGCTCAGAGAAGTAGTTTGGTGGGTTTAACTATCAATCAATCAAATGTGTTTAGAAAGGCTGGAACCTAGGAAGAAACCTGGAGAGGAACCAGGCTATGAGGGGTGGCCAGTCCTCTTCTGGCTGTGCCGGGTAGAGAGGAAGCAGGTTATGAGGGGTGGCCAGTCCTCTTCTGGCTGTGCGGGTGGAGATTATAACGATCATTCAGAGTATCTCTACCGCTCCTGCTGTCTCTAGAGAGTTGAAAACAGCAGGTCTGGGACAAGGTGGCACGTCTGGTGAACAGGTCAGGGTTCCATAGCCGCAGGCAGAACAGTTGAAACTGGAGCAGCAGCACAACAAGGTGGACTGGGAACAGCAAGGAGTCATCAGGCCAGGTAGTCCTGAGGCAGGAGAGGGAGAAGGAGAGGGAGAGGGAGAGAAAGAGAGAGAATTAGAGAGAGCATACTTAAATTCACACAGGACACCAGATAAGACAGGAGAAATACTCCAGATATAACAGACTGACCCTAGCCCCCTGACACATAAACTATTGCAGCATAAATAATGGAGGCTGAGACAGGAAGGGTCAGGAGACACTGTGGCCCCGTTCGACAATACCCCCAGACAGGGCCAAACAGGTAGGATATAACCCCACCCCTCTTTGCCAAAGCACAGCCCCCACACCACTAGAGGGATATCTTCAACCACCAAATTACTATCCTGAGACAAGACCGAGTATAGCCCATGAAGATCTGTCCCACGCCACAACCCAAGGGGGGGCACCAACCCGGACAGGAAGATCACGTCAGTGACTAAACCCACTCAAGTGACGCACCCCTCCTAGGGACAGCATGGAAAAGCACCAGTAAGCCAGTGACTCAGCCCCTGTAATAGGGTTTGAGGCAGTGAATCCCAGTGGAGAGCGGGGAACCGGCCAGGCAGAGACAGCAAGGGCGGTTCGTTGCTCCAGTGCCTTTCCTTTCACCTTCACACTCCTGGGCCAGACTACACTCAATCATAGGACCTACTGAAGAGATGAGTCTTCAATAAAGACTTAAAGGTCGAGACCGAAAGCCCTGCCTCCAGCTGTTTGCTTAGAAATTCTAGGGACAGTAAGAAAGCCTGCGTCTTGTGTCGGTATGTACGGCAGGACCAAATCGGAAAGATAGGTTGGAGCAAGCCCATGTAATGCTTTGTAGGTTAGCAGTAAAACCTTGAAATCAGCCCTTGCCTTCACAGGAAGCCAGTGTAGAGAGGCTAGCACTGGAGTAATATGATCACATTTTTTGTTTTCTAGTCAATTCTAGCAGCCGTGTTTAGTGCTAACTGAAGTTTTTTTAGTGCTTTATCCGGGTAGCCGGAGAGTAGAGCATTGCAGTAATCTAACCTAGAAGTGACAAAAGCATGGATACATTTTTCTGCATAATTTTTGGACAGAAAGTTTCTGATTTTTGCAATGTTGCGTAGATGTAAAAAAGCTGTCCTTGCAACAGTGTCACGATCGTCGTAAGAAGCGGACCAAAGCGCAGCGTGGTTTGAATACATTCTTGTATATTTAATGAAGAACACTTAAACAAAAACAACAAAACGAATAAGATGAACGTGACCGCTATATAAACACTGTGCTAACATGCAACATAACATAGACAATCACCCACAAACCCCAACAGAAAACAGGCTACCTAAATATGGTTCCCAATCAGAGACAATGAATGACAGCTGCCTCTGATTGAGAACCATATCAGGCCAAACGAGAAAACCCCACATAGAAACAGACAACATAGATAATACCCACCCAACTCACGTCCTGACCAACTAAATAAAGACTAAACAAAGGAAATAAGGTCAGAAACGTGACAAACAGTCTTGATATGTTCGTCAAAAGAGAGATCAGGGTCCAGAGTAACGCCAAGGTCCTTCACAGTTTTATTTGAGACGAATGTACAACCATCAAGATTAATTGTCATATTCAACAGAAGATCTCTTTGTTTCTTGGGACCTAGAACTAGCATATCTGTTTTGTCCGAGTTTAAAAGTAGAACATTTGCTGCCATCCACTTCCTTATGTCTGAAACACAGGCTTCCAGGGAGGGCAATTTTGGGGCTTCACCATGTTTCATCAAAATGTACAGCTGTGTGTCGTCCGCATAGCAGTGAAAGTTAACATTATGTTTCCGAATGATATCACCAAGAGGTAAAATATATAGTGAAAACAATAGTGGTCCTAAAACGGAGCCTTGAGGAACACCGACATTTACAGTTGATTTGTCAGAGGACAAACCATCTACAGAGACAAACTGATATCTTTCCAACAGATAAGATCTAAACCAGGCCAGAACTTGTCCGTGTAGACCAATTTGGGTTTCCAATCTCTCCAAAAGAATGTGGTGATCGATGGTATCAAAAGCAGCACTAACACTAAGGTCTAGGAGCACAAGGACAGATGCAGAGCCTCGGTCTGACGCCATTAAAAGGTAATTTACCACCTTTACAAGTGCAGTCTCAGTGCTGTGATGGGGTCTAAAACCAGACTGAAGCTTTTCGTATACATTGTTTGTCTTCAGGAAGGCAGTGAGTTTCTGCGTAACAGCTTTTTCTAAAATGTTTGAGAGGAATGGGAGATTCTATATTGGCCAATAGTTTTTTTTATTTCATGGTCAAGGTTTGGCTTTTTCAGGAGAGGCTTTATTACTGCCACCTTTAGTGAGTTTGGTACATATCCTGTGGATAGAGAGACATTTATTATGTTCAACATAGGAGGGCCAAGCACAGGAAGCAGCTCTTTCAGTAGTTTAGTTGGAATAAGGTCCAGTATGCAGCTTGAAGGTTTAGAGGCCATGATTATTTTCATCAATGTGTCAAGAGATATAGCATTAAAAAACGTGTGTGTCTCCCTTGATCCTAGGTCCTGGCAGAGTTGTGCAGACTCAGGACAACTGAGCTTTGGAGGAATACACAGATTTAAAGAGGAGTCCGTAATTTGCTTCCTAATGATCATGATCTTTTCGTCAAAGAAGATCATGAATTTATCACTGCTGAAGTGAAAGCCTCTCTTGGGGAATGCTGCTTTTTAGTTAACTTCGCGACCGTATCAAAAATACATTTTGGATTGTTCTTATTTTCCTCAATTAACTTGGAAAAATAGGATTATCAAGCAGCAGTGAGGGCTCTTCGAAACTGCACGGTACTGTCTTTCCAAGCTAGTCGGAAGACTTCCAGTTTGCTGTAGCGCCATTTCCGTTCCAATTTTCTGGAAGAATGCTTCAGAGCTCGGGTATTTTCTGTATACCAGGGAGCTAGTTTCTTATGACAAATGTTTTTTGTTTTTAGGGATGCGACTGCATCTAGGGTATTACGCAAGGTTGAATTGAGTTCCTCAGTTAGGTGGTTATCTGATTTTTGTACTCTGACGTCCTTGGGTAGGTAGAGGGATTCTGGAAGGGCATCTAGGAATCTTTGGGTTGTCTGAGAATTTATGGCAGGGCTTTTGATGATCCTTGGTTGGGGTCTGAGCAGATTATTTGTTGCGATTGCAAACGTAATAAAATGGTGGTCCGATAGTCCAGGATTATGAGTAAAAACATTAAGATCCACAACATTTATTCCACGGGACAAAACTAGGTACAGAATATGACTGTGGCAGTGAGTAGGTCCGGACAAAACCCGATGATGGCTCCGAAAGCCTTTTGGAGTGGGTCTGTGGACTTTTCCATGTGAATATTAAAATGTTGAATATTGTCTGCCATGACTACAAGGTAGGAATTCAGGGAACTCAGTCAGGCACACTGTATATGGCCCAGGAGGCCTGTAAACAGTAGCTATAAAAAGTGACTGAGTAGGCTGCATAGATTACATGACTAGAAGCTCATAAGAGGAAAACGCAGTCTTTTTTTTTTTGTAAATTGAAATTTGCTATCGTGAATGTTAGCAACACCTCCGCCTTTGCGGGATGCGCTGGGGATATGGTCACTAGTGTAACCAGGAGGTGAGGCCTCATTTAACACAGTAAATCCATCAGGCTTAAGCCATGTTTCAGTCAGGCCAATCACATCAAGATTATGATCAGTGATTAGTTAATTGACTATAACTACCTTGGAAGTGAGGGATCTAATATTAAGTAGCCCTATTTTGAGATGTGAGATATCACAATCTCTTTCAATAATGACAGGAATGGAGGAGGTCTTTATTCCAGTGAGATTGCTAAGGTGAACACTGCCATGTTTAGTTTTGCCCAACCTAGGTCGAGGCACAGACACGGTCTCAATGGGGATAGCTGAGCTGACTACACTGACTGTGCTAGTGGCAGACTCCACTAAACTGGCAGGCTGGCTAACAGCCTGCTGCCTGGCCTGCACCCTATCTCATTGTGGAGCTAGGGGAGTTAGAGCCCTGCCTATGTTCATAGATAAGATGAGAGCACCCCTCCAGCTAGGATGGAGTCCGTCACTCCTCAGCAGGCCAGGCTTGGTCCTGTTTGTGGGTGAGTCCCAGAAAGAGGGCCAATTATCTACAAATTCTATCTTTTGGGAGGAGCAGAAAACGGTTTTCAACCAGCGATTGAGTTGTGAGACGCTGCAGAGCTCATCACTCCCCCTAACTGGGAGGGGGCCAGAGACAATTACTCGATGCCGACACATCTTTCTAGCTGATTTACACGCTGAAGCTATGTTGCGCTTGGTGACCTCTGACTGTTTCATCCTAACATCGTTGGTGCTGAAGTGGATAACAATATCCATATACTCTCTACACTCGCCAGTTTTAGCCTTAGCCAGCATCATCTTCAGATTAGCCTTAACGTCGGTAGCCCTGCCCCCTGGTAAACAGTGTATGATCGCTGGATGATTCGTTTTAAGTCTAATACTGCGGGTAATGGAGTCGCCAATGACTATGGTTTTCAATTTGTCAGAGCTAATGGTGGGAGGCTTCGGCGTCTCAGACCCGTAACGGGAGGAGGAGAGACAAGAGAAGACTCGGCCTCAGACTCCAACCCCGTTGCTTAATGGGGAGAACCGGTTGAAAGTTTCTGTAGGCTGAATGAGCGACACCGGTTGAGCATTCCTACAGCATTTCCCTCCAGAAGCCATGAGAAAATTGTCCGGCTGTGGGGACTGTGCGAGGGGATTTATACTACTATCTGTACTTATTGGTGGCACAGACGCTGTTTCATCCTTTCCTACACTTAAATTACCCTTGCCTAACGATTGCGTCTGGGGCTTGCAGCACAGCTATCCTCGCCATAAGGTGATCGTTCTCCTGTATATTATGAGTACAACGACTGCAATTAGAAGGCATAATGTTAATGTTAATACTTAGCTTCGGCTGGTGGAGGTCCTGACGAAGCACGTCCGGGATGAAAAAGTTGAATGAATAAAGTTGAGTGAGGAAAAAAAAAAAACGGTAATTAAAAAGTAAAAACTGTAAAGTTGGCAGGTAGCAAAGTAAGGTTAGCAACAAACTGCACAGCAGCACGTTAACAAGTCACAAGTTGTGACCGGAAATTACGTCATAGTGTATTACATAGTGTATTACTGCATGCTAGCCCAATGAGTTTTATATCTTACATTATATCACATAGTCTGTGTGTATATACATAACAACAAACATACACACAAACATATACACTTGTTGACACACACACACACACCTTTTAAAGGTGACTTTTAAGATTTGAACATTATTACATACAGCATAGGCTAAATAGAGATTAGTAAGAGACTTACCTTATAATAACATACAGTATTACTCCATTGTCTAGGGTTTTGGTAACATAGAAGACTTTGTAAACAAATAATGTATAGCTTCAAATCATGTTTAGAGTGATGTTGCTGTCATGGAATGTAATTCCTTCAGCACTAATGATATATTTCATATAGAATGAAATGCTATTTGCATGTAAAAATGTAATTGGATGAATGTTCTCTGTTGTTTACGTTGGTGGCCCACTCTTTGATGGTATGCACATCTTACAGAGTGTGGCTTTTAAGGGGTTAGGGTTGTATACTGTAAGCTGTGTTATATACTTCCTTTTCTACAGGTTTGTTGAGAGTTTGCTAAATAAATAGATCATTACAATTGTACTAATTTCATAACCTTTGTTACTTGTAAGGCATTTGAGTGAACAGCTATGTGTGTGTGTGTGTGTGTGTGTGTGTGTGTGTGTGTGTGTGTGTGTGTGTGTGTGTGTGTGTGTGTGTGTGTGTGTGTGTGTGTGTGTGTGTGTGTGTGTGTGTGTGTGTGTGTGTGTGTGTGTATGTGCGTGCGTGCGTGCGTGCGTGCGTGCGTCTGATGTTTCTGTGGATTAGGCACTTTACTGAATTACAGACCAGATCACATCATATACTATTGTTTCCCAGATGCCCTTGTCTCTGTGTGACTGTGTCTGTTTATCTGTCGGTCTGTTTATCTGTCTGTCTGTTTATCTGACTGTCTGTTTATCTGACTGTCTGTCTGTCTGTTTATCTGTCTGTCTGTCTTTCTGTTTATCTGTCTGTCTGTTTATCTGTCTGTCTTTCTGTCATCTTCATGCGAACCACAAGGACAAGCTCAATGCATCAGAACACTGGGAATAATCCCCATTCCGACTGGCATCGTCAGTATTCTGAACATGGACACCGATTTCTCCAATTAAGCTCTCTCAGGAACTTGAGTTCTCTGGGATGGAGGGAGTGAATGAGGAGGAAAGAGGGAGGAGGAGGATGTTCTGTACAACTCAGTCATATGCTTTGGGCCCCTAGGAGGAAGGAGGGAGGAAGACAGGAAGCAGGAAGAGGTGAGAGAGGAGGAGGGTGAGGTCGTGGACGTTTTATGCCCTGTTCAAAATCACCAAGACCTTACTTTATCCATCATCAACCAGCCATCTCTGTCAACCATCAAACCCACTGGCTCACATGTATCTACAAATCCCTTCTCAGCAAGACCCCCTTTGCAAATCAGAATTTGTTGATAAGACTTACCACTGACTGGAAACGTGTGGTAAAAAAATATATAAATCACAATGTAACTCGAAAAAGGCAATACATATTCCTAACCATGTCTTGGTACCATGGTGTATGTGTGCAGTGACGACCCGTCATGTTGTCCTGTTTTTCATGTTATTTTTGCATTAATACGTGTCACATATCAGTTTACAAACAATGTAAAAAAAAAAAAAAAAAAAGATATATCATTGAGTTAATAAAGACAAACATGGTCTCTTTTTTTGTTTTCTTCAGTAAGGCAGTTCCAAAATGCAGGTGTTTCAGCCTAGCTCAGTGCTTCTGTGGTAGTGGGGCAAGCCAGCAGAAAATACGGAGCGTTGCGTCGTGATTGGCTCAGTGTTCTGTCACTCATAGGGACACTACGTCACCAACAAGTCTAAGGGTAGAGCTAGAAAATTCAAGCCCCGTGGGTGCTGCCATAGAGTTACATTACAAGTTAAATCATAGTTTCAAAATCTTAGCTAGCAGTCGTCATCATGAATCAAGTCGACATTCTACTGGCCAATCCTTGTCATATGAAGATAAATAATGGAGCTAAATTATAGATAAAACGTATCGGTGCTCATCGGCCATTGGACATAAACATTACATGACAAGTTGGAAAAATCACAAATTCAACAATGAGTGGTTGGAAGGAATCAGTGGCTAACTGCAAGCATTGCAAAGCAATCATTAGTCTGCTATTCAATGGAGTGGCTGTGTGGTCCCAAGTCTATGATTAAGGGTCTCTTTTCCTAGTTTAAAATAAACATAAACATTCAACATTGGCCATGCTGTCAATGAAGCATGATTTGCGCATTGCTCAAAACAACTGTTAACTCGGAAATGCAAAATCTGAGTTCTTTAGTGAGTTCAAGACAACTGGGAACTTGGAATAAACGAGCTACGACTGGGAAAATACGTTTTGAACTTTCATCCAACTCGGAATTGTACATTCGGAACGTGGGCCTCTTTCTAGAACTACGACCTGAAGATCACTGACGTCATCATGATTATACCTTTTTTTCCTTAGTTCCCAGTTGTTTAAATTGTTCTCCATAATATTAATTTGAAGACACTGAATCAGTCCAATCGATGAAGCGGAACTACATTTCCGAGCACCTGCGGAATTATTTCCGAGCCGTACCGGAAACCCTCAGGGTGACATTTCACAGCAGAGCACAGGCGTGAAGTCGTGGGATTGCTGCTAAATTGAAGCATTTTTCCACATTGGAGTTTAAGTTTTTGTCGGTAACGTTAGCCTCGTGAGTGGAATAATAACAGAATGGCCGCGTGGACCTGCCGAGTTCTTCTCTACAGAGGAGCACGTGTGCTAGCGGGACGAACCGGAGCGGTAGCAGCAGCCGACAGGTAACGTTGACACACTACAGTAGCTAGCTAACGTTACCTGTAGGCTCTACTTTAGCTAACGATACGGTAGTTGTTGTGAAAGGTAGTTAGTTAGCACTGCAGTTTTGGTGAAAGACGGCTAACTAGCTGGCTACTAGCAACTGTAGTTTGTCAGTTAACGTTAGTTAGCTAACTTTGTAGTTCTAGATAACGTTAGTAAGTAAGTTACTGTAACTTAGGTTTGGGACTCAGCATCGGGACTCCCAATGTTGTGTCCCAAAGCTAAATAGTCAGCTGATGTGACAGCCAACAGAGCCGCTGCCTACGGAATCCCAAGTGAAAGGGTTAGCTAACTAACGTTAACTCAAATTACTTAAATTAACGTTAGCTACCTCGGAAGTAGTTTATAGACAGATCTGCTTTGGGGTTATCAAGCTAACGTTACCTAGCTATCCAACTGCTATATCTTACACCGTTCTAACCCAAAACCAATAAAAGTCTATGCGCCCCGGCTGTATCATACCTAATCATCTCTTTCTCTGTCTACAGCTGTCTCTTTCAGAGTGTTCGGGCAGTGAAGACCACAACATGGTGGGAGGAGCATCTGACAGAGGATAATAAATCATATATGAGGTTGGTCATGTGTGTTTATTCCACCAATACACCGGAAGTACTGTAAAATATATGTAATAAGTATTGAATGAATTGCGTTCTTGCATATTTTCCAGGAAGAGTCTGGGAGAGGAGTATAATCGACAGATAGCTGCTAAGCTCCACCCACTGAAGGATGAGCCCTGGCCCAGACAAGAATGGACAAAGGGTGTGTGTGTTTACTGTGTGGTGTGTGATGGTTATTGGTTTTCATTTGTGCTTGGGTGGGTGGGAGTATTAATGCGTGTATTAATCCAGAGAGTCGGCGAGTAGGGCTGGTTGCAGTGAAGTTGGGCATGGCCCCAGTCTGGACCAAAACAGGAGAGAGACACGTGGTGACCATGCTGCAGGTAACACGCATGACACCACACGGTCACAATCTCACACACACAATCAAACAAAAGTCACAGGTGGTGGTGTGTGTTGTAGGTGCAGGATTGCCATGTGTTGAATTACCTGTCTAAAGAGGAGTACGATGGACACACTGCTGCCCTAGTGGTGGGAGGGAAGAACGCATCGCCCTTCTACGTAAGTTCGAAGGCACACTGTTTAAAGCCATAGTGTATAAAGTAGTTAATTTACCCTTTCCCCTCTTACTCTGTCACCCTCTCTCTCTCTCTCTCCCACCCTGTAGAAGACAGATGAAGAGATGGAGATGTTTAGGTTGGCTGGAGTTCCTCCTAAACAGAAAGTCACCACCTTTAAAGTCTCTGACAATGCTATCATCAAACCAGGTATATACACGCACACCACCATCATCAAACCAGGTATATACACACACACCACCATCATCAAACCAGGTATATACACACACACACCACCATCATCAAACCAGGTATATACACACACACCACCATCATCAAACCAGGTATATACAGTGGGGCAAAAAAGTATTTAGTCAGCCACCAATTGTGCCAGTTCTCCCACTTAAAAAGATGAGAGAGGCCTGTAATTTTCATCATAGGTACACTTCAACTATGACAGACTAAATGAGGGGAAAAAATCCAGAAAATCACATTGTAGGGTTTTTAATGAATTTATTTGCAAATTATGGTGGAAAATAAGTATTTGGTCACCTACAAACAAGCAAGATTTCTGGCTCTCACAGACCTGTAACTTCTTCTTTAAGAGGCTCCTCTGTCCTCCACTCGTTACCTGTATTAATGGCACCTGTTTGAACTTGTTATCAGTATAAAAGACACCTGTCCACAACCTCAAACAGTCACACTCCAAACTCCACTATGGCCAAGACCAAAGAGCTGTCAAAGGACACCAGAAACAAAATTGTAGACCTGCACCAGGCTGGGAAGACTGAATCTGCAATAGGTAAGCAGCTTGGTTTGAAGAAATCAACTGTGGGAGCAATTATTAGGAAATGGAAGACATACAAGACCACTGATAATCTCCCTCGATCTGGGGCTCCACGCAAGATCTCACCCCGTGGGGTCAAAATTATCACAAGAACGGTGAGCAAAAATCCCAGAACCACACGGGGGGACCTAGTGAATGACCTGCAGAGAGCTGGGACCAAAGTAACAAAGCCTACCATCAGTAACACACTACGCCGCCAGGGACTCAAATCCTGCAGTGCCAGACGTGTCCCCCCGCTTAAGCCAGTACATGTCCAGGCCCGTCTGAAGTTTGCTAGAGAGCATTTGGATGATCCAGAAGAAGATTGGGAGAATGTCATATGGTCAGATGAAACCAAAATAGAACTTTTTGGTAAAAACTCAACTCGTCGTGTTTGGAGGACAAAGAATGCTGAGTTGCATCCAAAGAACACCATACCTACTGTGAGGCATGGGGGTGGAAACATCATGCTTTGGGGCTGTTTTTCTGCAAAGGGACCAGGACGACTGATCCGTGTAAAGGAAAGAATGAATGGGGCCATGTATCGTGAGATTTTGAGTGAAAACCTTCTTCCATCAGCAAGGGCATTGAAGATGAAACGTGGCTGGGTCTTTCAGCATGACAATGATCCCGAACACACCGCCCGGGCAACGAAGGAGTGGCTTCATAAGAAGCATTTCAAGGTCCTGGAGTGGCCTAGCCAGTCTCCAGATCTCAACCCCATAGAAAATCTTTGGAGGGAGTTGAAAGTCCGTGTTGCCCAGCAACAGCCCCAAAACATCACTGCTCTAGAGGAGATCTGCATGGAGGAATGGGCCAAAATACCAGCAACAGTGTGTGAAAACCTTGTGAAGACTTACAGAAAACGTTTGACCTCTGTCATTGCCAACAAAGGGTATATAACAAAGTATTGAGAAACTTTTGTTATTGACCAAATACTTATTTTCCACCATAATTTGCAAATAAATTCATAAAAAATCCTACAATGTGATTTTCTGGATTTTTTTTCTCTCTCATTTTGTCTGTCAGTTGAAGTGTACCTATGATGAAAATTACAGGCCTCTCATCTTTTTAAGTGGGAGAATTTGCACAATTGGTGGCTGACTAAATACTTTTTTGCCCCACTGTACACACACACCACCATCATCAAACCAGGTATACACACGCGCCACCATCATCAAACCAGGTATACACACGCGCCACCATCATCAAACCAGGTATACACACGCGCCACCATCATCAAACCAGGTATACACAAGCGCCACCATCATCAAACCAGGTATACACACGCGCCACCATCATCAAACCAGGTATACACACGCGCCACCATCATCAAACCAGGTGTATATACACACGCGCCACCATCATCAAACCAGGTGTATATACACACGCGTCACCATCATCAAACCAGGTGTATATACACACGCGTCACCATCATCAAACCAGGTGTATATACACACGCGCCACCATCATCAAACCAGGTGTATATACACACGCGTCACCATCATCAAACCAGGTATACACACGCGCCACCATCATCAAACCAGGTATACACACGCGCCACCATCATCAAACCAGGTGTATATACACACGCGCCACCATCATCAAACCAGGTACACGCGCGCGCCACCATCATCAAACCAGGTACACACACACGCGCGCCACCATCATCAAACCAGGTATACACACGCGCCACCATCATCAAACCAGGTACACACACACACACACGCGCGCGCCACCATCATCAAACCAGGTACACACCATAGGAAGCTGGTGAGTGGAGGATGGCTCATAATGATGCCAGGAATATATGGAAAACTTGTTTGATACAATTCTTCATGCCGCTTGTGGTCCACTCACACCATATACACACACAGACTATACGAAAAAAACCACACACATAAGCACACTGCCATCAACAAACTAGGTACTGAATCCAACTACACTGTTAAACCCTATCCCTCTGTGTGTGTCTCCACTCAAGGCACTCCTCTCTATGCAGCACACTTCCGTCCAGGACAATATGTAGATGTCACAGCCAAAACGTGAGTTATGTCTCCACGCCCTCATCTCTGTCTGGCTGGCTCCACGCCCTCATTGCTCTGTCTGTCTGTCTCCCTGCCCTCTCCTCTGTCTGGCTGGCTCCACGCCCTCATTGCTCTGTCTGTCTCCCTGCCCTCATCTCTGTCTGGCTGGCTCCACGCCCTCATTGCTCTGTCTGGCTGGCTCCACGCCCTCATCTCTGTCTGGCTGGCTCCACGCCCTCATCTCTGTCTGGCTGGCTCCACGCCCTCATCTCTGTCTGGCTGGCTCCACGCCCTCATTGCTCTGTCTGGCTGGCTCCACGCCCTCATTGCTCTGTCTGGCTGGCTCCACGCCCTCATTGCTCTGTCTGGCTGGCTCCACGCCCTCATCTCTGTCTGGCTGGCTCCACGCCCTCATCTCTCTGTCTTTGTCTCTTTGTCTTTCTGTCTATTTCTGGAGAATTGTTCCATTTCTGTGTTCTAGAATTCTTCTTTGTTCTCAAGTGTGTGTGTGTGTGTAGTATTGGTAAGGGTTTTCAGGGGGTGATGAAGCGGTATGGGTTTAAAGGCCAGCCAGCGTCTCATGGCCAGACCAAAACACACCGCAGACCTGGAGCCTCGGGACCTGGAGGGGTAAGACACACACCATTGTTGACTGTTTAAACATTTGGGGAAAAATCAATACATCTAAATATGTAACATCTCATTCACACACACACACACACACACTAAAAACACTACTTACACACACTCGGACTAAACTGTGTCTCTTTAGGATCCAGCCAAAGTCTTCAAAGGGAAAAAGATGCCAGGCATGATGGGAAATGTGTTTGACACTGCCCACGGCCTAAAGGTATGCACCCCCACCCCACACACACATTCACTGAGTCCATGTAAGCACCTTCATGGATAATCAGAGGAGTGTGAAAAACAGCTTGTAGTCCCATTCTGAGTGCTTGCCTAAACCCTTTAGGTTGCTATCTTACTGGTCCACAACACCCAAAGCAATATCTTGCACCAACGTCTGACTCCTCTCTCTCTCTCTTTCTCTCTAGGTATGGAGAGTTAACACCAGGTATAATGTTATCTATGTTCATGGCTCCGTTCCTGGCCACAAGAACTGCTTACTAAAGGTACGACATACACACGCATTTGTCCATCACAGCCAGACTTACCATGCTCCTCCATGCACTTCTATTGGTCTGGCAGATACAGTTACTGACCTTTTTGTTTATCCAGTCACATGGTTTTATAAAGTTACTAAAATGTTTGTCCAATCATATGGTTTAGGTGAGGGACACTAACCTACCAACTTATGTGGAGAAGAACATCAACCCTCCGTTTCCAACGTTCTTCTGTGAGGAGGACGAACAGCTGCCTGAAGACCTGTACGATGAAGACCTGTTCATACACACACAGCCCTCACTCACACTCTAACACACACACAGAGCCCTAACTCTTACACACAGACATACACACAATCTCATATCAATTTTATGGTGACCAACTGTGACATGTAGGGTTAACAGTGAAATATTTAACTATTTTCTAGCCACACCCCTCTGTAGTCATGATGTCATTGTGTCTGGGACATTAAACATCCTTTCCTGGAAATACGTCTCCTTTTTGTTAATTATCTTCTCTCTCTTTTTCCTCTCGGTCTCTCCCTTGCTCTTTCACTCTAATGACCAGAGTTCAGTCACTTCTGTTTCCAAAACCGTGGTAAACAGAGGAGTGATGTAAGGGTCCCCCAGAGGGACAAACTGAACCGAAGAGTCAGGCGAGAGAAAGGGAGATGGAGGGAGGGTCGGGAAGCTGACAGGTGGAGAGAGGCAGGAGGGAGAAGATTGGAGAGAGGGAGGGCTGCAGAATCACAAAGGCTGACATTTGTGTGAGGGAATGGGGATAAATGGGAGGAGGGTGACAGGCAGGGAGCAAGAGACGAAGAGAGGGGTATAAATCAGGACATTGTTGCAGCAGAACCGCTGAGAGATATGCATAGATAATATGGGGGGTTAGTGGCTGGTGTGTGTTGAAGACAGTAGAATAGGGTTTATGAAAACTGTTAGTGTTGTTATTCTGACTGACTCCTATGAGAGATCTCTCCTTTTCTACCTTCCACCATCTCTGTTTTATGTCAACATGATTATGTTCTGGAGTTTTATTAACCACAATGATTTTCCCATGATGTTCTGGAACACTGACACACGCACACACACACACACACAGCCTCAAACAGGAATGTTACCATTAGAAATGTCTGTTGTAATTATTCTGCACAACAGGCCTCCCCACATCTCTATCAACCCCCAACCTTTTCCCTCCCCCTTTCCCACCTCATCTTCCTGCCGCTTTCCCTCTCCCTCTCCTTTTCCCCTCTAGTTCTCTTAGCCTCTCTGCTTGGCTTCTGTCGATTGATGAGCTTTAATGGGACAGACATTCCTTTTAAAGTGTGTGTGTACACAGCAGATAGAGAAGCTGCACTGCACCATTACTGCAGAGCATCTGACACTGCTGTACTACACACTAACAGATCATCTACAGTGGGGCAAAAAAGTATTTAGTCAGCCACCAATTGTGCAAGTTCTCCCACTTAAAAAGATGAGAGGCCTGTAATTTTCATCATAGGTACACTTCAACTATGACAGACAAAATGAGTGAAAAATCCAGAAAATCACATTGTAGGATTTTTTATGAATTTATTTGCAAATTATGGTGGAAAATAAGTATTTGGTCACCTACAAACAAGCAAGATTTCTGGCTCTCACAGACCTGTAACTTCTTTAAGAGGCTCCTCTGTCCTCCACTCGTTACCTGTATTAATGGCACCTGTTTGAACTTGTTATCAGTATAAAAGACACCTGTCCACAACCTCAAACAGTCACACTCCAAACTCCACTATGGCCAAGACCAAAGAGCTGTCAAAGGACACCAGAAACAAAGTTGTAGACCTGCACCAGGCTGGGAAGACTGAATCTGCAATAGGTAAGCAGCTTGATTTGAAGAAATCAACTGTGGGAGCAATTATTAGGAAATGGAAGACATACAAGACCACTGATAATCTCCCTCGATCTGGGGTTCCACGCAAGATCTCACCCCGTGGGGTCAAAATGATCACAAGAACGGTGAGCAAAAATCCCAGAACCACACGGGGGGACCTAGTGAATGACCTGCAGAGAGCTGGGACCAAAGTAACAAAGCCTACCATCAGTAACACACTACGCCGCCAGGGACTCAAATCCTGCAGAGCCAGACGTGTCCCCCTGCTTAAGCCAGTACATGTCCAGGCCCGTCTGAGTTTGCTAGAGAGCATTTGGATGATCCAGAAGAAGATTGGGAGAATGTCATATGGTCAGATGAAACCAAAATATAACTTTTTGGTAAAAACTCAACTTGTCGTGTTTGGAGGACAAAGAATGCTGAGTTGCATCCAAAGAACACCATACTTACTGTGAAGCATGGGGGTGGAAACATCATGCTTTGGGGCTGTTTTTCTGCAAAGGGACCAGGACGACTGATCCGTGTAAAGGACAGAATGAATGGGGCCATGTATCGTGAGATTTTGAGTGAAAACCTCCTTCCATCAGCAAGGGCATTGAAGATGAAACGTGGCTGGGTCTTTCAGCATGACAATGATCCCAAACACACTGCCCGGGCAACGAAGGAGTGGCTTCGTAAGAAGCATTTCAAGGTCCTGGAGTGGCCTAGCCAGTCTCGCGATCTCAACTCCATAGAAAATCTTTGGAGGGAGTTGAAAGTCCGTGTTGCCCAGCAACAGCCCCAAAACATCACTGCTCTAGAGGAGATCTACATGGAGGAATGGGCCAAAATACCAGCAACAGTGTGTGAAGACTTACAGAAAACGTTTGACCTCTGTCATTGCCAACAAAGGGTATATAACAAAGTATTGAGATAAACTTTTGTTATTGACCAAATACTTATTTTCCACCATAATTTGCAAATAAATTCATTAAAGATCCTACAATGTGATTTTCTGGATTTTTTTTTCTCCATTTTGTCTGTCATAGTTGAAGTGTACCTATGATGACAATTACAGGCCTCTCTCATCTTTTTAAGTGGGAGAACTTGCACAATTGGTGGCTGACTAAATACCTTTTTGCCCCACTGTATATGACACTATAATATCCAGATCTAAGTATATGATACTCTGACGTAGTTTACACCTGCTACTAACATGTGGCCTGATCATGGCCGGATTCGTTTATGGCAGGTGTTATCAGAAGGGTGTGTGACAGTCTGACCTTTTTGTCTTGATGGATGTAGTCAGATACTGTTGCCTCCACATTATGGATATTGTATTCACACTAATGCTGATTTGGTCAGCAGGTAGTAGATTAAGTGTTTCTGATTGGCTGAGACATCAGCTGTTTGGCCAACACAGCACTTTCCTTGAGTTTACAGATCTGCTTCTCTCCCTAGACACACACACGTGCACGTAAGTTAACTTCAGCTACGCCTTGTGTGTGTGTGTGTGTGTGGAGAGTGAGCGCTGTGTGATATGAATAATTTAGTGTGTTATTTGAAGGAAGCAGCTTCACTACATTAACCCTCTATCACCACACCACACTGACAGTCTGTATGATACAGTCACACACACACACATGACACAGATTAGAGCAGGATGAGCAGCGACATAAACCCTCTCACCAGTGAGACTGACAGAACCATCATCATGACCATCATCATGGATGACGAGGAGCGGAGTGAAATGTAACCTCTGACCTCAACCCCCCCCGACTAGAACTATTCTGTGGTTTTATAATCATTCAACCTTGATTCAATTCAATGCACCTTTATTCATCCCTCAGGAGCAATACGGTGGGCAGGACACAAGCAGTAACCTGGCAACTCTGTCCATCTCTCTCTAGCTCAGCTAAAGGCCTTTGTGTCAGGTTAAATAGTTTTCCTTTCAGGCCAGGGAGAGAAATGTCATCCTTGTGTCTGTGCTAACATTCTCTTTCACCCTGTCACACTCTCTCACACACACTCAGCACGGCGCAGCAAGCATACTCTGTCACATGAACCTGATCTTGAGGGCCTCTGGGCCAGATGAAGAGAGTGCTGACCTCACTTCCCTTAACACCTCTTTCTTTCTCTCCCCATCTTTCCTCACTATCTCTCGCTCTTTCACTCTCTGCTTTCTCCCACTGTCCCCCCCTCACACCTTCTCCCTTCTATTGATTGGTTGACATCCCAGGTTTGACTTCCTGTTGTGATGGTTTCCGTGACACCCTGAAAACTATTGACATTTATTTACCCCAGAATCACAATCAACACACACAGATACACCCCGGGGGCACCACATGTCTCTCCCAGTTTGAGTACCGGTAGCACTGCTGGAGGCTGACTGAAAAGGAAACCCTTCTCTACCAGACACCTGCATCTCTCTCTCACACAAGTGCACACGCTCACAAATACACACACACTTTCTTATGCACACACACACACACACATGTACACACTCACGAACGTGCACACACACAAACAGCTAAACAGTAGACATTGCAGCATACCTGGAGTCATTATCATGCAGAACTACAAAGCATTGCAGTACTGCTCTGCTCTCTAATCTACTGTAGTGCTCTGTGCTCTAATCTAACAGTGCTCTAATCTACTACAGTGCTCTGTGCTCTAATCTACTACAGTGCTCTGTGCTCTAATCTACTACAGTGCTCTGTGCTTTAATCTAATACAGTGCTCTAATCTACTACAGTGCTCTGTGCTCTAATCTACTACAGTGCTCTGTGCTTTAATCTAATACAGTGCTCTAATCTACTACAGTGCTCTGTGCTCTAATCTACTGTAGTGCGCTGTACTCTAATCTAATACAGTGCTCTAATCTAATACAGTGCTCTAATCTACTACAGTGCTCTAATCTACTGTAGTGCTCTGTACTCTAATCTAATACAGTGCTCTAATCTACTACAGTGCTCTGCTCTAATCTACTGTAGTGCTCTGTGCTCTAATCTGCTGCAGTGCTCTGTGCTCTAATCTTCTACAGTGCTGTACTTCAATGTGCTCTAATCTACTGTACATCTCTAGTTTGTGCATGCGTGCATGCGGGTGTGTGTGTGTGTGTCACGTGAGTACATGCGTTTGTGTCCTCTACACACACAGCATGTGAATTTGTCAGTTGAATGATAGGATCCTTGAACAGAATAAATCCAAACTCTTTTTCTACAGTATGCGTTCGCCAGTCACAAACATGGAACACACCTGACATCTAGTGGTCATGAGGATAAATGCACTCATGTATCAAATGTTCAGTCATAGTGGGACAACCATTTATATCAAAGATCTTTATAGGTCCCTGGCAGTAGGTTGTAAAACACTTTATTTTAGACCAAAATAAGTCATCAAAGATCATCAAAATGAAAAACATGAACACAAAGAAAAAAACGTTATAAAACAGGAACATTGCTGTAATAAAACATTGGTAAGCCTAGTAACATGTTAATAACGCTCCATAAACAGTTAACAAGACATGAATAAACCTGAATAAGTACCTTAGTAGCACCATACTGATGCATAGAGAGATTGCTCTTGTATTGGCACCATCGTTATGAGAAAGTGTCCCCCGGACATGGGGTCCTGATTTTGGTCTGGGTGTCATTGATGTGGTCAGGTCTAGGGTGTGGTTATTCTATGATTGGGATGTAATCAGGGTTAGCTGTTTACGATATAGTTAGACTACGATTGGAATGTAGTCAGGGTTAGCTGTTTACGGTATAGTTAGACTACGGTTGGGATGTAGTCAGGGTTAGCTGTTTACGGTATAGTTAGACTACGGTTGGGATGTAGTCAGGGTTAGCTGTTTACGGTATAGTTAGACTACGGTTGGGATGTAGTCAGGGTTAGCTGTTTACGGTATAGTTAGACTACGGTTGGGATGTAGTCAGGGTTAGCTGTTTACGGTATAGTTAGACTACGGTTGGGATGTAGTCAGGGTTAGCTGTTTACGGTATAGTTAGACTACGGTTGGGATGTAGTCAGGGTTAGCTGTTTACGGTATAGTTAGACTACGGTTGGGATGTAGTCAGGGTTAGCTGTTTACGGTATAGTTAGACTACGGTTGGGATGTAGTCAGGGTTAGCTGTTTACGGTATAGTTAGACTACGGTTGGGATGTAGTCAGGGTTAGCTGTTTACGGTATAGTTAGACTACGGTTGGGATGTAGTCAGGGTTAGCTGTTTACGGTGTAGTCAGGGTTAGCTGTTTACGGTATAGTTAGACTATGGTTGGGATGTAGTCAGGGTTAGCTGTTTACGGTGTAGTTAGACTATGGTTGGGATGTGGGTATGGTATGGTTGTGTTCCGAGGTTAGGATTAAGACAGTGAGTAGGTGCTGATAGGGTGGGAGAGGTGGGGGGAGGATGGTGGGGAGGGATAGCGAAGGATGGGTGAGGAGGGGGAGGGATGTAGAGTGACTTGGGGGTGAGGTTTGTCCGAGTGGGGGGCTCTGGAGTGACCCCTGGGTGTAGGAAGCGGGGGGGAGGAGGGCTGGTAGGGCAGGTGATGGGAGGAGGAAGGGGAGGCAGCACTATGGTGGTGGGTGGAAGGATAATGGAAGGCGCTATGATGGGGTGAGGAGGGAGAGGACTGGTAATGGTGTGAAGCATGATGAGGGGAGACAGGCGTTCTCTGAGGAGAGGTAAAACGGAGGGAGCTGTAATGGGGGGAGGAGGGGTAGGAGTGGCGATGGGGGGAGGTGTGAGATTGATGATGAGGAGTAACGTGATTCTGAGAGACCTGTGAGTCTTTAATGGGGTTATAGTTCATGTTAGGGTTAGAGTTATTGGTATAGTTCCAGGAAGTCTTATTGGAGTTACTATTGGGCAGAATGTTAGGCTCAGAGTGATTCCTAGCAGTAGCCATGCTGTGGTTGGTGTAGTTAGTGGTGGTAGTATTACTGGTAGTAGTAGAGGGACCAGTCCCCTTCTTGTAGAGGAAGACGTTGTACTGCAGAGGTGGGCTGGCCTCGGGGCAGAGCTTAGCCTCTTTAGGGAGGAGCAACTGTAGACCAATGGTGACTCCATCCTGCTTTAGAAATATACAGGGTTGAGAGTCAGAGGAGGATAGACATTTATAGACTAGAGAAGATAGAAATAAGTTGGATAGACAGGGTAAGTGAGAAAGATAAAGAGAGTGAGGGTTGAGATAGAGGGGAGAAATGGAGAACGAGGGTTAAGAAAGAGAGGTGTGCATGTGTGTGAGAAAACCAATTCAGTGGAGGCTGCTTAGGGGAGGACAGCTCCAATAATGGCTGGAACGAGCAAATGGCATCACACCATGTGTTTGATGTGTTTCATACCATTACATTGATTCCACTCCAGCCATTATCATCAGCCCGTCCTCCCAAATGAAGGTGCCACCAACCTCCTGTGAGATTACGTTCTATTGGTTGCAAGAATTTTGTATAATATTTCAAATTAACAAAATGTAAGTTTTGAATCCGGCGTCGTTTTGTGTATCAGTTCATAAACCATGTGCCATGGAAATCTCTTCCCAACTAATTTTTTGGTCCTTAAATGAAACTGGTATACTTTATATATCACAATTTTCTTTAACCAAATATGGTCTTTAATGCAGGGCTGACAGACAAGTTCACTACTTTTTCCCCCTTCCACTTTCTACCATTTTTGCAGTAATGCTGCAATTAGTTGGTTGTAATTTTGTGTAGAGCAGATTTTTGTTAGCTGCTTATGTGATTTAACTCCACCAGTCCTATTTATGATATAATTGACAAAGATTACACCTTTTTTATTATTATTTCAAAAGATAATGTTTTTTTTAATCTATTAGTATATTTGAGTTTAACCACATTACTCGTTGTAATATTTGTTCTGTTTTTTTCTGGTGGATTAAACTGAAATTGCAACCAACTTTCTACGGCTTGTTTTAAAAACAGCGATATTTGGGAGATGATTTCCTTTTCAAATAACCGAAAGGGAGAGGTTGTAATCTGAATAAAGGGAGAGGTTGTAATCTGAATAAAGGGAGAGGTTGTAATCTGAATAAAGTGAGAGGTTGTAATCTGAATAAAGTTAGAGGTTGTAATCTGAATAAAGTGAGAGGTTGTAATCTGAATAAAGGGAGAGGTTGTAATCTGAATAAAGTGAGAGGTTGTAATCTGAATAAAGTGAGAGGTTGTAATCTGAATAAAGGGAGAGGTTGTAATCTGAATAAAGTGAGAGGTTGTAATCTGAATAAAGTGAGAGATTGTAATCTGAATAAAAGGAGAGGTTGTAATCTGAATAAAGGGAGAGGTTGTAATCTGAATAAAAGGAGAGGTTGTAATCTGAATAAAGGGAGAGGTTGTAATCTGAATAAAGGGAGAGGTTGTAATCTGAATAAAGTTAGAGGTTGTAATCTGAATAAAGGGAGAGGTTGTAATCTGAATAAAGGGAGAGGTTGTAATCTGAATAAAGTGAGAGATTGTAATCTGAATAAAAGGAGAGGTTGTAATCTGAATAAAGGGAGAGGTTGTAATCTGAATAAAGTGAGAGGTTGTAATCTGAATAAAGTGAGAGGTTGTAATCTGAATAAAGGGAGAGGTTGTAATCTGAATAAAGTGAGAGGTTGTAATCTGAATAAAGTGAGAGATTGTAATCTGAATAAAAGGAGAGGTTGTAATCTGAATAAAGGGAGAGGTTGTAATCTGAATAAAAGGAGAGGTTGTAATCTGAATAAAGGGAGAGGTTGTAATCTGAATAAAGGGAGAGGTTGTAATCTGAATAAAGTTAGAGGTTGTAATCTGAATAAAGGGAGAGGTTGTAATCTGAATAAAGGGAGAGGTTGTAATCTGAATAAAGTGAGAGATTGTAATCTGAATAAAAGGAGAGGTTGTAATCTGAATAAAGGGAGAGGTTGTAATCTGAATAAAAGGAGAGGTTGTAATCTGAATAAAGGGAGAGGTTGTAATCTGAATAAAGGGAGAGGTTGTAATCTGAATAAAGGGAGAGGTTGTAATCTGAATAAAGGGAGAGGTTGTAATCTGAATAAAGGGAGAGGTTGTAAACTGAATAAAGGGAGCGGTTGTAATCTGAATAAAGGGAAAAAGGCCATTCATGAACATGGGGTGAGACATTTTATTAATTTGCTAGAGAACCAGTTTGGATTTAAGTATAACTTTTGTATGACTGACACCTTTAGTGAGAGGTCTAATGCTTTAATATTTAATTATTTCTGCCCTCCGAGTTCATATTCATTATATAAATAGGCCCGTTTCATTTTGTCTGGCTTGCCGTTCCAAATAAAATGCAATATAAGACCATAAGCAAATAGGTAAACCGGGATATGACTAAAGAATTAATCAGGGTGATTTTTCCACAAATAGACAGGTATTTTCCTTTCCATGGTAGCATGATCTTGTCAATTTTTGCTAACTTTCTGTAAAAATGTATTGGTGTGAGATCATTTCTTTATTTCGGGATATGTATACCGAGTATGTCCACATCACCGTCAGACCATTTTATTAATAAACTACACGGTAATGTAACAGTTGTATTTTTTTGTGATCCAATACGTAATATAATACATTTATCATAATTTGGTTTTAATCCAGAGGTTAGAAAAAGTATCTAGATCCTCTATGAGGCTGTGGGGGGATCCAAATTGTGGATTTAAAAGAAAACATGAATCACAGCGTGCAATGACACTTTTGTTTTTAAGCCCTGGATTTCTAGGCCCTTGATATTGTTGGATATGATTTTAATAGTTAACATTTCGATGGCCATAATAAATAGATATGCCGATAGTGGACAACCTTGTTTTACTCCTCTTGACAGTTTAAAACTTTGAGAAGTAACCATTATTTACTATTTTACACCTAGAGTTACTATACATGACTTTAACCCATTTTATATTAGATTCTCCAAAATTGAAATGTTCCAGGCATTTATATATAAACTCCAGTCGTACTTTATCAAAAGCCTTTTCAAAGTCAGGCCTGGTTTCCAAGATATTTTATAGTGTTCTATTGTTTCCAGTACTTGTCTTATATTATCTTCAATGTATAGTCCATGTGAAAGACCTGTCTGATTAGAATTAATAATATCAGACAAAACCTTTTTAATTCTATGCGCTATACATTTTGCTAGAATTTTGGCATCACACCACTGAAGTGTAAGGGGCCTCCAATATTTTAAATGGACTGTGTGTGTGTGTTTATTAAAGTGTTAATAAAGCCATGCACAATAAGCCAGAGAAAGCTGAGCGAGAGAGAGAAAGGTAGAGAACAATAAAGGTAAAGGGATAGGGCCATTCCAGGAACACACAGGGACCAGCTAATTTAAAGTTACAAAGTTTTATTCCAACAACTCTGGTTCCGATGCTATAATGATGTGTTCTACCCCCAAAAATACCAACCCCTGAATTTCATCAAAGGGTTATAACCCACATCAATAGAAACCATAAATATATCAATGTTAGCAAGCCAGGCAACACAGTAACTTTACATGAAACCTATACATATTCACTGGATCATATCAAACATCAAAGTATCTCAACTGTTTTTCTTGTCATTTCTCAACAGTTTTTCTTGTATTTCTAGTTAATCTTGTTTATAATGATTTTCCATAAAGAACTGTTTTAGTAGAAAACAGCAATGCATGCAGACAAAAAGAAGGGTAAAGATCTGAAATGGCACCCTATTCCCTACATAGTGCACTACTTTTGACCAGAGCTCTAGCCAAAAGTGGTGCACAGTAAAGGGAATAGGGTGTTATTTTTGACGCAGACTTAAGGCAGACAGTGGGAGAAGGGAGGACAGCAGTAAAGGGTCAGAGATGAGAGCAGGACATTGTGGGAGAGGAGAGTTTGTCCAGCCAGAGACAGTTTAGTTCAGGATTGCTACAGTGATGCAGCTAGGTGTAGCAAGGAAGGAGTAGCATCGCCCCCATGTGGTCAGTAGTGGTGCAACATGTTGTTACGTAAGGGATATAGTATAGGACAGTACAGTATAGTATACTGTATTATAGTTGTGTTTTCGTCCTTTTAGCTCCTAGTGGAGTCAAGGGGCTCAACAGTCCCTCTCCAGAGATAGTATAGTAGATATATGGAGTATTATGGTGCCCCTTATGTGCATGGTGGTATTACATTAATCATAATAATAATTTAGTATATGTTGTTGGAGGGGGAGGAGCTTGCCTCCTCCCTATTTACCTCCTGGTCTGCGTTAGGGGTGTGGTCAGAGGAGTGGGCAGGGCGGTTGTTAATATATTTCGGCGAATGAGAGTTGGCGATGTTCAGAGACTCCTCCCCTTGAGTGAATTGAGACTTTACAGGGTCCTCCATTTTCTGAGGGTCATCCTGTGGAACAACACACACAGACAAACCCACGTTACACACACACGTTAGACACACATGCATACATTACATCCAGTGGAGGCTGCTGATGAGAGGACGGCTCATAATAATGTCTGGAACGATGCGAATGGAATGGCATCAAACACATGGAAACCATGGAAACCATGTGTTTGATGTATTTGATACCATTCCACTTATTCCATTCCAGACATTACCACAAGCCTGTCCTCCTCAATTAAGGTGCCACCAATCTCCTGTGCTACATACACGAATGTCATACACACACATATTGACACATACGTTACATACACAAACATTGATTGTCTGATGGCAGACATATGAAGGTCGTGAGGACAGTACAGTAACTGGGTCAGCTAGCAGAGACCAGTCATTCTTTATGAGTTAGAAAGTGTGTGTGTGAGTGTGTGCATGCATGAGTGTATGAGCCTGTGTGTCAGGGGAGTTCATTTGGGTTCGCTCTAAATTCAAATTTAATTCAATAAACCTACAACCTATGTGTTGGGTGCCCCCCTTTCTGCCAAAGCCACATTTACTCTGTTTAAATCAATGTTGGTTTGTTAAATGGAGCTGGAGATGGGGAGGCTGCTGTGTGGAAGCAAAGGGACCAACGTGCCTAACCCTAATGCTGCTGCTGAGGAAACAAGGATAAGGAGGAAAAGCCTAGAAGACAAAATGGCTGCCCTACCCCTATCCACAGGGGGAGAGGAAGAAGCACTGTAGTCCATAATGTCTGCCTTACCCCTAGTAACCACAGAGGAGAGGAAGAAGCACTGTAGCCCATAATGTCTGCCTTACCCCTAGTAACCACCGAGGAGAGGAAGAAGCTCTGTGGCCAGTAATGGTTGCCAAGCTGAACTGGAGGTTAGCTGGGTTACGTACAGTTTGCAGTTTCCTGCTTGGTAAGGTTAAAGCCTATTCAGCTGGGGAAACTGGCCACTGTTGTGCTTCTGCTTACCTGACAGTAAGGGTGTCTAGGCTTATACTCCCAGATGTAGCTGCTTTTCGCTCTCTGCAGGTGGAAATCACATCTTAAAGGGGAACAGTGTGTGTGTGTGTGTGTGTGTGTGTGTGTGTGTGTGTGTGTGTGTGTGTGTGTGTGTGTGTGTGTGTGTGTGTGTGTGTGTGTGTGTGTGTGTGTGTGTGTGTGTGTGTGTGTGTGTGTGTGTGTGTGTGTGTGTGTGTGTGTGTGTGTGTGTGTGTGTGCGCGTGCACTTGCAGACACATTCTATAGACAGACAGACAGACTAATGGACTGAGACACAGCTAGCCAGGGTTAGGGCTTAAGGTTAGGGTCAGTCAAAGGTTAGAGGTCAGGGGTTATAGGTCAGGAGTTAGTTACCTGACAGATAATGTTGTCATAGTAAGCCAGATTGTGAGCGTGGGGTTGAGGGGGGGGCGGGGGGGAGTCACACAGCTTCCTTACGTTGGCATGGGAACCATCTTGCGCCGTGGAAACAGAGAAGCCATCTGTCTGCATCTCGCTGTGTGGACGGTATAGACTGGAGCGAGGGAAGGAGGAGAGGACAGAGGGATGGGACAGAGGGATGGGACAGAGGGATGGAACAGAGGGGTGGCACAGAGGTGTGGGACAGGGGTGTGGGACAGAGGTGTGGGACAGAGGGATGGGATAGAGGGGTGGGACAGAGGGATGGGACAGAGGGGTGGGACAGAGGTGTGGGACAGAGGGGTGGGACAGAGGGGTGGGACAGAAGGATGGGACAGAGGGGTGGGACAGAGGTGTGGGACAGAGGGATGGGACAGAGGGGTGGGACAGAGGCATGGGACAGAGGGATGGGACAGAGGGGTGGGATAGAGGTGTGGGACAGAGGTGTGGGACAGAGGGATGGAGAACAGGTGTGGGACAGAGGGATGGGACAGAGGGATGGAGAAGAGGTGTGGGACAGAGGGGTGGGACAGAGGGATGGGACAGAGGGGTGGGACAGAGGTGTGGGACAGAGGGATGGGACAGAGGGATGGGACAGAGGGGTGGGACAGAGGTGTGGGACAGAGGTGTGGGACAGAGGGATGGGACAGAGGGATGGAGAAGAGGTGTGGGACAGAAGTGCGGGACAGAAGTGTGAGACAGAAGTGTGGGACAGAGGGGTGGGACAGAGGGGTGGGACAGATGTGTAGGGGAAAGAGGGATGGGACAGAGGGATGGGACAGAGGTGTGGGACAGAGGGATGGGACAGAGGTGAGAGTTGTGGGAGAGAGGTGTTGGGGAAAGAGGGTTGGGACAGAGGAATGGGACAGAGGTGTGGGGGAAAGAGGGTTAGGGGAAGAGATGGATTTTCATTGATGTGACAAACGTGTCATGTACAAGCCTTTTATACTGTCAAATATGAATTGTTTAATAAATAAGGCCTCTCTCTCCCCCTTTCTCTCTCTCTGAATGTAATGGTTAAACCCTCGGACTGAACAACATGTTATCTCAGACACACACACACTGTCACACACACACTGTCAGGCTGGTCTACGTTCAGCTGATGAACAGTTATTACTGCTGCATCAATGTCTGGCCTTCCTCACTAGTTATCACCATAACTCTCTGTATCTCTCTTGCCCTCTCTTTCTCTGTATCTCTCTTCCCCTCTCTTTCTCTGTAGCTCTCTTCCCCTCTCTTTCTCTGTAGCTCTCTTCCCCTCTCTTTCTCTGTATCTCTCTTCCCCTCTCTTTCTCTGTATCTCTCTTCCCCTCTCTTTCTCTGTATCTCTCTTCCCCTCTCTTTCTCTGTAGCTCTCTTCCCCTCTCTTTCTCTGTAGCTCTCTTCCCCTCTCTTTCTCTGTATCTCTCTTCCCCTCTCTTTCTCTGTATCTCTCTTTCTCTGTAGCTCTCTTCCCCTCTCTTTCTCTGTAGCTCTCTTCCCCTCTCTTTCTCTGTAGCTCTCTTCCCCTCTCTTTCTCTGTATCTCTCTTCCCCTCTCTTTCTCTGTAGCTCTCTTCCCCTCTCTTTCTCTGTAGCTCTCTTCCCCTCTCTTTCTCTGTAGGTCTCTTCCCCTCTCTTTCTCTGTAGCTCTCTTCCCCTCTCTTTCTCTGTATCTCTCTTCCCCTCTCATTCTCTGTAGCTCTCGTCCCCTCTCTTTCTCTGTAGCTCTCTTCCCCTCTCTTTCTATGTAGCTCTCTTCCCCTCTCTTTCTCTGTAGCTCTCTTCCCCTCTCTTTCTCTGTAGCTCTCTTCCCCTCTCTTTCTCTGTAGCTCTCTTCCCCTCTCTTTCTCTGTATCTCTCTTCCCCTCTCTTTCTCTGTAGCTCTCTTCCCCTCTCTTTCTCTGTAGCTCTCTTCCCCTCTCTTTCTCTGTATCTCTCTTCCCCTCTCTTTCTCTGTAGCTCTCTTCCCCTCTCTTTCTCTGTAGCTCTCTTCCCCTCTCTTTCTCTGTAGCTCTCTTCCCCTCTCTTTCTATGTAGCTCTCTTCCCCTCTCTTTCTCTGTAGCTCTCTTCCCCTCTCTTTCTCTGTATCTCTCTTCCCCTCTCTTTCTCTGTAGCTCTCTTCCCCTCTCTTTCTCTGTAGCTCTCTTCCCCTCTCTTTCTCTGTAGCTCTCTTCCCCTCTCTTTCTCTGTAGCTCTCTTCCCCTCTCTTTCTCTGTATCTCTCTTCCCCTCTCTTTCTCTGTATCTCTCTTCCCCTCTCTTTCTCTGTATCTCTCTTCCCCTCTCTTTCTCTGTATCTCTCTTCCCCTCTCTTTCTCTGTATCTCTCTTCCCCTCTCTTTCTCTGTATCTCTCTTCCCCTCTCTTTCTCTGTATCTCTATTCCCCTCTCTTTCTCTGTATCTCTCTTCCCCTCTCTTTCTAAGTAGCTCTCTTCCCCTCTCTTTCTCTGTATCTCTCTTCCCCTCTCTTTCTATGTAGCTCCCTTCCCCTCTCTTTCTCTGTAGCTCTCTTCCCCTCTCTTTCTCTGTAGCTCTCTTCCCCTCTTTTTCTATGTAGCTCTCTTCCCCTCTCTTTCTCTGTAGCTCTCTTCCCCTCTCTTTCTCTGTAGCTCTCTTCCCCTCTCTTTCTCTGTAGCTCTCTTCCCCTCTCTTTCTCTGTAGCTCTCTTCCCCTCTCTTTCTATGTAGCTCTCTTCCCCTCTCTTTCCCTGTAGCTCTCTTCCCCTCTCTTTCTCTGTAGCTCTCTTCCCCTCTCTTTCTCTGTAGCTCTCTTCCCCTTTCTTTCTCTGTAGCTCTCTTCCCCTCTCTTTCTCTGTAGCTCTCTTCCCCTCTCTTTCTCTGTTGCTCTCTTCCCCTCTCTTTCTCTGTAGCTCTCTTCCCCTCTCTTTCTCTGTATCTCTCTTCCCCTCTCTTTCTCTGTAGCTCTCTTCCCCTCTCTTTCTCTGTAGCTCTCTTCCCCTCTTTTTCTCTGTAGCTCTCTTCCCCTCTCTTTCTCTGTAGCTCTCTTCCCCTCTTTTTCTCTGTAGCTCTCTTCCCCTCTCTTTCTATGTAGCTCTCTTCCCCTCTCTTTCTCTGTAGCTCTCTTCCCCTCTCTTTCTCTGTATCTCTCTTCCCCTCTCTTTCTCTGTATCTCTCTTGCCCTCTCTTTCTCTGTATCTCTCTTCCCCTCTCTTTCTATGTAGCTCTCTTCCCCTCTCTTTCTCTGTATCTCTCTTCCCCTCTCTTTCTATGTATCTCTCTTCCCCTCTCTTTCTCTGTAGCTCTCTTCCCCTCTCTTTCTCTGTATCTCTCTTGCCCTCTCTTTCTCTGTATCTCTCTTCCCCTCTCTTTCTCTGTATCTCTCTTCCCCTCTCTTTCTCTGTAGCCCTCTTGCCCTCTCTTTCTCTGTAGCTCTCTTCCCCTCTCTTTCTATGTAGCTCTCTTCCCCTCTCTTTCCCTGTAGCTCTCTTCCCCTCTCTTTCTCTGTAGCTCTCTTCCCCTCTCTTTCTCTGTAGCTCTCTTCCCCTTTCTTTCTCTGTAGCTCTCTTCCCCTCTCTTTCTCTGTAGCTCTCTTCCCCTCTCTTTCTCTGTTGCTCTCTTCCCCTCTCTTTCTCTGTAGCTCTCTTCCCCTCTCTTTCTCTGTATCTCTCTTCCCCTCTCTTTCTCTGTAGCTCTCTTCCCCTCTCTTTCTCTGTAGCTCTCTTCCCCTCTCTTTCTCTGTAGCTCTCTTCCCCTCTCTTTCTCTGTAGCTCTCTTCCCCTCTTTTTCTCTGTAGCTCTCTTCCCCTCTCTTTCTATGTAGCTCTCTTCCCCTCTCTTTCTCTGTAGCTCTCTTCCCCTCTCTTTCTCTGTATCTCTCTTCCCCTCTCTTTCTCTGTATCTCTCTTCCCCTCTCTTTCTCTGTATCTCTCTTCCCCTCTCTTTCTATGTAGCTCTCTTCCCCTCTCTTTCTCTGTATCTCTCTTCCCCTCTCTTTCTATGTATCTCTCTTCCCCTCTCTTTCTCTGTAGCTCTCTTCCCCTCTCTTTCTCTGTATCTCTCTTGCCCTCTCTTTCTCTGTATCTCTCTTCCCCTCTCTTTCTCTGTATCTCTCTTCCCCTCTCTTTCTCTGTAGCCCTCTTCCCCTCTCTTTCTCTGTATCTCTCTTCCCCTCTCTTTCTATGTAGCTCTCTTCCCCTCTCTTTCTCTGTATCTCTCTTCCCCTCTCTTTCTCTGTATCTCTCTTCCCCTCTCTTTCTCTGTATCTCTCTTCCCCTCTCTTTCTCTGTATCTCTCTTCCCCTCTCTTTCTCTGTAGCTCTCTTCCCCTCTCTTTCTCTGTAGCTCTCTTCCCCTCTCTTTCTCTGTATCTCTCTTCCCCTCTCTTTCTCTGTATCTCTCTTCCCCTCTCTTTCTCTGTATCTCTCTTCCCCTCTCTTTCTATGTATCTCTCTTCCCCTCTCTTTCTCTGTAGCTCTCTTCCCCTCTCTTTCTCTGTATCTCTCTTCCCCTCTCTTTCTCTGTATCTCTCTTCCCCTCTCTTTCTCTGTAGCTCTCTTCCCCTCTCTTTCTCTGTATCTCTCTTCCCCTCTCTTTCTCTGTTGCTCTCTTCCCCTCTCTTTCTATGTAGCTCTCTTCCCCTCTCTTTCTCTGTATCTCTCTTGCCCTCTCTTTCTCTGTAGCTCTCTTCCCCTCTCTTTCTCTGTAGCTCTCTTCCCCTCTCTTTCTCTGTAGCTCTCTTCCCCTCTCTTTCTCTGTAGCTCTCTTCCCCTCTCTTTCTATGTAGCTCTCTTCCCCTCTCTTTCTCTGTATCTCTCTTGCCCTCTCTTTCTCTGTAGCTCTCTTCCCCTCTCTTCCTCTGTATCTCTCTTCCCCTCTCTTTCTCTGTATCTCTCTTGCCCTCTCTTTCTCTGTAGCTCTCTTCCCCTCTCTTTCTCTGTATCTCTCTTCCCCTCTCTTTCTCTGTATCTGTCTTCCCCTCTCTTTCTCCGTAGCTCTCTTCCCCTCTCTTTCTCTGTATCTCTCTTCCCCTCTCTTTCTCTGTATCTCTCTTCCCCTCTCTTTCTATGTAGCTCTCTTCCCCTCTCTTTCTCTGTATCTCTCTTGCCCTCTCTTTCTCTGTAGCTCTCTTCCCCTCTCTTTCTCTGTAGCTCTCTTCCCCTCTCTTTCTCTGTAGCTCTCTTCCCCTCTCTTTCTATGTAGCTCTCTTCCCCTCTTTTTCTCTGTATCTCTCTTGCCCTCTCTTTCTCTGTATCTCTCTTCCCCTCTCTTTCTCTGTATCTCTCTTCCCCTCTCTTTCTCTGTATCTCTCTTCCCCTCTCTTTCTCTGTATCTCTCTTCCCCTCTCTTTCTCTGTATCTCTCTTCCCCTCTCTTTCTCTGTAGCTCTCTTCCCCTCTCTTTCTCTGTATCTCTTTTCCCCTCTCTTTCACTGTAGCTCTCTTCCCCTCTCTTTCTCTGTTATTCTCTTCCCCTCTCTTTCTCTGTATCTCTCTTCCCCTCTCTTTCTCTGTATCTCTCTTCCCCTCTCTTTCTCTGTATCTCTCTTCCCCTCTCTTTTTCTGTATCTCTCTTCCCCTCTCTTTCTCTGTATCTCTCTTCCCCTCTCTTTCTCTGTATCTCTCTTCCCCTCTCTTTCTCTGTAGCTCTCTTCCCCTCTCTTTCTCTGTATCTCTCTTCCCCTCTCTTTCTCTGTAGCTCTCTTCCCTTCTCTTTCTCTGTATCTCTCTTCCCCTCTCTTTCTATGTAGCTCTCTTCCCCTCTCTTTCTCTGTATCTCTCTTCCCCTCTCTTTCTATGTATCTCTCTCCCCCTCTCTTTCTCTGTAGCTCTCTTCCCCTCTCTTTCTCTGTATCTCTCTTCCCCTCTCTTTCTCTGTATCTCTCTTCCCCTCTCTTTCTCTGTATCTCTCTTCCCCTCTCTTTCTCTGTATCTCTCTTCCCCTCTCTTTCTCTGTATCTCTCTTCCCCTCTCTTTCTCTGTATCTCTCTTCCCCTCTCTTTCTCTGTATCTCTCTTGCCCTCTCTTTCTCTGTAGCTCTCTTCCCCTCTCTTTCTCTGTAGCTCTCTTCCCCTCTCTTTCTCTGTAGCTCTCTTCCCCCCTCTTTCTCTGTATCTCTCTTCCCCTCTCTTTCTCTGTATCTCTCTTGCCCTCTCTTTCTCTGTATCTCTCTTCCCCTCTCTTTCTCTGTATCTCTCTTGCCCTCTCTTTCTCTGTAGCTCTCTTCCCCTCTCTTTCTCTGTAGCTCTCTTCCCCTCTCTTTCTCTGTAGCTCTCTTCCCCTCTCTTTCTCTGTAGCTCTCTTCCCCTCTCTTTCTATGTAGCTCTCTTCCCCTCTCTTTCTCTGTATCTCTCTTGCCCTCTCTTTCTCTGTAGCTCTCTTCCCCTCTCTTTCTCTGTATCTCTCTTCCCCTCTCTTTCTCTGTATCTCTCTTGCCCTCTCTTTCTCTGTAGCTCTCTTCCCCTCTCTTTCTCTGTATCTCTCTTCCCCTCTCTTTCTCTGTATCTGTCTTCCCCTCTCTTTCTCCGTAGCTCTCTTCCCCTCTCTTTCTCTGTATCTCTCTTCCCCTCTCTTTCTCTGTATCTCTCTTCCCCTCTCTTTCTCTGTAGCTCTCTTCCCCTCTCTTTCTCTGTATCTCTCTTGCCCTCTCTTTCTCTGTAGCTCTCTTCCCCTCTCTTTCTCTGTAGCTCTCTTCCCCTCTCTTTCTCTGTAGCTCTCTTCCCCTCTCTTTCTCTGTAGCTCTCTTCCCCTCTCTTTCTATGTAGCTCTCTTCCCCTCTTTTTCTCTGTATCTCTCTTGCCCTCTCTTTCTCTGTATCTCTCTTCCCCTCTCTTTCTCTGTATCTCTCTTCCCCTCTCTTTCTCTGTATCTCTCTTCCCCTCTCTTTCTCTGTATCTCTCTTCCCCTCTCTTTCTCTGTAGCTCTCTTCCCCTCTCTTTCTCTGTATCTCTCTTCCCCTCTCTTTCACTGTAGCTCTCTTCCCCTCTCTTTCTCTGTATCTCTCTTCCCCTCTCTTTCTCTGTATCTCTCTTCCCCTCTCTTTCTCTGTATCTCTCTTCCCCTCTCTTTCTCTGTATCTCTCTTCCCCTCTCTTTCTCTGTAGCTCTCTTCCCCTCTCTTTCTCTGTAGCTCTCTTCCCCTCTCTTTCTCTGTATCTCTCTTCCCCTCTCTTTCTCTGTATCTCTCTTCCCCTCTCTTTCTCTGTATCTCTCTTCCCCTCTCTTTCTATGTATCTCTCTTCCCCTCTCTTTCTCTGTAGCTCTCTTCCCCTCTCTTTCTCTGTATCTCTCTTCCCCTCTCTTTCTCTGTATCTCTCTTGCCCTCTCTTTCTCTGTAGCTCTCTTCCCCTCTCTTTCTCTGTATCTCTCTTCCCCTCTCTTTCTCTGTTGCTCTCTTCCCCTCTCTTTCTCTGTAGCTCTCTTCCCCTCTCTTTCTCTGTATCTCTCTTGCCCTCTCTTTCTCTGTAGCTCTCTTCCCCTCTCTTTCTCTGTAGCTCTCTTCCCCTCTCTTTCTCTGTAGCTCTCTTCCCCTCTCTTTCTCTGTAGCTCTCTTCCCCTCTCTTTCTATGTAGCTCTCTTCCCCTCTCTTTCTCTGTATCTCTCTTGCCCTCTCTTTCTCTGTAGCTCTCTTCCCCTCTCTTTCTCTGTATCTCTCTTCCCCTCTCTTTCTCTGTATCTCTCTTGCCCTCTCTTTCTCTGTAGCTCTCTTCCCCTCTCTTTCTCTGTATCTCTCTTCCCCTCTCTTTCTCTGTATCTGTCTTCCCCTCTCTTTCTCCGTAGCTCTCTTCCCCTCTCTTTCTCTGTATCTCTCTTCCCCTCTCTTTCTCTGTATTTCTCTTCCCCTCTCTTTCTCTGTAGCTCTCTTCCCCTCTCTTTCTCTGTATCTCTCTTGCCCTCTCTTTCTCTGTAGCTCTCTTCCCCTCTCTTTCTCTGTAGCTCTCTTCCCCTCTCTTTCTCTGTAGCTCTCTTCCCCTCTCTTTCTCTGTATCTCTCTTCCCCTCTCTTTCTCTGTATCTCTCTTCCCCTCTCTTTCTCTGTATCTCTCTTGCCCTCTCTTTCTCTGTAGCTCTCTTCCCCTCTCTTTCTCTGTAGCTCTCTTCCCCTCTCTTTCTCTGTAGCTCTCTTCCCCCCTCTTTCTCTGTATCTCTCTTCCCCTCTCTTTCTCTGTTGCTCTCTTCCCCTCTCTTTCTATGTAGCTCTCTTCCCCTCTCTTTCTCTGTATCTCTCTTGCCCTCTCTTTCTCTGTAGCTCTCTTCCCCTCTCTTTCTCTGTAACTCTCTTCCCCTCTCTTTCTCTGTAGCTCTCTTCCCCTCTCTTTCTTTGTAGCTCTTTTCCCCTCTCTTTCTATGTAGCTCTCTTCCCCTCTCTTTCTCTGTATCTCTCTTGCCCTCTCTTTCTCTGTAGCTCTCTTCCCCTCTCTTTCTCTGTATCTCTCTTCCCCTCTCTTTCTCTGTATCTCTCTTCCCCTCTCTTTCTCTGTAGCTCTCTTCCCCTCTCTTTCTCTGTATCTCTCTTCCCCTCTCTTTCTCTGTATCTCTCTTCCCCTCTCTTTCTATGTAGCTCTCTTCCCCTCTCTTTCTCTGTATCTCTCTTGCCCTCTCTTTCTCTGTAGCTCTCTTCCCCTCTCTTTCTCTGTAGCTCTCTTCCCCTCTCTTTCTCTGTAGCTCTCTTCCCCTCTCTTTCTCTGTAGCTCTCTTCCCCTCTCTTTCTATGTAGCTCTCTTCCCCTCTCTTTCTCTGTATCTCTCTTGCCCTCTCTTTCTCTGTATCTCTCTTCCCCTCTCTTTCTCTGTATCTCTCTTCCCCTCTCTTTCTCTGTATCTCTCTTCCCCTCTCTTTCTCTGTATCTCTCTTCCCCTCTCTTTCTCTGTAGCTCTCTTCCCCTCTCTTTCTCTGTATCTCTCTTCCCCTCTCTTTCTCTGTAGCTCTCTTCCCCTCTCTTTCTCTGTATCTCTCTTCCCCTCTATTTCTCTGTAGCTCTCTTCCCCTCTCTTTCTCTGTAGCTCTCTTCCCCTCTCTTTCTCTGTATCTCTCTTCCCCTCTCTTTCTCTGTAGCTTTCTTCCCCTCTCTTTCTCTGTATCTCTCTTCCCCTCTCTTTCTCTGTATCTCTCTTCCCCTCTCTTTCTCTGTATCTCTCTTCCCCTCTCTTTCTCTGTATCTCTCTTCCCCTCTCTTTCTCTGTATCTCACTTCCCCTCTCTTTCTCTGTATCTCTCTTCCCCTCTCTTTCTCTGTAGCTCTCTTCCCCTCTCTTTCTCTGTATCTCTCTTCCCCTCTCTTTCTCTGTATCTCTCTTCCCCTCTCTTTCTCTGTAGCTCTCTTCCCCTCTCTTTCTCTGTATCTCTCTTCCCCTCTCTTTCTCTGTAGCTCTCTTCCCCTCTCTTTCTCTGTATCTCTCTTCCCCTCTCTTTCTATGTAGCTCTCTTCCCCTCTATTTCTCTGTATCCCTCTTCCCCTCTCTTTCTATGTATCTCTCTCCCCCTCTCTTTCTCTGTAGCTCTCTTGCCCTCTCTTTCTCTGTATCCTTCTTCCCCTCTCTTTCTCTGTATCTCTCTTCCCCTCTCTTTCTCTGTATCTCTCTTCCCCTCTCTTTCTCTGTATCTCTCTTCCCCTCTCTTTCTCTGTAGCTCTCTTCCCCTCTCTTTCTCTGTATCTCTCTTCCCCTCTCTTTCTATGTAGCTCTCTTCCCCTCTCTTTCTCTGTATCTCTCTTGCCCTCTCTTACTCTTTAGCTCTCTTCCCCTCTCTTTCTCTGTATCTCTCTTCCCCTCTCTTTCTCTGTAGCTCTCTTCCCCTCTCTTTCTCTGTAGCTCTCGTCCCCTCTCTTTCTCTGTATCTCTCTTCCCCTCTCTTTCTCTGTATCTCTCTTCCCCTCTCTTTCTCTGTAGCTCTCTTCCCCTCTCTTTCTATGTAGCTCTCTTCCCCTCTCTTTCTCTGTATCTCTCTTGCCCTCTCTTTCTCTGTATCTCTCTTCCCCTCTCTTTCTCTGTATCTCTCTTGCCCTCTCTTTCTATGTAGCTCTCTTGCCCTCTCTTTCTCTGTATCTCTCTTGCCCTCTCTTTCTATGTAGCTCTCTTGCCCTCTCTTTCTCTGTAGCTCTCTTGCCCTCTCTTTCTCTGTAGCTCTCTTGCCCTCTCTTTCTCTGTAGCTCTCTTCCCCTCTCTTTCTCTGTATCTCTCTTCCCCTCTCTTTCTCTGTATCTCTCTTGCCCTCTCTTTCTCTGTAGCTCTCTTCCCCTCTCTTTCTCTGTAGCTCTCTTCCCCTCTCTTTCTCTGTAGCTCTCTTCCCCTCTCTTTCTCTGTATCTCTCTTCCCCTCTCTTTCTCTGTAGCTCTCTTCCCCTCTCTTTCTCTGTAGCTCTCTTCCCCTCACTTTCTCTGTAGCTCTCTTCCCCTCTCTTTCTCTGTATCTCTCTTCCCCTCTCTTTCTCTGTATCTCTCTTCCCCTCTCTTTCTCTGTATCTCTCTTCCCCTCTCTTTCTCTGTATCTCTCTTCCCCTCTCTTTCTCTGTATCTCTCTTCCCCTCTCTTTCTCTGTATCTCTCTTCCCCTCTCTTTCTCTGTATCTCTCTTCCCCTCTCTTTCTCTGTATCTCTCTTGCCCTCTCTTTCTCTGTATCTCTCTTCCCCTCACTTTCTCTGTAGCTCTCTTCCCCTCTCTTTCTCTGTATCTCTCTTCCCCTCTCTTTCTCTGTATCTCTCTTCCCCTCTCTTTCTCTGTAGCTCTCTTCCCCTCTCTTTCTCTGTATCTCTCTTCCCCTCTCTTTCTCTGTATCTCTCTTCCCCTCTCTTTCTCTGTAGCTCTCTTCCCCTCTCTTTCTCTGTATCTCTCTTCCCCTCTCTTTCTATGTAGCTCTCTTCCCCTCTCTTTCTCTGTATCTCTCTTGCCCTCTCTTTCTCTGTAGCTCTCTTCCCCTCTCTTTCTCTGTAGCTCTCTTCCCCTCTCTTTCTCTGTAGCTCTCTTCCCCTCTCTTTCTCTGTAGCTCTCTTCCCCTCTCTTTCTCTGTATCTCTCTTCCCCTCTCTTTCTCTGTATCTCTCTTGCCCTCTCTTTCTCTGTATCTCTCTTCCCCTCTCTTTCTCTGTATCTCTCTTCCCCTCTCTTTCTCTGTATCTCTCTTCCCCTCTCTTTCTCTGTATCTCTCTTCCCCTCTCTTTCTCTGTAGCTCTCTTCCCCTCTCTTTCTCTGTATCTCTCTTCCCCTCTCTTTCTATGTAGCTCTCTTCCCCTCTCTTTCTCTGTATCTCTCTTGCCCTCTCTTTCTCTGTAGCTCTCTTCCCCTCTCTTTCTCTGTAGCTCTCTTCCCCTCTCTTTCTCTGTAGCTCTCTTCCCCTCTCTTTCTCTGTATCTCTCTTGCCCTCTCTTTCTCTGTAGCTCTCTTCCCCTCTCTTTCTCTGTAGCTCTCTTCCCCTCTCTTTCAATTCAATTCAATTCAATTCAAGGGGCTTTATTGGCATGGGAAACATGTGTTAACATTGCCAAAGCAAGTGAGGTAGATAATATACAAAAGTGAAATAAACAATACAAATTAACAGTAAACATTACACATACAGAAGTTTCAAAACAATAAAGACATTACAAATGTTATATTATATATATACAGTGTTGTAACAATGTACAAATTATTAAAGCACACAAGTTAAAATAAATAAGCATAAATATGGGTTGTATTTACAATGGTGTTTGTTCTTCACTGGTTGCCCTTTTCTTGTGGCAACAGGTCACAAATCTTGCTGCTGTGATGGCACACTGTGGAATTTCTCCCAGTAGATATGTGAGTTTATCAAAATTGGATTTGTTTTCAAATTCTTTGTGGATCTGTGTAATCTGAGGGAAATATGTCTCTCTAATATGGTCATACATTGGGCAGGAGGTTAGGAAGTGCATCTCAGTTTCCACCTCATTTTGTGGGCAGTGTGCACATAGCCTGTCTTCTCTTGAGAGCCATGTCTGCCTACGGCGGCCTTTCTCAATAGCAAGGCTATGCTCACTGAGTCTGTACATAGTCAAAGCTTTCCTTAAGTTTGGGTCAGTCACAGTGGTCAGGTATTCTGCCACTGTGTACTCTCTGTTTAGGGCCAAATAGCATTCTAGTTTGCTCTGTTTTTTTGTTAATTCTTTCCAATGTGTCAAGTAATTATCTTTTTGTTTTCTCATGATTTGGTTGGGTCTAATTGTGCTGTTGTCCTGGGGCTCTGTGGGGTGTGTTTGTATTTGTGAACAGAGCCCTAGGACCAGCTTGCTTAGGGGACTCTTCTCCAGGTTCATCTCTCTGTAGGTGATGGCTTTGTTATGGAAGGTTTGGGAATCGCTTCCTTTTAGGTGGTTGTAGAATTTAACGGCTCTTTTCTGGATTTTGATAATTAGTGGGTATCGGCCTAATTCTGCTCTGCATGCATTATTTGGTGTTCTACGTTGTACACGGAGGATATTTTTGCAGAATTCTGCATGCAGAGTCTCAATTTGGTGTTTGTCCCATTTTGTGAAATCTTGGTTGGTGAGCGGACCCCAGACCTCACAACCATAAAGGGCAATGGGCTCTATGACTGATTCAAGTATTTTTAGCCAGATCCTAATTGGTATGTTGAAATTTATGTTCCTTTTGATGGCATAGAAGGCCCTTCTTGCCTTGTCTCTCAGATCGTTCACAGCTTTGTGGAAGTTACCTGTGGTGCTGATGTTTAGGCCGAGGTATGTATAGTTTTTTGTGTGCTCTAGGGCAACGGTGTCTAGATGGAATTTGTGGTCCTGGTGACTGGACCTTTTTTGGAACACCATTATTTTGGTCTTACTGAGATTTACTGTCAGGGCCCAGGTCTGACAGAATCTGTGCAGAATATCTAGGTGCTGCTGTAGGCCCTCCTTGGTTGGTGACAGAAGCACCAGATCATCAGCAAACAGTAGACATTTGACTTCGGATTCTAGTAGGGTGAGACCGGGTGCTGCAGACTGTTCTAGTGCCCGCGCCAATTCGTTGATATATATGTTGAAGAGGGTGGGGCTTAAGCTGCATCCCTGTCTCACCCCACGACCCTGTGTGAAGAAATGTGTGTGTCTTTTGCCAATTTTAACCGCACACTTGTTGTTTGTGTACATGGATTTTATAATTTCGTATGTTTTACCCCCAACACCACTTTCCATCAATTTGTATAGCAGACCCTCATGCCAAATTGAGTCGAAGGCTTTTTTGAAATCAACAAAGCATGAGAAGACTTTGCCTTTGTTTTGGTTTGTTTGGTTGTCAATTAGGGTGTGTAGGGTGAATACATGGTCTGTTGTACGGTAATTTGGTAAAAAGCCAATTTGACATTTGCTCAGTACATTGTTTTCATTGAGGAAATGTACGAGTCTGCTGTTAATGATAATGCAGAGGATTTTCCCAAGGTTACTGTTGACGCATATTCCACGGTAGTTATTGGGGTCAAATTTGTCTCCACTTTTGTGGATTGGGGTGATCAGTCCTTGGTTCCAAATATTGGGGAAGATGCCAGAGCTAAGGACGATGTTAAAGAGTTTTAGTATAGCCAATTGGAATTTGTTGTCTGTATATTTGATCATTTCATTAAGGATACCATCAACACCACAGGCCTTTTTGGGTTGGAGGGTTTTTATTTTGTCCTGTAACTCATTCAAGGTAATTGGAGAATCCAGTGGGTTCTGGTAGTCTTTAATAGTTGATTCTAGGATTTGTATTTGATCATGTATATGTTTTTGCTCTTTATTATTTGTTATAGGACCAAAAAGATTGGAGAAGTGGTTTACCCATACATCTCCATTTTGGATAGATAATTCTTCGTGTTGTTGTTTGTTTAGTGTTTTCCAATTTTCCCAGAATTGGTTAGAGTCTATGGAGTCTTCAATTACATTGAGCTGATTTCTGACGTGCTGTTCCTTCTTTTTCCGTAGTGTATTTCTGTATTGTTTTAGTGATTCACCATAGTGAAGGCGTAGACTCAGGTTTTCCGGGTCTCTATGTTTTTGGTTGGACAGGTTTCTCAATTTATTTCTTAGATTTTTGCATTCTTTATCAAACCATTTGTCATTGTTGTTCATTTTCTTCGGTTTTCTATTTGAGATTTTTAGATTTGATAGGGAAGCTAAGAGGTCAAATATACTGTTAAGATTTTCTACTGCCAAGTTTACACCTTCACTATTGCAGTGGAACATTTTACCCAGGAAGTTGTCTAAAAGGGATTGAATTTGCTGTTGCCTAATTGTTTTTTGGTAGGTTTCCAAACTGCATTCCTTCCATCTATAGCATTTCTTAATGTTACTCAGTTCCTTTGGCTTTGATGCCTCATGATTGAGTATTGCTCTGTTCAAGTAGACTGTGATTTTGCTGTGGTCTGATAGGGGTGTCAGTGGGCTGACTGTGAACGCTCTGAGAGACTCTGGGTTGAGGTCAGTGATAAAGTAGTCTACAGTGCTTTCTCTGTTTCTCTTTCTCTGTAGCTCTCTTGCCCTCTCTTTCTCTGTAGCTCTCTTCCCCTCTCTTTCTCTGTAGCTCTCTTCCCCTCTCTTTCTCTGTAGCTCTCTTCCCCTCTCTTTCTCTGTAGCTCTCTTCCCCTCTCTTTCTCTGTATCTCTCTTGCCCTCTCTTTCTCTGTAGCTCTCTTGCCCTCTCTCTGTAGCTCTCTTCCCCTCTCTTTCTCTGTAGCTCTCTTGCCCTCTCTTTCTCTGTAGCTCTCTTCCCCTCTCTTTCTCTGTATCTCTCTTGCCCTCTCTTTCTCTGTAGCTCTCTTCCCCTCTCTTTCTCTGTAGCTCTCTTGCCCTCTCTTTCTCTGTAGCTCTCTTCCCCTCTCTTTCTCTGTATCTCTCTTGCCCTCTCTTTCTCTGTAGCTCTCTTCCCCTCTCTTTCTCTGTAGCTCTCTTCCCCTCTCTTTCTCTGTATCTCTCTTGCCCTCTCTTTCTCTGTAGCTCTCTTGCCCTCTCTTTCTCTGTAGCTCTCTTCCCCTCTCTTTCTCTGTAGCTCTCTTGCCCTCTCTTTCTCTGTATCTCTCTTGCCCTCTCTTTCTCTGTAGCTCTCTTCCCCTCTCTTTCTCTGTAGCTCTCTTCCCCTCTCTTTCTCTGTAGCTCTCTTGCCCTCTCTTTCTCTGTATCTCTCTTGCCCTCTCTTTCTCTGTAGCTCTCTTCCCCTCTCTTTCTCTGTAGCTCTCTTCCCCTCTCTTTCTCTGTAGCTCTCTTGCCCTCTCTTTCTCTGTATCTCTCTTGCCCTCTCTTTCTCTGTAGCTCTCTTCCCCTCTCTTTCTCTGTAGCTCTCTTCCCCTCTCTTTCTCTGTAGCTCTCTTGCCCTCTCTTTCTCTGTATCTCTCTTGCCCTCTCTTTCTCTGTAGCTCTCTTCCCCTCTCTTTCTCTGTAGCTCTCTTGCCCTCTCTTTCTCTGTATCTCTCTTGCCCTCTCTTTCTCTGTAGCTCTCTTCCCCTCTCTTTCTCTGTAGCTCTCTTCCCCTCTCTTTCTCTGTAGCTCTCTTCCCCTCTCTTTCTCTGTATCTCTCTTGCCCTCTCTTTCTCTGTATCTCTCTCTCGCAGATATATTTTTTTTCACTTGAGTTTATTTAGTATTTTCTTAACTCTATTTATTGAACTGCATTGTTGGTTAAGGGCTTGTAAGAAAGCATTTCACGGTGAGGTCTACACCTGTTGTATTCAGCGCATATGACAAATAAATTTTGATTTGATTCTTTCTCTCTCTCTTTCTCTCTCTCTTAGACACACACTGACCTGCGTTTGCGGAGTCGCCTGTTCTCAATCCTCAGGCGGTGGAGTCGTTTGGCGAAGAAGACGATGATGATGATGAGTAGGATGAGGGTCGTAGAGGCCACACCCACTACCACACACAGCACCTGGAAGTCTGTCACCACCCAATCACAACGAGAGCCCTTGTTCCACATATAGTCCTGGACATTACATCTAGCGAGAGGCAGGGGAGACAGGCAGTAGAAATCAGGAAGTATTTGTGTCTCTAAAACAAACTGCCGCGCTATCTGACGATTGTTGTTACAAAGCAATGTACAGTTATGAGTTGATGTACTGCTACTGTAGAAAAACAGAAACGTTGGATGTTCTAAGTCCTCAGCAATGCTTAAAGCACATCAGGAGACCACTATTGAGGTTTGGGACATTTTTTATTTGATTTACATTTTTGCATGTAGTTACCCTTTAATTGCAGTGCTCACCTAGAGGCTGTTTTTAGCAGTGTTTTTGGAGTGCACATGAGACGGTAGAGTTTGCAAAACTCATTCCATCTTCCTCATTCCAACATTCCATCTAACACTAGCTTTTTCATTAGCACCATCGCTAACAGCTACACAAAGTGGTAAAGGGATTCTTGTTGCCTCTTCAGAAAGTTGCAGGAAATACGAATCACTGATGCATTCTGTTCATGTCTTCGGCAAATTAATACATTTTCAATACATTTATTTGATTCCCTACTAAGTTCAATACATTTTTGAATATTGTTGAATTCTGTTTTAATGTCTGGATTCCGTGATTCAGTCCTTGTTCTCTGCATCTCAGAATTTATAGGGCCCTACATGTGTCTGTCCTAGGTTAGATCAGAAGTCTGTCCAGTAATAAAGAGAGAATCAGCCCAGACTAGTCCTATAATAAGATCAACTGGATCAGAGAGGGTGTGTGTGTGTGTGTTTCTGTGTTTGACAGGTGGAAGGGGAGGTTCAGGTTGGGTAAGGACATATGGACCCCCCCCCCCCCCCCCCCCCTTGGCCTTCCCATACACTCCTAATCCGTCAAGGACCCTGCTGAGAAGGCTTGTGGCCCTGCATGTTTGTATATGTTTGTCAGTGGGGTGTCTATCTGTCCTCTTTTCTGGTTTTGTTAGAAAGACACCAGCCGTATATTGTTCTGTAGTATACAAACAACTAAGCGTGCCCCCACCCACATTATTGTACATGTATTTCTTTCCACTGATGATTGTGCAAAATTACCTGCAGAATGCTCCTATTCCCGTAGCGATGGTACAAACTCCTCTGTTGTAGCAGAAGTCAGGCTGTGTGTCACACTGAGACACACACTCACCCCCGACCTCTGACCTCACAAAGCCCAAACCACACCCATCTGACCCCTGAGGAGGGGAAGGAGGAGGGGGGGATTGAGACTGAGAGGGTGGCTGGGGGTCATCATTGTCAGGGGTAACATTGAGGACAGGGGAGCCAGTGAGCGAGGGGTTTTCATCCTCCATGTCTGTCGGAGGGGTCAGGGTCGGATCAGGGTCAAGGGTTGAATCTATGGTGGAGAGTTCGTCGTCGGGGGACAGGTAGTCATAGAAATCTGACAGAGTCCAGGCTGTGGGGTCTCCCGCCCGCTGCTGCAGGGGCTGAACTACAGCCGTCAGCCAATCAGAATCAGACGAGAGGTCAGGGGTCAAGGGGCGGTCGGGGTTATGGAACTCCACCTTGATGATATCATCTGAGCGTTCCTGAGATTCCTCGCCAGTTAGCTCTTCTCTGATTGGCTGATCGTCCTGTTCAGTGAAGTCCAAGTGGGAGTGTCTTCTGTGAGAGGGTTTACGTTTGATGGCGCTGAGAGGAAGTCCAGCCGCTAGTCCTAACCCTAAACCAATCAGCTCTGCTGAGTCATCACCGATAAGCACCGCCCTTTCTACAGCGGAGAAAGATGATTGGCTGTGCTGGACTTCCGTCTTGCTGACAGTGGTCAATGAGAGTTCTCCTGTCAGGTCAATCAGAAACAACAAATAGATCAGGACACACCCACACATACACAGGAGACAGACAACACCATTGCAATGGATTTTATTCACTTCGCAGCCATGATCATTCAAAATCCAGAGTACCGGGATAGGAAGCTGATGTGCTCAATTAAAATGAATGGAAAACTGCTCTCCCTCCATCTATACTGTGAAGCAGAAGCTGTGTGTCAGTGTGGATTAGGAGCAGTGATGTTCTAACATGCTCTACTGACCACAGATGAAATTAGATTAGGATTACAGCTATAGGTTAAACACTGACCATGTAGAAATACTCACAGCAATCTACTGACGGACACCACAAGAGAGGAGAAGAGTGGAAAGGAGAGGAGCAGAAAGGAGAGGAGAGGAGCAGAAAGGAGAGGAGAGGAGCAGAAAGGAGAGGAGCGGAAAGGAGAGGAGCAGAAAGGAGAGGAGAGGAGCAGAAAGGAGAGGAGAGGAGCAGAAAGGAGAGGAGCAGAAAGGAGAGGAGAGGAGCAGAAAGGAGAGGAGCGGAAAGGAGCAGAAAGAAGAGGAGCAGAAAGGAGAGGAGCGGAAAGGAGAGGAGAGGAGCAGAAAGAAGAGGAGCAGAAAGGAGAGGAGCGGAAAGGAGAGGAGAGGAGCAGAAAGAAGAGGAGCAGAAAGGAGAGGAGAGGAGCAGAAAGAAGAGGAGCAGAAAGGAGAGGAGCGGAAAGGAGAGGAGAGGAGCAGAAAGAAGAGGAGCAGAAAGGAGAGGAGAGGAGCGGAAAGAAGAGGAGCAGAAAGGAGAGGAGAGGAGCAGAAAGAAGAGGAGCAGAAAGGAGAGGAGAGGAGCAGAAAGAAGAGGAGCAGAAAGGAGAGGAGCGGAAAGGAGAGGAGAGGAGCAGAAAGAAGAGGAGCAGAAAGGAGAGGAGAGGAGCAGAAAGAAGAGGAGCAGAAAGGAGAGGAGAGGAGCAGAAAGAAGAGGAGCAGAAAGGAGAGGAGCGGAAAGGAGAGGAGCCGAGAGGAGAAATGTATGGACATGCCACTACACATACAGTTTGTTACCATAGTAACAGATCTGTAACCATAGAAACAGGGCTCTGACTACGGTAACCAGGTTGGCTTGGCTGTGATTGGTCAGAGCTCAGTCCCAGCAACCTCTCCTGGCAGGAGAGCACAGGATCATGGGTAGCTATACCGGTTGGCCACTAACACACACACACATAATATGAGTGTGTGTGCTTGTGTTGACGGTGATACATTGTGACAGAATGTTGCTCTCTGGGGCCACAGGGCAGATGGACCTCACAGGGTGGGTCCACCCACATTCCAATACGCAGTACACACACACACACACACACACACACACACACACACACACACACACACACACACACACACACACACACACACACACACACACACACACACACACACACACACACACACACACACACACACACACACACACACACACACACACACACACACACAATTCAAATTCCTTATCTCTTCTACACTAATGTTTGATCAACTCCAACTGTGTTTGTATTTGTGATTGTGCACACACGTGCATGGGCATTCAAGTGTGTGCACGTGTGCACGCTTGTGTCAGTGTGTGTGTGTGTGTGTGTGTGTGTGTGTGTGTGTGTGTGTGTGTGTGTGTGTGTGTGTGTGTGTGTGTGTGTGTGTGTGTGTGTGTGTGTGTGTGTGTGTGTGTGTGTGTGTGTGTGTGTGTGTGTGTGTGTGTGTGTGTTTATGATCTGGGACAGCAGTTGCCCGTTGGCAAAACAACATCAGTGATCAATAAAGAAGCTATCAGCTGATCGATTACACTCTGTGATGTATCAGAGTTACCAGAGCCAGAGTTCATTACTAGCAGTAATAGACAGAAAAAACACTCATTCCATACTATATTCCAAAGTCAGCGACACTTTCAGACAAAATAATGACATGCTGAAGATAATGGATTTTATAGTCTCTCTCTCTCTCTCTCTGTTGAGCCCACATTTCCAGACGTTTGAGGTGCAATAGTGAACAGACACACACACAGACACACACATAAACACACACACAGACACACAAATAAACAGACACACAGACACACACACACACACACAGCTGTGTTCTTACCGTGAGCAGACAGAGAGAGGAGGAGAGACAGCATTAACGACCAACTCCACGACCAGCTCTCCCAGCGCGCCATACCACCGTCCTCCGACACACCGCGCTACACACACTGGTACACACACAGATGCACCAGGACACACACACACACCAGACCCAGTTACTCAGCAGCACAGACTCCTTCAGACGCGGAGTGTGTCTGTGTCAGTGTCTGTCTGTCTGTCTGTCTGTCTGTCTGTCTGTCTGTCTGTCTGTCTGTCTGTCTGTCTGTCTGTCTGTCTGTCTGTCTGTCTGTCTGTCTGTCTGTCTGTCTGTCTGTCTGTCTGTCTGTCTGTCTGTCTGTCTGTCTGTCTGTGTCTGTCTGTCTGTCTGTCTGTCTGTCTGTCTGTCTGTCTGTCTGTCTGTCTGTCTGTCTGTGTGTGTGTGTGTGTGTGTGTGTGTGTGTGTGTGTGTGTGTGTGTGTGTGTGTGTGTGTGTGTGTGTCAGTGTGTGTGTAGCAGTGGTAATCCAAGCATAAATCCTCTCTGTGTTCAGATCTGTTACCGGTGAGATGGCTGCTCTGTCTCTGGTCTGGGGTCGTTCTGCTCCACTGTCTGTTCCTCTGTCTGTTGGTTTAGTCTCTTCCTCCCTCTGTTGGTTTAGTCTGTTCCTCCCTCTGTTGGTTTAGTCTGTTCCTCCCTCTGTTGGTTTAGTCTCTTCCTCCGTCTGTTGGTTTAGTCTCTTCCTCCCTCTGTTGGTTTAGTCTGTTCCTCCCTCTGTTGGTTTAGTCCGCTCCTCCCTCTGTTGGTTTAGTCCGTTCCCCCCTCTGTTGGTTTAGTCTCTTCCTCCCTCGGTTGGTTTAGTCCGCTCCTTCCTCTGTTGGTTTAGTCCGTTCCCCCCTCTGTTGGTTTAGTCCGTTCCTCCCTCTGTTGGTTTAGTCTCTTCCTCCCTCGGTTGGTTTAGTCCGCTCCTCCCTCTGTTGGTTTAGTCCGTTCCCCCCTCTGTTGGTTTAGTCCGTTCCTCCCTCTGTTGGTTTAGTCTCTTCCCCCCTCTGTTGGTTTAGTCCGTTCTTCCCTCTGTTGGTTTCGCCTGTTCCTCCCTCTGTTGGTTTAGTCCGTTCCCCCCTCTGTTGGTTTAGTCCGTTCCCCCTTCTGTTGGTTTAGTCCGTTCCCCCCTCTGTTGATTTAGTCCCTTCCACCCTCTGTTGGTTTAGTCCGTTCCCCCCTCTGTTGGTTTAGTCCGTTCCTCCCTCTGTTGGTTTAGTCCGTTCCCCCCTCTGTTGGTTTAGTCCGTTCCTCCCTCTGTTGGTTTAGTCCCTTCCTCCCTCTGTTGGTTTAGTCCGTTCCCCCCTCTGTTGGTTTAGTCCGTTCCCCCCTCTGTTGGTTTAGTCCGTTCCCCCCTCTGTTGGTTTAGTCCCTTCCTCCCTCTGTTGGTTTAGTCCCTTCCTCCCTCTGTTGGTTTAGTCCGTTCCCCCCTCTGTTGGTTTAGTCCGTACCTCCCTCTGTTGGTTTAGTCCGTTCCTCCCTCTGTTGTTTAGTCCGTTCCTCCCTCTGTGATTTAGTCCGTTCCCCCCTCTGTTGGTTTAGTCCGTTCCCCCTTCTGTTGGTTTAGTCCGTTCCCCCCTCTGTTGGTTAAGTCCGTTCCCCCCTCTGTTGGTTTAGTCCGTTCCTCCCTCTGTGATTTAGTCCGTCCTCCCTCTGTGACTTAGTCCGTTCCTCCCTCTGTGGGTTTAGTCTGTTCCTCCCTCTGTTGGTTTAGTCCGCTCCTCCCTCTGTTGGTTTAGTCCGTTCCCCCCTCTGTTGGTTTAGTCCGTTCCTCCCTCTGTTGGTATAGTCCGTTTCCCCCTCTGTTGGTTTAGTCCGTTCCTCCCTCTGTTGGTTTAGTCTCTTCCTCCCTCGGTTGGTTTAGTCCGCTCCTCCCTCTGTTGGTTTAGTCCGTTCCCCCCTCTGTTGGTTTAGTCCGTTCCTCCCTCTGTTGGTTTAGTCTCTTCCTCCCTCTGTTGGTTTAGTCCGTTCCTCCCTCTGTTGGTTTAGTCCGTACCCCCCTCGGTTGGTTTAGTCCGCTCCTCCCTCTGTTGGTTTAGTACGTTCCCCCCTCTGTTGGTTTAGTCCGTTCCTCCCTCTGTTGGTTTAGTCTCTTCCTCCCTCTGTTGGTTTAGTCCGTTCCCCCCTCTGTTGGTTTAGTCCGTTCCTCCCTCTGTTGGTTTCGTCTGTTCCTCCCTCTGTTGGTTTAGTCCGTTCCCCCCTCTGTTGGTTTAGTCCGTTCCCCCTTCTGTTGGTTTAGTCCGTTCCCCCCTCTGTTGATTTAGTCCCTTCCACCCTCTGTTGGTTTAGTCCGTTCCCCCCTCTGTTGGTTTAGTCCGTTCCCCCCTCTGTTGGTTTAGTCCGTTCCTCCCTCTGTTGGTTTAGTCCGTTCCTCCCTCTGTTGGTTTAGTCCGTTCCCCCCTCTGTTGGTTTAGTCCGTTCCCCCCTCTGTTGGTTTAGTCCGTTCCCCCCTCTGTTGGTTTAGTCCGTTCCTCCCTCTGTTGGTTTAGTCCCTTCCTCTCTCTGTTGGTTTATTCCGTTCCCCCCTCTGTTGGTTTAGTCCGTTCCTCCCTCTGTTGGTGTAGTCCGTTCCCCCCTCTATTGGTTTAGTCCGTTCGTCCCTCTGTGATTTAGCCCGTTCCCCCCTCTGTTGGTTTAGTCCGTTCCCCCCTCTGTTGGTTTAGTCCGTTCCCCCCTCTGTTGGTTTAGTCCGTTCCCCCCTCTGTTGGTTTAGTCCGTTCCCCCCTCTGTTGGTTTAGTCCGTTCCTCCCTCTGTTGGTTTAGTCCCTTCCTCCCTCTGTTGGTTTAGTCCGTTCCCCCCTCTGTTGGTTTAGTCCGTTCCCCCCTCTGTTGGTTTAGTCCGTTCCCCCCTCTGTTGGTTTAGTCCCTTCCTCCCTCTGTTGGTTTAGTCCCTTCCTCCCTCTGTTGGTTTAGTCCGTTCCCCCCTCTGTTGGTTTAGTCCGTACCTCCCTCTGTTGGTTTAGTCCGTTCCTCCCTCTGTTGTTTAGTCCGTTCCTCCCTCTGTGATTTAGTCCGTTCCTCCCTCTGTTGGTTTAGTCCGTTCCCCCTTCTGTTGGTTTAGTCCGTTCCCCCCTCTGTTGGTTAAGTCCGTTCCCCCCTCTGTTGGTTTAGTCCGTTCCTCCCTCTGTGATTTAGTCCGTCCTCCCTCTGTGACTTAGTCCGTTCCTCCCTCTGTGGGTTTAGTCTGTTCCTCCCTCTGTTGGTTTAGTCCGCTCCTCCCTCTGTTGGTTTAGTCCGTTCCCCCCTCTGTTGGTTTAGTCCGTTCCTCCCTCTGTTGGTTTAGTCCGTACCCCCCTCTGTTGGTTTAGTCCGTTCCTCCCTCTGTTGGTTTAGTCTCTTCCTCCCTCGGTTGGTTTAGTCCGCTCCTCCCTCTGTTGGTTTAGTCCGTTCCCCCCTCTGTTGGTTTAGTCCGTTCCTCCCTCTGTTGGTTTAGTCTCTTCCTCCCTCTGTTGGTTTAGTCCGTTCCTCCCTCTGTTGGTTTAGTCCGTACCCCCCTCGGTTGGTTTAGTCCGCTCCTCCCTCTGTTGGTTTAGTACGTTCCCCCCTCTGTTGGTTTAGTCCGTTCCTCCCTCTGTTGGTTTAGTCTCTTCCTCCCTCTGTTGGTTTAGTCCGTTCCCCCCTCTGTTGGTTTAGTCCGTTCCTCCCTCTGTTGGTTTCGCCTGTTCCTCCCTCTGTTGGTTTAGTCCGTTCCCCCCTCTGTTGGTTTAGTCCGTTCCCCCTTCTGTTGGTTTAGTCCGTTCCCCCCTCTGTTGGTTTAGTCCGTTCCCCCCTCTGTTGGTTTAGTCCGTTCCCCCCTCTGTTGGTTTAGTCCGTTCCTCCCTCTGTTGGTTTAGTCCCTTCCTCTCTCTGTTGGTTTATTCCGTTCCCCCCTCTGTTGGTTTAGTCCGTTCCTCCCTCTGTTGGTGTAGTCCGTTCCCCCCTCTATTGGTTTAGTCCGTTCGTCCCTCTGTGATTTAGTCCGTTCCCCCCTCTGTTGGTTTAGTCCGTTCCCCCCTCTGTTGGTTTAGTCCGTTCCCCCCTCTGTTGGTTTAGTCCGTTCCCCCCTCTGTTGGTTTAGTCCGTTCCCCCCTCTGTTGGTTTAGTCCCTTCCTCCCTCTGTTGGTTTAGTCCGTTCCCCCCTCTGTTGGTTTAGTCCCTTCCTCCCTCTGTTGGTTTAGTCCGTTCCTCCCTCTGTTGTTTAGTCCGTTCCTCCCTCTGTGATTTAGTCCGTTCCTCCCTCTGTTGGTTTAGTCCGTTCCCCCTTCTGTTGGTTTAGTCCGTTCCCCCCTCTGTTGGTTAAGTCCGTTTCCCCCTCTGTTGGTTTAGTCCGTTCCTCCCTCTGTGATTTAGTCCGTCCTCCCTCTGTGACTTAGTCCGTTCCTCCCTCTGTGGGTTTAGTCTGTCCCTCCCTCTGTTGGTTTAGTCCGATCCCCCCTCTGTTGGTTTAGTCCCTTCCTCCCTCTGTTGGTTTAGTCCCTTCCTCCCTCTGTGGGTTTAGTCCCTTCCTCCCTCTGTGGGTTTAGTCCCTTCCTCCCTCTGTGGGTTTAGTCCGTTCCTCCCTCTGTGGGTTTAGTCCGTTCCTCCCTCTGTGGGTTTAGTCCGTTCCTCCCTCTGTGATTTAGTCCGTTCCTCCCTCTGTGATTTAGTCCGTTCCTCCCTCTGTGATTTAGTCTGTTCCCCCCTCTGTGGGTTTAGTCCATTCCCCCCTCTGTGGGTTTAGTCTGTTCCTCCGTCTGTTGGTTTAGTCTCTTCCTCCCTCTGTTGGTTTAGTCCGCTCCTCCCTCTGTTGGTTTAGTCCGTTCCCCCCTCTGTTGGTTAAGTCCGTTCCTCCCTCTGTTGGTTTAGTCTCTTCCTCCCTCTGTTGGTTTAGTCCGCTCCTCCCTCTGTTGGTTTAGTCCGTTCCCCCCTCTGTTGGTTTAGTCCATTCCTCCCTCTGTGGGTTTAGTCTCTTCCTCCCTCTGTTGGTTTAGTCTCTTCCTCCCTCTGTTGGTTTAGTCCCTTCCTCCCTCTGTTGGTTTAGTCCGTTCCTCCCTCTGTTGGTTTAGTCCGTTCCTCCCTCTGTTGGTTTAGTCCGTTCCTCCCTCTGCTGGTTTAGTCTGTTCCTCTGTCTGTTGGTTTAGTCTGTTCCTCTGTCTGTTGATTTAGTCCGTTCCTCCCTCTGTTGGTTTAGTCCGTTCCTCCCTCTGTTGGTTTAGTCCGTTCCTCCCTCTGCTGGTTTAGTCTGTTCCTCTGTCTGCTGGTTTAGTCTGTTCCTCTGTCTGTTGGTTTAGTCTGTTCCTCTGTCTGTGGATTTAGTCCGTTCCTCCCTCTGTTGGTTTAGTCTGTTCCTCCGTCTGTTGGTTTAGTCTGTTCCTCTGTCTGTTGGTTTAGTCTATTCCTCTGTCTGTTGGTTTAGTCTGTTCCTCTGGGTTTTTTTCTGTTAGCGGCTCCCATCACCCTGAATAGAAGAGAGGTCCTCCACCTGCTAAGCACACACCCACAAGACATAGACACACACATAGAGACGGTGCTGACTGGATTCTGATTGTAATCCCCCGGTTTGAGACGGCAGACACTCTGCTAAGCCTTTGTGACTAAGATGCTGTGTGACACTGTGTGTGTGACGCTGTGTGTGGAGCTGTGTGTGTGACGCTGTGTGTTTGACGCTGTGTGTGACGCTGTGTGTGTAAAGCTCTCTCTCACCACTCCCCATCTTTTTCTTCTCCCCATTTTTTCTGTAATCTCTGTGTGTGTGTGTTTGTTACTGGGGTGAAGGGGGTTGAAATGAGGGGACTCTATTCCTCTTAGAGATTTTGGAGGTCTGGGTTCCTTCCCCTCTAACCTCACCCTTACCTCTCTCCTTCCTTCCCCATCCCTTACCCTTCCTTCTTACCTCTCTCCTTCCTTTACCATCCCTTACCCTTCCTCCCTCTTTACTTCTCTCCTTCCCCATCTTTTACCCTCCCTCCCTCCTTACTTCTCTCCTTCCTTCCCCATCCCTTAGCCTTCCTCCCTCCTTCCTTCCCCATCCCTTTCCCTTCCCTTCCCCCCTCCCTTACCCTTCCTCCCTCACCAATGTGTCGGAGGAAACACAGTACACCTGGCGACCGTGTCAGCATGCACAGTGCCCGGCCCGCCAAAGGAGTCACTAGTGCGCAATGGCACAAGAACATCTCTGCAGGCCAAAGCCAGACGATGCTGGGCCAATTGTGCGCTGCCCCATGGATCTCCCGTTCGCGACCGGCTGTGACAGAGCCTGGACTTGACCCAGGATCTCTAGTGGCACAGCTAGCACTGCGATGCAGTGCCTTAGACCACTGGCTGGTGTTTTTACAGACATTTTCCAATCCTCACTCAACCAGCAACACGTTCCAGTATTGTGGAAAAAATCAATAATTATACCAATTCCTAAAGTATCGAATCCCTCTGTGCTGAATGACTATCGCCCTGTCGCTTTGACATCCTTAGTTATGAAATGCCTTGAGAAAATTGTGAAAAGTCATATTCTCAGTGTCACCCAGAAGCTCCTCGACCCATTTCAGTTTGCCTATCAGACCAGCAGAGGAGTTGATGATGCCATTCTTACCCTCCTTAACATGGTCTATAGACATCTAGAAGGTACCAAATCCCATGTCAGGGTTCTGTTTGTTGACTTTTCTTCTGCCTTCAACACAATCCAGCCCTACATTCTGGCACAGAGACTCATTCGGGACTTTTCCTTAGATGGGGGGCTGGTTTTGTGGCTGTTGGACTTCCTGAGCCAACGCTCACAGCGAGTCAAAATAGGTCCCCATGTGTCGGATATACGCAATACCAATACAGGCTCTCCTCAGGGATGTGTTTTGTCCCCACTTCTGTACATCTTGTACACTAATAGTTGTACTAGTTCCCATACTGACAGACACCTCGTTAAGTTCGCTGATGACACTGCCTTGATCAGCCTGTTGCATGATGACGAGGAACATCATGGGCCGGTCCTAAATGACTTGGTAGAGTGGTGTGAGGAATCACACTTGGTCCTCAATACTAACAAGACCAAAGAGATGTGCATAGACTTTAGGAAGCGTACAACACCTACCTCTGCAACATCTATCAGAGGCCAGAATATAGAAATTGTAGAGGAATATAAATATCTGGGTGTCTTTTTGGACAGTAAGCTTCAGTGGAGTAAATGTACAGACCAGATCTACAAAAAGAGCCAACAGAGACTGTACTTTCTAAAAAAGTTGGGTTCTTTTAATATAGACTGTACTATATTGACTCTGTTTTACAAATCCTTTATTGAGAGTATTTTAACTTTTTGTATTGTTTGTTGGTTTGGCAATGCCACTGTCAGTCAGAGAAACATGCTGAGAAGGATTATTACCACAGCAAGCAAGGTACTTGGAGTCAAACAGACAGGCCTGGATGAGATTTTTAAGATCAGGGCCCTCCGTAAGGCTCACAAAATCATTTTAGACCCAAGTCACCCCCTGTACCTGGACTTTGAATTACTCCCCTCTGGGCGCAGGTATAGGGCACCCCTCAGCAGGAAAAATAGAACGAGACAATCATTTGTGCCAGGTGTGATATCCCTCTTAAATAGCTCGGGCAAATGTTCCCATTGACCCCGTAAGGCCAGCAGGCTAGTCTTTTCTTCTTTTTTAAATTTTAAATTTTATTTTATTTATTGGTGCGTGACTGTTATTAAAAGTTGTATTGTCAATCTTGTTTTGTATTTAACGCCACTTTAAATGTGTACATGGCACTGCAACAAAATTTCCCCATGGGGACAATAAAGTAAGTAAGTAAGTACTGCGATGCAGTGCCTTAGACCACTGCGCCACTCGGGAGGCCCTGATATTATTATTTTCATATACCAAAAACATAAAACACTTGGGTTGTAAAGCCCAACATGTTGAGAAGCTAAGCTGCAGACTTCGATACAAGAGCCACATCAACAGGAAAACATATGGTTTAATTAAAAAAAATCTATAGGCACTACAAACTGAAGTCATAGTAAGTAGATATGATTTGTTTAGGTCTGCAAATGAATTAATGTTGAATCTGATAGCAATATGTTGATGTTTGTATCGGTAAGAAATTAAGAATACAAAGCAAGATTCATCCCGTGGACCAGAGTGGTGATCCCTGAGATATACCATGTCTTAGTCTTTCCTTCAAACAGAAACAGGGTGTTCCTTTACATCTAGCCAGTGGCCATTTTAGCATGTAAATCTTGGTGGTGCGAAACAAAAAGAATGCCAATACACAACATAACATTCATTTTACTATAACGGTGACAAACGGTGCCCACAAACTGTTAGGGCCTACATAAAGCTGTCCCATCAGCAGTCCCAAAATGTTACCACACACCTGGCTATCAGGGGAGCGTTGCCTGGCAGCAAAACAGTTCATTCAGCCTCATTTACTACCTTTAAAAAAAGCACTGCTGATACGGCTGACCTAGTTAAACAAATGTGGTTTCTACTGACAATTGAGATGTACAAACTGTGGCATAAGGGAATGACAAACGGATAAGAGGCCATCTGTAATTTCGATTAAGACATTAATGAGCGAGCTAGGATGTACGTAGTCAATATAACTATTGGTTTAGCACTTTTGAAATGTACGGTGACAGAATTCAGAACATCAAATCAAATCAAATTTTATTAGTCACATGTGCTGAATAAAACAGGTAGACCTTACAGTGAAATGCTTACTTACGAGCCCCTAACCAACAATGCAGTTTTTTTTTAAATTAAGTAATTAAAGAGCAGCAGTAACATAACAATAGCGAGACTATATACAAGGGGGTACCAATACAGAGTCAATGTGCAGGGGCACCGGTTAGTGCCCTCTTCACGACTGTCTTAGTGTGCTTGGACCATGTTAGTTTGTTGGTGATGGACACCAAGGAACTTGAAGCTCTCAACCTGCTCCACTGCAGCCCGGTCGATGAGAATGGGGGCGTGCTCGGTCATCTTTTTCCAGTAGTCGACAATCATCTCCTTTGTCTTGATCCAGTTGAGGGAGAGGTTATTGTCCTGGCACCACACGGCCAGGTCTCTGACCTCCTCCCTATAGGCTGTCTCGTTGTTGTCAGTGATCAGGCCTACCACTGTTGTGTCGTCTGCAAACTTAATGATGGTGTTGTAGTCATGCCTGGCCATGCAGTCATGAGTGAACAGGGAGTACAGGAGGGGACTGAGCACTCACCCCTGAGGGGCCCCCGTGTTGAGGATCAGAGTGGTGGATGTTCTGTTACCTACCCTTACCACCTGGGGGCGGCCCATCAGGAAGTCCAGGATCCGGTTGCAAAGGGAGGTGTTTAGTCCCAGGTTCCTTAGCTTATTGATGAGCTTTGAGGGCACTACGGTGTTGAACGCTGAGCTGTAGTCAATGAATAGCATTCTCACATAAGTGTTCCTTTTGTCCAGGTGGGAAAGGGCAGTGTGGAGTGGAATAGAGATTGCATCATCTGTGGATCTGTTGGGGCGGTAAGCAAATTGGTGGGTCTAGGGTTTCTGGGATGATGGTGTTGATGTGAGCCATGACCAGACTTTCAAAGCACTTCATGGATACATACAGTGGGGAGAACAAGTATTTGATACACTGCCGATTTTGCAGTGTATCAAAGCATACAAAGCATACAAAGCATACAAAGCATTTACAAAGCATGTAGAGGTCTGTAATTTTTATCATAGGTACACAATCCAGAAAATGTTCCTCCCTCTGTTGGTTTAGTCTGTTCCTCCGTCTGTTGGTTTAGTCTGTTTTTGCAAATGCAAATTAATTACTTAAAAATCATACAATGTGATTTTCTGGATTTTTGTTTTAGATTCCGTCTCTCACAGTTGAAGTGTACCTATGATAAAAATTACAGACCTCTACATGCTTTGTAAGTAGGAAAACCTGCAAAATCGGCAGTGTATCAAATACTTGTTCTCCCCAATGTACGTGAGTGCTACGGGTCGATAGTCATTTAGGCAGGTTACATTTGTGTTCTTGGGCACAGGCACTATGGCGGTCTGCTTAAAACATGTTGGTATTACAGACTCGGACAGGGAGAGGTTGAAAATATCAGTGAAGACACTTGCCAGTTGGTCAGTGCATGCTTGCAGCACACGTCCTGGTAATCCGTCTGGCCCTGTGGCCTTGTGAAGGTTGACCTGTTTAAAGGTCTTACTCACATCGGCTGCGGAGAGCGTGATCACACAGTCTTCCGGAACAGCTGGTGCTCTCATGCATGTTTTAGTGTTATTTGCCTCGAAGTGAGCATAGAAGTAGTTTAGCTCGACTGGTAGGCTCGTGTCACTGGGCAGCTCTCGGCTGTGCTTCCGTTTGGAGTCTGTAATGGTTTGCAAGCCCTGCCACATCCGACGAGCGTCAGAGCCGCTGTAGTACGATTTGATCTTAGTCTTGTATTGACACTTTTTTGAAATGTATTTCTTTTTATTTCACCTTTATTTAACCAGGTAGGCCAGTTGAGAACAAGTACTCATTTACAACTGCGACCTGACCAAGATAAAGCAAAGCAGTGCGACAAAAACAACAACACAGAGTTACACATGGGATAAACAAACGTACAGTCAATAACACAATAGAAAAATCTGTATACAGTGTGTGCAAATTAAGTAAGGAGGTAAGGCAATAAATAGGCCATAGTGGCGAAGTAATTACAATTTAGCAATTAAACACTGGAGTGATAGATGTGCAGATGAGGATGTGCAAGTAGAAATACTGGTGTGCAAAAGAGCAGAAAACAAAAACAAATATGTAGATGAGGTAGGTAGTTGGTTGGATGGGCTATTTACAGATGGGCTGTGTACAGCTGCAGCGATCGGTAAGCTGCTCTGACAGCCGATACTTGAAGTTAGTGAGGGAGATATAAGTCTCCAACTTCAGTGATTTTTGCAATTCGTTCCAGTCATTGGCAGCAGTGAACTGGAAGGAAAGGCGGCCAAAGGGGGTGTTGGCTTTGGGGATGACCAGTGAAATATACCTGCTGGAGCGCCTGCTACGGGTGGGTGTTGCTATGGTGACCAGTGAGCTGAGATAAGGCGGAGCTTTACCTAGCAAAGACTTATAGACAACCTGGAGCCAGTGGGTTTGGCAACAAATACGTAGCGAGGACCAGCCAACTAGAGCATACAGATCACAATGGTGGATAGTATATGGTGCTTTGGTGACAAAACGGATGTCACTGTGATAGACTGCATCCAATTTGCTGAGTAGAGTGTTGGAGGCTAATTTGTAAATGACATCGTCGAAGTCAAGGATCGGCAGGATAGTCAGTTTTACGAGGGTATGTTTGGCAGCATGAGTGAAGGAGGCTTTTTTGCGAAATAGGAAGCCGATTCTAGATTTAATTTTGAATTGGAGATGCTTAATATGAGTCTGGAAGGAGAGTTTACAGTCTAGCCAGACACCTAGGTATTTGTAGTTATCCATATATTCTAAGTCAGAACCGTTCAGAGTAGTGATGCTAGGCAGGCGGGCGGGTGCGGGCAGCGATCGGTTGAAGAGCATGTATTTAGTTTTACTAGCGTTTAAGAGCAGTTGGAGGCCATGGAAGGAGTGTTGTATGGCATTGAAGCTTGTTTGGAGGTTTATTAACACAGTGTCAAAAGAAGGACCAGATGAATACAGAATGGTGTCATCTGCGTAGAGGTGGATCAAAGAATCACCCGCAGCAAGAGCGACATCATTGATATATACAGAGTGAGACTCGGCTCGAGAATGGAACCCTGTGGCTCCCCCATAGAGACTGCAAGAGGTCCGGACAACAGGCCCTCCGATTTGACACACTTTGCCTGTTTGATGGTTCGTCAGAGGGCATAGCGGGATTTCTTATAAGCTTCCGGGTTAGAGACCCACTCCTTGAAAGCGGCAGCTCTAGCCTTTAGCTCAGTAAGGATGCTGCCTGTAATCCATGGCTTCTGTACATATGGTCACTGTGGGGACGACATCATCGATGCACTTATTGATGAAGCCAATGACTGATGTGGTGTACTCCTCAATGCCATCGGAGGAATCTGTGCTATCAAAACAGTCCTGTAGTTGAGCATCTGCTTCATCTGACCATTGATCTATTCAATGGTGCTTCCTGCTTTAATTTTTGCTTGTAAGCAGGAATCAGGAGGATAGAATTATGGTCAGATTTGCCAAATGGAGGGCGAGGGAGAGCTTTGTATGCGTCTCTGTGTGTGGTGTTGTGTGTGTGTGTGTGTGTCTCTGTGTGTGGTGGTCCAGAGTTCTTTTTCCTCTAGTTGCACATTTAACATGCTGATAGAAATTTGGTAAAATGGATAAAAATGTCCCTGCATTAATGTCCCCGGCTACTAGACGCACCGCCTCTGGGTGGACGTTTTCTTGTTTGCTTATGGCGGAATACAGCTCATTCAATGCTGTTTTAGTGCCAGCCTCTGACTGTGGTGGTATGTAAACAGCTACGAAGAATACAGATGAAAACTCTCTCAGTAGGTAGTGTGGTCTACAGCTTATCATGAGATACTCTACCCCAGTCGAGCAATAGCTCGAGACTTCCTTAGATATAGTGCACTAGCTGTTATTTACAAAAATACATAGTCCGCCACCCCTTGTCTTACACTGCTGTTCTATTCTGCCAGGTACATTGTATAACCAGCCAGCTGTATGTTGATATTGTCATCGTCCAGCTACGACTCCATGAAGCATAAGATGTTACAGTTTTAACTGTCCCGTTGGTAGTTTAATCTTCCGCGTAACTCGTCGATTTTATTCTCCAAGGATTGCACGTTTGCTAGCAGAATGGAGGGAAGTGGGGGTTTATTCGATCGCATACAAATTTTCAGAAGGCAGCCTGCCCTTCGGCCAATCTTTCTCTGCCTCCTCTTCACAAAGATCACGGAGATCGGGGTCTGTTCCCAAGGAAGCAGTATATCCTTCGGGTTGGGCTCGTCAGAGTCATGAAAGGAAAAAAAGGATTCTGCTAGTCCGTGGTGAGTAATCGCAGTCCTGATGTCTAGAAGTTATTTTTGGTCATAAGAGACGGTAGCGGCAACATTATGTACAAGATAAGTAAAAAAATAAGTTACAAACAATGCAAATAAACAAACAAAAAACACAATCGGCTAGGGGCACGTAAAACGTCTGCCTTCTTCTCCGGCGCCATCTTACTGTGAACATGGGCCGTTCTTACAGTGTTTTCCCTGTACACCAAGTCAGAACCTTAGGATAAATAAAGGGGGCATATAAGCAGACAATGAAAGCTCTTACAATATTCAATGATTACATTTCTCCAAAAAAGATTATAGGCTACATGTGGACCACCAAGTCAGAACAGTAGGCAAAATGAAAAGGGGTAAATAGACCAAATTATTAGTGTGAGGCACATGGGCTACTAACATCTTACTACACAACATACACTTAGTATTACTTTCTTAGCTACGGTATACATATCTCCCTGGCATATTACATCATTTATGCAGCAGCAAACAAAACATTTTTAGACTCATCTTGTTGTGCTGTGCTCACTTGAACAGGCAGGTGGCACAGCGGTCTTTCATGGGCAAATTTTGTCATCAAGTCTGTCATTCTCTGGATTTATGGTGCTTTCAAAACAACTAGGAACTCGGAAAAAACCAAGGTCGAATCATGATGATGTCATTGATCTTCAGGACGTTGCTCTTGTCTTGTCTTGAACTCACTGAAGTCAAGCTTTCGCAGTTCCGAGCTAACAGTTGTTTTGAGCGTGGCACAAATCATTCTTCATTTACAGCATGGCCAATGTTGAAAATTTTCATTTTAAACTTGGAAAAGAGCCTCTTAATCTCAGATTTGGGACCACACAGCCACTTCACTGAATAGCAGGCTAGTGATTGCTTTGCAATCCTTGCAGTTAGCTACTGTCACCGATTCCTTCCAAACCACTCATTGTTGAATTTGCGATTTCCAACTTGTTGTGTAATGTGTAATACGTTATCTATAATTTCTCTTCATTATTTCTCTTCATATGACAAGTATTAAAAAGGATTTGCCAGTAGATTGTCGACTTGATTCATGATGATGACTGCTAGCTAAGATTTTGAAAGTATGATGTTGACATGATCAGTCCAATTAAAGATACTGTACATATAACGTCATTTGAAGTCATTTTATCTGTGGCCAATGACCTTGAGCCTTCTTGGATGGGCACATCTAATGTAACTCTATGGCAGCACCCAGGGGGCTAGAATTTCCTAACTCTACCCTTAGACTTGGCGGTGACGTAGTGTCCCCATGAGTGACAGAACACTGAGCCAATCACGGCACAACGCTCCGTATTTTCTGCTGGCTTGCCCCACCACAGAATGCACTGAGCTAGGCTGAAACACCTGCATTTTGGAGCTGCCTTGCTCAAGAAAACAAAAAAGAGACCATGTTTGTATGCGGCTTTATTACATCAAGGATATATATTTTGTTTGCAACCCTATATGTAACACGTATTAATGCCAAAATAACATGCAAAACAGGAAAGCCCCCCCCAAAAAAACCTGCCCTGAATGACAGGTCGCCACTGCAACTAGCCTACAGAAAACTCATTCCATCAAACATGAAAGGAAAGAATGAACTATTATTGCTTTCCTTTAAAACTAGTCAGAAAATGATTGCCATCAAAGAGGGAATGAAGAACGCAATTTATATTAGTATTCAACTGGTATTCCAAACTTTCTTTTCCTTGTTTCTCCATCAAGGAGTAGCAGTGTAGGCTGGGTCTAAAAAAAGGGAGGGATGGAGGGAGGTTAGGAAGGGGAGGAGAGGAGACTGAAGTTCGAGAGAAATTAAAGTAAAACTATGACCCTTTCTCCATTGTATACTCCTCGAGTCATCTCTCCTGTCTCCTCGTCTCCTTCTCCAAACCCATATGAGGAGAAGGTCAGAAGGGAGAGACCTATAACTTACTCATCCAATGGGTTTTGAGAAGGAGACGGTGAGTGGGGAGAGAGGACGCGAGGAGTATGCAATTGAGCATCTCCTTATCACTAGGGTGCGGCAGGAGACGGGATGGGATAGACCGTATACAGCTTTTGTCAAATTGAAGTCGAAAGATGTGATTTAGCATTTTAGCTAACCATAGCCCTTCTCCTAACCTTAATCGACTCCTCATAACCTGCTAAGTTAATTATTCTAACCTGCTGCATAAAGTCTCCAAACCTGCTACGAAACCTGCCATTTTTCTCCCCAGTCATCTCTAGCCTACTCATCAGGGGAGTTTAACCAACAGTCCAACGAACCAGTTGCATTTGATCTACAATCTTTAAGAGTCAACTATGGTTTTCACAGCGTGAGTATACCTTCTTTCTGCTACTTGCTTGCTTCTTCTACTCTGAGTTGCAGTTTTCTACTAAAAGGTAACAGAAATGTGTAGCTTTATTCACAGTTAGGTCTTGCCTAGTAGTGAACAGTCAGACAGTATATGTAAAGTGGGTTTACAGTTTATTTCAATCATTTTTCAGATGTAGCCACAGTGGTATTTTTTTCAAAACTCTTAGTACAAAAGTCTTCACTGATAACACTTGTGATGCCCCCTTTCTGAAGTTCAGAACCTTTGATTGAGTCATTCAGTCAAAATCAAAGTTTCTCATGAAAATTTTTTGTTTAGTCACCAATACATCAGATAATATTAAGGTGGTTGCTTACATTTATCCTATTTCACACATGTACAAGTGTGTTTTATACACATGTGAATTTGACCTTTTTTTTTGTTGCTTATCCTCCTCAGAGAGTGGTGTAACAGCCAGAGATAAACCATTATTGATGCTGGAGCAATTAGGTTCAAGTGCCTTGCTCAAGGGCACATTGACAGATTTTTCACCTAGTTGGCTTGGAGATTTGAACCAGCAACCTTTAAGTTACTTGCCCGATACTCTTAACCACTAGGCTACCTGCCAGATAATGATAGGTTCACAGTAAAAATGTATAGTGTAGCTTGGTTATGTGCATTGTGCATTGTACACAATCATTTCAAATGGTAGCACTTTCCAATTTGCCTTGCCCTTTTGAAGCACACTGGCTGATGGAGAATGATGCTGCAGTATTTACAGCCATATCCATATATGATTTGGTTTGACCTTTCAACCCAAATTGTTCTCAATTGATACATTTATGGTGTAAAAATATATACTTTTACAGTGGCTAGTGAAGGTCTACAAACTCCTTCACATTTTGCTGCCTGGAATTTGTAACCCACGGTTAGGTTTTCAGAAGACTATGGCAAGTTTCCTCTAACTTTTTACCTTTTTAGCCGCCTACAAATGTCTGTACTGAATGAAATATTACCACTACCTTTTTAAAACCATGTCTATCTTTATTATTTCCCAATCACAATTCAACACAAATCACTTTTTTGTCTTTTAATAATTTTAAGCATCTTTTAACACAGGCTTAACACCTAACAAACACGTTGTACTTTATTAAACACTTTAAACATATCCCAGTGCTAATGTCTTGCATTACACCTGGGAAGAAAACAATTCAATTTGCTCAACTTGCCATTGAGTCAACCATTGGCTCAACTTACCTCAAAGGCAAACATTTTGAGTATATTAGCCCACACAGCTACAAGGATGCACTTTCATGCTAGGTTTAGGACCTCATATTTATGCTTATGGAGACCCCAAATGATGTACAGAACAATCTTAAAATTATATACTTTAGTTTAGATACAAGCATCATGAAACCTCTAACGAAATAAATTAATTTGTCTTTGTGAAATCCGTTTTTTGGACCTAACTTGCTTACCACTGTTTCCAGAGGTTTCTTCCTTCACAGACTCCATGAAATGATGACCTCTTCTTAAATATTTGGTAAAATTATTCCATTTGTATATGGTTTCCTAGAAACAAGTGTGGCTCAACTTACCTCTTTTGCTCAACTTACCCCACTCTCCCCTACCATATGTTTGTGAAAATTGCACCAGAGTGATTGAAAGAAATATTTTCAACACTGTTTCATTTACAGTTAAAGCGAATGTTCTCTTTCTCCCCAGGCACTGGTTAACGTTAGGTGTTGGTCAATATGCCCTTACAGTGGGAGTAGCAACAGTCTCCACGCCTGCTCTGTTGGGACTGGAGGTAATAGCTGCTGTCACAGTTGGCTGCTATTATGTCTACAAAACTGGTCATGAGAGTAAGTCATCCGTCTTCTATTTTGTGTGTGTGCATGTTTACGTGTGATTATGGCAAAAATAAGGGTTGGACTCTCGCTCTCTCTATGGCTCTGCCCAGTCTGAAATGGTACTGCTTCTGTTGTTATAGAAGAAAAGGGTAACTAGATGAATGCATGATGTGACCCCGCCCCCTGCTGGAGGATTCAGACATCACAACCAACCTCCACTATGCTAGATAGTCATAGTTTGTGTGTTTCAAGGTGTTGTTGTGTTGAGAACATGGAACTGTGTTAAAAAAATGTATAAACTGCATTTTCACATGTGATTATTATGATTCCTTTTACTAAATACATCTAAAGCTACAGCTACATTTCCCAAACAACTATTTAGGGCTGTAAACACAATGTCTACTTAGATACAAATAACGGAATTGAACATAAAAGAAGTATGGATTAATACATATCATTTAGTTTGATACATAAATAGGCAAGTCTTTTACTTATTTCTACAAATGATAAATGAAAAACATTAATTCAACAGCCTGAGTGTATGGAAGCACAAAACAAGGGCAATACATTATATCTGGTTCATTGACGTGAACTCAGCCTCTCTTCTAGTTACATCACAATGTATTACCTGGTGAAACTATAACTAGTGTCGTGTCTTTGGCATCATTAAACTGAATACTTATTTTTATCTGTAATTATTTTTACGTGATTAAACTAACTTAATCATGTAACTGTAATTAACTAGGAAGTCGGGGCACCAAGGAAAATATTCAGATTACAAAGTTATAATTTTCCTAATATAACTTTCAGATATTTTAATATCTGATCAATTAGTCTTCTAATTAATGAATTATTCTTTACCTCGCGTTAATCTCCTTCCAAACGTCGTAAATTGTTGGTTATCTGCACGAACGCAGTCTTTACTATGAGTCATCCATACATCAATTGTCTTAAATCATTTATTTACTAACTAAATAATCACAGAAATGCATAAACAAACAGTGGATATAGTTAGAAGAAAATGATAGAGGAGCTTCCCTAGTGGGATAAACCGGTATCGCAGATTGGTGGACAAAAGGGAAGTGGAGTTCGACTGAGTTGATAATTATAACAATTGAAATTCTAATCCTTTGCACATGAACGCTCACTCATTCGGGAATAATTGCAATCAATCAATATATTTACGCTCAGTGTGTCATCGTGATCTCTGTTGGAAAGTTTGTTTCTTTTAGAGAGTTTGTCCGCCCTCTCTCTCTCTGCCGTGGTTAGAATGGATAGTTCAGAGTAACATTCAGCAATGTTGTTATAGAATAGATGTTTCGGCGGTTGTCGGTCTTCTCGTTCAATGGTACCAAATTCCTAGCAGCAGACTAGTAATTAGTATCAAAGATTTGTTCTTATTCTGTCCACAGCCACCTCCACCCATTTTACCGCATGATGACATCCCCCAACACCAATTTGGCTTCCAATCCTCAGACTCATGCCCCCAAACTAGCTCTGGACCTAGTTTCTCTCCCAGCCTCAGATTATGATTTGGCATCTGACAAAGCCTAAGTCCCTGCACTTACAGCTCCCCGAAAGGCCAGCATTCTCTACCAAACAAGCCTGAACAAAGAGACGAGAGTATGAGGAAGAAAACCCAAACATTCCCAGAACACATCTAATAAAGAGTGCAAAGGATCCTCATACTTTCTTGACAGCTCCACCTAAGCAAATGACAAAAAAATAAACGTCCTCTCACTGTCAACTGCGTTTATTTTCAGCAAACTTAACATGTGTACATATTTGTATGAACATAACAAGATTCAACAACTGGGACAAACTGAGCAAGTTCCACAGACATGTGACTAACAGAAATTGAATAATGTGTCCCTGAACAAAAGGGTGGTCAAAAATCAAAAGTAACAGTCAGTATCTGGTGTGGGCACCAGCTGCATTAAGTACTGCAGTGCATCTCCTCATGGACTGCACCCGATTTGCTCGTTCTTGCTGTGAGATGTTACCCCACTCTTCCACCAAGGCACCTGCAAGTTCTCTGACAGTTCTGGGGGGTAATGGCCCTAGCCCTCCAATCCAACAGGTCCCAGATGTGCTCAATGGAATTGAGATCCGTGCTCTTCAATGGTCATGACAGAACACTGACATTCCTGTCTTGCAGGAAATCACGCACAGAACAAGCAGTATGGCTGGTGGCATTGTCATGCTGGAGGGTCATGTCAGGATGAGCCTGCAGGAAGGGTACCCCATGAGGGAGGAGGATGTCTTCCCTGTAACGCACAGCGTTGAGATTGCCTGCAATGACAACAAGCTCAGTCCGATAATGCTGTGACACACCGCCCCAGACCATGATGGACCCTCCACCTCCAAATCGATCCCGCTCCAGAGTACAGGCCTCGGTGTAACGCTCATTCCTTCAACGATAAACGTGAATCAGCCATCACCCCTGGTGAGACAAAACCGTGACTCATCAGTGAAGAGCACTTTTTGCCAGTCCTGTCTGGTCTAGCAACGGTGGGTTTGTGCCCATAGGCGACGTTGTTGCCGGTGATGTCTGGTGAGGACCTGCCTTGCAACAGGCCTACAAGCCCTCAGTCCAGCCTCTCTCAGCCTATTGCGGACAGTCTGAGCACTGATGGAGGGATTGTGCATTCCTGGTGTAACTCGGGCAGTTGTTGTTGCCATCCTGTACCTGTCCCGCAGGTGTGATGTTTGGATGTACCGATCCTGTGCAGGTGTTGTTACACGTGGTCTGCCACTGCGAGGACGATCAGCTGTCTGTCCTGTCTCCTTGTAGCGCTGTCTTAGGCGTCTCACAGTACAGACATGGCAATTTATTGCCCTGGCCACATCTGCAGTCCTCATGCCTCCTTGCAGCATGCCTAAGGCACGTTCATGCAGATGAGCAGGGACCCTGGGCATCTTTCTTTTGGTGTTTTTCAGTGTCAGTAGAAAGGCCTCTTTAGTGTCCTAAGTTTTCATAACTGTGACCTTAATTGCCTACCGTCTGTAAGCTGTTAGTGTCTTAACGACCGTTCCACAGGTGCATGTTCATTAATTGTTTATGGTTCATTGAACAAGCATGGGAAACAATGTTTAAACTCTTTACAATGAAGATCTGTGAAGTTATTTGGATTTTTACTAATTATCTTTGAAAGACAGGGTCCTGAAAAAGAGTTATCTTATCTTGTTGCAGCAGATCAGGCATAACATGAGTCATGACCTGTGTGCTCACCATGTATAACTGCAAAGCTTGTGGCTGTTTAGAAGGAAACCATTTGGGTGATATCATTATCACCCCCCGCTCTCTAATAAACTCAGCAAAAAAAGAAACATCCCTTTTTCAGGACCTTGTCTTTCAAAGATAATTCATAAAAATCCAAATAACTTCACAGATCTTCATTGTAAAGGGTTTAAACACAGATAGCTCACCCTCTATCTGTCAGTGCCGACTTCTTTCCCTCGGGTCTCTCTGACCTCTCGACTACCTGCTGTCTTCACAGCCTCCGACTCTTTTCCACCCTCAGGTCCCACAGGCCCTGTGACTGCTGCACTGGCAGTGGGTCACCCTCTTTCCCTGCCAGTGTTGACCTCTTTCGCTCAGATCTTGCTCTGGCCTCCCGGCTTCCTTGCCTGCTCTTCAAAGCCTCCATCTCCCCTCCCCCAGCCCCAGGTTCCAATGGCCCCATCTCAGTCCAGTGGCTCACCCTCTATCTGCCAGTTTCGACCATGCTCTTTCCTTAAGGTCCCGCTGCCTCCACTGCAGCGTCTCCTCCCCTCCCTGCCTACTCATCCGCTGTCCCTGCAACAGTAGCGGCTCACCCCCTCTCTCTGCCAATGACTACCCTCCCTCTCCACCAGCGACAAACTAAATTTTCGCCTATGGTCCCACTGGTCCTGTTACCGCCACCCCTGCAGTGTCTCACCTTCTCTGCCAGCAACGACTGCCCAGCCAGCTATATGTGCCTGCTGCTACTGTTCCTCACAGCTGTGACTTCTGTTCAGTGAGCCGATTGCCTAAATGTTCCAGTTTAATGCTCCGCCTCACCATTCCCTCCCAACGGCCGCCTGGCTTCCTCCACCCAACCCCCTCCACTTCAATTTGCATCCAGTCTCTTCCTCTCTTTGCGCACTCCCTCTTTCTGCCAGTGAGAACCTTTCCCCATCTAGCCGTGATCGCTGCTCCAGCAGCAGCTCACCCTCTCTCTGCTGACCTTTCTCCACATCAGGTCCCCCCGTCCTTGGCCTTCTTGTACTAGAGACATCTGCTCGGCTCACCCTTGTCGCCGTTAGGAGTTGGTTAACTACCACTCCATCGTTATTGGTCTGGACATTCATTTTGGTGGCGCAATCTACAACTGCCATTGCCTGTTTTCAGCTGTCACTGCCTCTGGACAATGCATGTACTTGGCTTCCTCTGTGGTGAAGGAAAGCAGCCCCCCCCATGCTCCAACGACCTGGTTACTACATTTGCCTTTGACACTCCAGTGGTGGCTCATCCCCTCTGACACTGATGACTTCTCTCTTCACCTCTGGTCCCATGACTGCTATCCCTGCAGTGCCTCACTTTCCATCCCTACCAGTTGTCATGACTTGACTTTCATTTAATCTGATGACTATTTATTTAATCCACTAACTATGTTTAATTGTTTCCCGACTAAATTAACCATGTAACAATTAACTCATTAGGAATTGGGGCACCATGGAAGAAGTTGTTTAACGAGTTACCATCTCCCGAATTAAACTCTAGAAGATTTGTTATCGATAAGTCACTTATTAATCATTACCTCATATCAATTCTCATTCTGAACAGTTGTGACTTTCTTGGATCTGCAAGAATCCACAACCTTGCTCATTATTCAGTACTCCACAAATTGGTTTATTTACTAAATAATTCCAGAATACACACTTACATGAGACAACGGTCCCTAGTTGACTGACAAGATATGATGGCTTGTTACATCTTAGATGGAGAAGGGGAAAATAGAGGAAAAAGGGACATTTATCGTTGATACATTCTATAACTAGTCTCACAATCATACACCTTGCACATGACCCACCACCCGTTTTGGGGTAAGAAAATAATGGATGTATTTACATGTTGAATGCCTTCGTTCGTCTATCTCGGTTAGAACCAAGCCCCCTCGTGAAGGTTGTTTCGGTGGGCTCTCCTGTGGGCGTAAGGCTCTGATTGTCCACCAGAGGTCACAATGTCCTTAGTTGTGGACATGAGTTCCAGCTCTTCGTCTCTCTGGTCTAAAGGAAGGTGAGTTTATTTCTTCACGTCGTTTCGAGGTTCAGAGTTTCAACCATTTCCAACATGTAGCTAACGCTCCACGCTCTTCTGGTCTAATATGTTAATTCTTAGTCCTTTTAAGCACTCTGGTCGGAAAGGGCAGTCCATCACACTGACACTTCTCATTCGGGGCGTGATTAGAAGTTCTCTTATGACTCCTAAAATGACATTCCTATCTTAACAAAAATAGTTTCATCCATTTTCATATCACATAGACAACTTGACAGATAAAGGGGGTATCATTCTTAAGTTAAAGTATTTGGTTCATACAGTTTTTAATAATATCACAAAATGAAAACCAATATGACAGTTTTCTACATCTGCCCATTTACCACATTCGAATGTTAGAAATATTGTTCCAAAGTTAACTTTTTGGACATTAGCGTTGTGCAGTTGCAAACCGTAGTCTGGCTTTTTTTTTATGGCGGTTTTTGAGCAGTGGCTTCTTCCTTGCTGAGCGGCCTTTCAGGTTATGTGGATATAGATACTTTTGTAGCCTTTTCCTCCAGCATCTTCACAAGGTCCTTTGCTATTGTTCTGGGATTGATTTGCACTTTTTGCACCAAAGTACGTTAATCTCTAGCAGACAGAACGCGTCTCCTTCCTGAGCGGTATGACGGCTGCGTGGTCCCATGGGGTTTATACTTGCGTACTACTGCTTGTACAGATGAACGTGGTACCTTCAGGCATTTGGAAATTGTCACAAGGATGAACCAGACCTGTGGAGGTCCACACATTGTTTTCTGAGGTCTTGGCTGATTTCTTCTGATTTTCCCATGATGTCAAGCAAAGAGGCACTGAGTTTGAAGGTAGGCCTTGAAATACATCCACAGGTACACCTCCAACTGACTCAAATGATGTCAGTTAGCCTATCAGAAGCTTTTAAAGCTATGACTTAATTTTCTGGAATTTTCCAAGCTGTTTTAAAGGCACAGTCAACTTAGTGTATGTAAACTTCTGACCCACTGGATTTGTGATACATTGAAATCATCTGTCTAAACAATTGTTGGAAAAATTACTTGTGTCATGCACAAAGTAGATGTCCTAACCAACTTGCCAAAACGAGTTTGTTAACAAGAAATTTGTGGAATGGTTGAAAAATGAGTTTTAATGACTCCAACCTAAGTGTATGTAAACTTCTGACTTCTACCGACCTAACGTGGTCGCAAAGGGCATCAAATTACGTACAAACTGCATCGTGTGGCAGTTTGAGCTTTGTGGTATTGCACTCATCAAGTTATGCATGTGATGGGAGTCCAATTCAAATATTTCATTTGTTGAAATGACTGGAAATATTACAGATTTGGTGTAACATTTCATTGATAAGAGCAACAGAGCCTTATATTTAGGACAAACTCTATCGCTCTGTTGCTCTAATCAATGGAATGTCGGCGCTGTATTGACACATCATTAAAATGATCATAAAGCCAAGCCAAACAAACTGACATCAGTCCAGCAACTCCATACAACCAGCCTAAACTTCTACCCCTTGTGTGTACTTCCTAATCTTTTTTTCAGTTAATAGAATTATTAAAATGGCATTAAAAAAAATACCCAATTGTCATTGAGTAAAAGTTAAGATACCTTAAACAAGTAAAAGTCACCCGGTAAAATACTTGAGTAAAAGTATTTGGTTTTAAATATACTTAAGTATCAAAAGTAAAATTATAAATAATTTCAAATGACTTGGTGGTCAAAACCACCAGATACTGTAGCTCAGAAACATGCTTTGTTTGTAAATTATGTCTGAGTGTTGGAGAGGCCCCTGGCTATCCGTAAATAAAAGACAATTGTGCCATTTCTTAAGTAATTTGAAATTATTTATAATTTTACTTTTGATACTTAAGTATATTTAAAACCAAATACTTTTACTCAAGTAGTATTTTACCAGGTGATTTTTACTTGTTTAAGGTATTTTAGTTTTTATGAAAGGCCATCATGAGGGTGACAATGAAAGAAACCAACCTAGAATACTTTTCCTCTAAAACACTCACCACCAGACTCAAGATGATGACTGATATTCTCCCAAATTAGCCACTAGTACCATTAAGTTCCAATGTTTCAGCTAGTTAGAGTATGGTGATGTATTTATTTTATACTTGTTGGTCAGTATCCAGTACTGTATCTGTGTGATGTCAATGTCCTGTAAAATAGTGTATCACGTCCAACATCATTGAACACACACACACACTAAAAAAGGACACGTACACAGATCGATAGTTTCATATAAAACACAATTTGAGTATACTCTTCAGCACTGGTCAATAAAGCATACAGCAAGTGTGTGTAACAATGGTTAAATGACATCAAAATGACAGTCACATATGAGGACCTGTCCAATGTGAAGATTAGATTCCATGACTGCTTGTCCAGGCATCTGTATGACCATGACTGTTTCTTACTGTGGATCCAAAATATGTACTGTGTGTGGTCTCATGTTTCTGCTCCCCGGCTGTGTATGGCTGTGCTTGGAGGACCAGGCTGCGTCGGAGCTATCCCATCGGGCTGTGCTGGTGGGTCTGACAGAAGAGAAGAAGAAACTACATGAGCGGGCGCGTTCCAGCGGATCAGTTTCATGCAGTTAGTGACCAGCGTTGGTCACCGCCTTTAAAAAGTGGGTGGCATTATGGGGATAAAAATTGTCCGACTTGCACCTACATGTCAACTGCATAAACTTTATAAAATCCATGTGATCAAAGGCCATTGCTTGCATTGTGGAAGGCACTATAGTCAATTAAGGTGTTTTTGCTTGACCACGCGAATGTGACCAAAGCCGTGACTGAAACAGGAACCAACTTTGCTGAGATTTAAAAGACACAGTGGATACAAGTGAATGTGATATTTGAAACCTTTCTAACCAATGAATTGTACAAATGTTTTCAGTTCGTGAGTGTGTGATACAGGTGGTAGAGACAAGTTTATTTTGACCTTATTAAGAAAAACTTTAATAAAATAATGGCAGCTATGTTGATTTGGGGCTTGCTGTTGGAAAACCACAACAATGACCAACTTTTGGCTGTGGCAGATACACCTCCCCAACTTCAATCGTCAACTTCCGTCTGCAGTTGTCTGCATTACTAAATCAACATACAGTGCATTCGGAAAGTATTCAGACCCCTTCCCCACATTGTGTTGCGTTACAGCCTTTATTCTAAAATCGATTAAAACAAAATTTCTTCATCAAACAATACCCCATAATGACAAAGCAAAAACAGGTTTTTAGAAATTGTAGCATTTTTTTAACAAATAAAACAGAAATACCTTATTTACATAAGTATTCCGAACCTTTGCTCTGAGACTCGAAATTGAGCTCAGGTGCATTCTGTTTCCATTGACCACCCCTGAGATGTTTTTACAAATTGATTGAAGTTCACCTGTGGTAAATTGAATTGTTTGGACATGATTTGGAAAGGCATACAGCTGTCTATATAACGTCCTGACAGTTAACAGTGCATTTCAAAGCCATGAGGTTGAAGGAATTGTCCATAGAGCTCCCAGATAGGATTGTGTCGAGGCACATATCTGGGGAAGGGTACCAAAACATTTGTGCAGCATTGAATGTCACCAAGAACACACAGTGACCTCCATCATTCTTAACTGGAAGAAGTTTGAAACCACCAAGACTCTTCCAAGAGCTGGCCACCCAGCCAAACTGAGCAATCGGGGGAGAAGGGCCTTGGTCAGGGAGGTGACCAAGAACCCGATGGTCATTGACAGAGCTCCAGAGTTCCTCTGTGGAGATGGGAGAACCTTCCAGAAGGACAACAATCTCTGCAGCACTCCACCAATCAGGCCTTGATGGTAGTGGCCTTACGGAAGCAACTCCTCAGTAAAAGTCACATGACAGCCCGCTTGGAGTTTGCCCAAAGGCACCTAAAGGACTCTCAGACCATGAGAAACAAGATTCTCTGGTCTGATGAAACCAATATTGAACTCTGTCTGGAGGAAACCTGGCACCATCCCTACAGTGAAGCATGGTGGTGGCAGCATCATACGGTGGAGATGTTTTTCAGCGGCATAGACTGGGAGGTTGAACGGAGCAAAGTACAGAGAGATCCTTGATGAAAAACTGCTCCAGAGCACTCAGGACCTCAGACTGGGGCGAAGGTTCACCTTCCAACAGGACAACGACCCTAAGCACACAGCCAAGACAACGCAGGAGTGGCTTCAAGACAAGTCTCTGAATAGCCTTGAGTGGCCCAGCCAGAGCCCGGACTTGAACCCGATCGAACATCTCTGGAGAAACCTGAAAATAGCTGTGTAGCGACGCTCCCCATCCAACTTGACAGAGCTTGAAAGAATCTGCAGAGAAGAATGGGAGAAACTTCCCAAATACAGGTGTGCCAAGCTTGTAGCGTCATACCCAAGAAGACTCAAGGCTGTAATCACTGCCAAAGGTGCTTCAACAAAGTACTGAGTAAAGGGTCTGAATACTTATGTAAAACTTTTTTTTTTTTACATTTGCAAAAATGTATAAAAACCTGTTTTTAACTTTGTCATAATGGGGTATTGTGTGTAGATTGAGGGAAAAAACAATTTAATCAATTTTAGAATATGGCTGTAACGTACCAAATTTAGAAAAAGTCAAGGGGTCTGAATACTTTCCGAATGCACTGTAAACACCCTCAATATGTTAAAATGATGGGTACATTTTTTGTGAACATTTTCTAGAGGTAAGGGACAGTGTGGGGTGAGGGTACTCACACATGCCGTTGGGAGCTCCAGGGTGTCGAGGGGCCATGGTGAGAGAGTTTCCCCCAGTAGGCATCATCTGGCTGGGCATGGACTGGCCTAAAGAAGAGGTGAGAGATGGATATTACATATTTACCATGACATTCACACACACAACGTGTGTCTGTGTGTGTGTGTGTGTGCGTGTGAGTACAGACCTGTGTGTTGTTGTGGAGTGTATGGTGCTTGCTGCTCTCTCTGCTGTAGAATCTTCATCTCTGCATGTTTCAGCTGCTCAGAGTGGAAACTCTGTCGCTCTGACAACAGCTGCTGACGCTGTTGCTCCAACTACACACACAGTGAGAGAGGGGCAGGGAAAGAGGGACACAGATAAACGTTACATTTATAAGGAACCATTATGAAATACCCAAATTAATGTTTAGTAGCTCCCCCAAACTAGATCCCAATTGGCTAGATGTAGATCTGTATACTCACAGCCTCTTTCTCTCGGTCCATGATCGTCTCCAGCTCCTCAAAGTGTCTCAGTTTGATCTCCAGCTTCTTCATCTGAGTCTCCACCAGCAGAGCCACCAGAGACTTTATCTTCCTCTCCTCTACCGCTGCTAGGTGCTAGAGAGAGGGCAAGAGAGAGAATTACTGTATCTATTTGCTGTACACAAAACATGTATTTCCATCACAGACTGACCAGGTAAATCCAGGTGAAAGCAATGATCCCTTATTGATATCACTTGTTAAATACACTTCAAAAGTCAGTGTAGATGTTTTTATTTAACTAGGCAAGTCAGTTAAGAACAAATTCGTATTTACATGGACGACGCTGGGCCAATTGTGCGCCGCCCCAATCACGGCCTGTTGTGATACAGCCTGGATTCAAACCAGGGTGTCTGTAGTGACGCCTATAGCACTGAGATTCAGTGCCTTAGACCGCTACACCACTCAGGAGACAGGGTAAAGAATAATTTTTAAGCCTTGAGCCAATTGAGACCTGGATTGTGTATGTGTGCCATTCAGTGGGTGAATGGGCAAGACAAAATATTAAAGTGCCTTTGAACGGGGTATGGTAGTAGGTGCCAGGTGCACCGTTTTGTGTCAAGAACTGCAACACTGCTGGGTTTTTCACGCTCAACAGTTTCCAATGTGTATTAAGAACGGTCCACCACACAATGGACATCCAACCAACTTGACAACTGTGGGAAGCATTGAAGTCAACATGTGCCAGCATCCCTGTGAATGCTTTGGACACCTTGTACAGTCCATGCCCCAACGAATTGATGCTGTTCTGAGGGCAAAAGAGAAGGTGTTCCTGTTGTTTGGGATACTCAGTGTGTGAGTTACCAAATAAGTTTCAACTTTCAAAAAAAATATGATCACATAAAAGGGGAGAGAGAGTGTGGTGTGGTTGATTGGCTAGGTCCTAAGTTATGGCTGTTGTGACAGGCCAGTAGAAAGAAAGAAATGGGGGATAGGCCAGTTTAATGGACATTAGACAGGGATTGGCTGATGGGTAGGGTAAGTGAGCAGTGATAGGGTGGTTTGAGGGTTGTGGGCGGGGCTTACCTTGGCCTTAGTAGCAGCGGCGCCTAGAGCAGCAGCTGCTGCCGTGGTAACTGTCCCATCTACCAACTCCAGCTCTGCTAGTCTCCTCCCTTCATCCCGCTCTACTTCCCTCCATCGTCCCGCAATCTCATCCTTCTCCCCTCGGTCTAAAAGAGAGAAGGAGATAATCTATAACTTACATCATCACACACCATCTTGTCTGTAAAAATATAAATTAGACACACACACACACCTGTCTCGAGGTTCCCTCCGCTATCGCCGTCTCTCTCCTCTGTGACTGTCATTTCAGCATTCTCTCTCTTAACTCTTTCTCCCTCCACTGATCGCTCTCCTCCACTGGGCTCTAGAACCGTCTGTCTATCCGCCTGGAACACACACACAATCATCACCCACTGACAATCAGATTCTCAGAAACACCAGAGTGTAAATTCCTGTCTCACTTCCTCTGACTCCACAGGTCACTTCCAGTCTCACCTGCAGAGGCTGCTGGGAGCCAGAGTCAGTCTCCATCTTCTCACCATCCATCACATCTACAGGGAAGGAGAGGGAGGGATAGAGTTTATTTAACAAGTCAGTTAAGAACAAATTCTCCTTTACAATGACGGCCTAGAGAGAGAAAGTGTGATGGAAGGATTCTCTACTGCAGTGTTTGAGGGTTGAGGAGTGTGTGTAATATATTTACAGTACCAGTCAAAAGTTTGGACACACCTAATCATTCCAGGGTTTTTTCTTTATTTTTTACTATTTTCTACATTGCACAATACTAGTGAAGATATCAACACTACGAAATAACACATATGGAATCATGTAGTAACCAAAAATGTTTAAACAAATCAAAATACATTTGATATTCTTCAAAGTAGCCACCCTTTGCAAACGCTTGGCATTCTCTCAACCAGCTTCATGAGGTAGTCACCCCAGAATGCATTTCAATTAACAGATGTGCCTTGTTAAAAGTTAATTTGTGGAATTTCTTTCCTTCTTAATGCGTTTGAGCCAATCAGTTGTGTTGTGACATGGTAGGGGTGGTATACAGAAGCCAGCCCTATTTGGTAAAAGACCAAGTCCATATTATGGCAAGAACAGCTCAAATAAGCAAAGAGAAACAACAGTCCATCATTACATTAAAACATGAAGGTCAGTCAATCCGGAAAATGTGTGCAGTCGCAAAAAACATCAAAAGCTATGATTAAACTGGCTCTCATTAGGACCGCCACAGGAAAGGAAGACCCAGAGTTACCTCTGCTGCAGAGGATATGTTCATTAGAGTTACCTACCTCAGAAATTGCAGCCCAAATAAATGCTTCAGAATTCAAGTAACAGATACATCAACATCAACTGTTCAGAGGAGACTGTGTGAATCAGGCCTTCATGGTCAAATTGCTGCAATGAAAACCACTACTAAAGGACACCAATAAGAAGAGACTTGCTTGGGACAAAAACACAAGCAATGGACATTAGACCTGGTGGAAATCTGTCCTTTGGTCTGATGAGTCCAAATTTGAGATTTTTGGTTTTAACTGCCGGACTTTGTGAGACGCAGAGTAGGTGAACGGATGATCTCCGCATGTGTGGTTCCCACCGTAAAACATGGAGGAGGTATGATGGTGTGGGGGTGCTTTGCTGGTGACACTGTCATTGATTTATTTAGAATTCAAGGCACACTTAACCAGCATGGCTACCACAGCATTCTGCGGTGACATGCCATCGGATCTGGTTTGCGCTTAGTGGGACTATCATTTGTTTTTCAACAGGACAATGACCCAACACACCTCCAGGCTGTGTAAGGGTTATTTGACCAAGAAGGAGAGTGATGGAGTGCTGCATCAGATGACCTGGCCTCCACAATCACCCAACCTCAACCCAATTGAGATGGTTTGGGATGAGTTGGACTGCAGAGTGAAGGAAAAAACAGCCAATAAGTGCTCACCATATGTGGGAACTCCTTCAAGACGGTTGGAAAAGTGTACCAGGTGAAGCTGGTAGAGAGGATGCCAAGAGTGTGCAAAGCTGTCATCAAGGCAAAGGGTGGCTACTTTGAAGAATCTCAAATATAAAGTATATTTGATTTGTTTAACACTTTTTTGGTTACTACATGATTCCATGTGGGTTATTTCATAGTTTTGATGTCTTCACTATTATTCTACAATGTAGAAAATAGTCAAATAAAGAAAAACCCTTCAATGAGTTGGTGTGTCCAAACGTTTGACTGGTACTGTATATCTGCCGTGTTTCAGACTCCTACCTGCCTTCTCAGCCTCATTGAGTGCAGGGAACTCCAGAACCTTGTCAGCTTCCTCACGCACACGACAAAACTCCTCTACAGAGAGACAGAGACAGGGTTAACACAAACACTCGCTCTCTCACACATGCACCCACACACACACACGTACCCAGAGCAGCCTTGGCAGCGGCGGAGGCAACTCGGGGATCAACCACGGACGCCAAGAACGCCACGGTGCTCATCACCGGATTCTCTGATTGGCTGAAAGGAACGGGCTGGTAGGCCAATGGGCCAAGAGAGGAGGCGGAGTCCTCCAGATAAGGGTCTTCTATTGGCAGGCGCAGGAAGTGGAGGATGCACTCGTCCTGGGTACGAGACCCCACGTGTTCTGACACCTTGTTCCAGTCGTCTCTATAGACCTCTAACGCCTGGGATAGAGGGGGAGAGAGAGAAGAGAGATAGGGGGCAGGGGAAGAAGAGAAAGAGGAGGATAATAAGAGAGATAGTCGATCTTCTTTTTCAGAAAAGGTCTTACTGCTGTTGCGTATTGATCACCATAGATTTTTCCTATTTTCGAGCCATCTAGATTCAGATAAATGTTTTATCCAAGTTATCATTAGTTGCGATTGTGTGACCCAGTACTACCACGTAAAGTTTGGTAACCCTAGGCCACCTGATTCCTTGGCAGTTGGAGTGTTTTGTACCTCACCCTCTGTTTTTTACATTGCCAAAGAAACATTAAAATTAGACAGTCTAATTGTTGAAAAATGGATTCTGGGACCAGAATAGGTAGTGTCTGAAATGGGAAAATATCTTTCTGATATGACAGTGTTGTAGTACTCAAGTCCAGGAGTCAGACTTGACCCGGAATCAAGGCACAATTTTCGAGACTCGACCAGTGATGACTCCGATTAGTGACTTGACTACATCACTGAGTAGAGGGAAGATAAACTGAGAGATGATTGGCTCACCTCCAACAGTAGGAGGGTCTCCTGTTCTGTCCAATCCCTCCCTGAACTGGTTCCTTTACTCTTGGGGTGTTTCCTGGCATACAGGTCTGTTCTGAGGCCAAAGTTCTGAGAGTCTGAGGGCTTCTCTACACTTTTCTCAGGGAAGAATAACATCTGCTGGGAGGACGACACCTGGAGGGGGAGAGATAGAGGGATGGATGGATGGAGGAGGAGAGAGCGAGATGGATGGATGGAGAGAGCGAGATGGATGGATGGAGAGAGCGAGAGATGGACGGACGGAGGGAGAGAGCGAGAGATGGACGGACGGAGGGGGAGAGCGAGAGAGATGGACGGAGGGGGAGAGCGAGAGAGATGGACGGAGGGGGAGAGCGAGAGATATGGACGGAGGGGGAGAGCGAGAGAGATGGACGGAGGGGGAGAGCGAGAGAGATGGACGGAGGGGGAGAGCGAGAGAGATGGACGGAGGGGGAGAGCGAGAGAGATGGACGGAGGGGGAGAGCGAGAGAGATGGACGGAGGGGGAGAGCGAGAGAGATGGACGGAGGGGGAGAGCGAGAGAGATGGACGGAGGGGGAGAGCGAGAGAGATGGACGGAGGGGGAGAGCGAGAGAGATGGACGGAGGGGGAGAGCGAGAGAGATGGACGGAGGGGGAGAGCGAGAGAGATGGATGGAGGGGGAGAGCGAGAGAGATGGATGGAGGGGGAGAGCGAGATATGGATGGAGGGGGAAAGATTTGAGAGGATCAAAACAAGCATACAGGCTGTCAATTTGTACCTCAATAATTTCACTGTTAGTGTTCGATTATATATAAAAACTTTAAATGTTTTTCTTTTTACCTTTATTTAACTAGGCAAGTCAGTTAAGAACAAATTCTTATTTACAATGACGGCCTACCCCGGCCAATTGTGCGCTGCCCTATGGGACTCCCAATCACGGATGTGATACAGCCTGGATTCGAACCATGGACTGTAGTGACACCTCTTGCACAGAGATGCAGTGCCTTAGGACCACTTGGGAGCCAAAAAACATAAGTGTGTGTGTTACCTGTAGTGGTCTGTGCTGCAGCGGGGCCAGTCCTGAGGGTGTATCAGCCAGTGTGTTGAAGTGAGGGGTGGGAGGGGGTCCCATAGGGAGAGGTCTGCTTTCTGCATCCACCTGGTAGTTCACTAACCCCCACTGCTCCAACAACGCATGGACCCTACACACACAGTTACAATACACACAGTTACAATACACACAGTTACACAACACACACACAGTAAGTGGTGGTTTAAACTTCATAGCACACCTCATGACGGCGCATACGTCTCCTGTCAGGTTCCGTCTGCAGGAGGTGGAGCTGAGGTACTCCTGGGGGTTCAGCCGGTACGAGTCAATCATGAAGTTACGATACGCCAGGTATCTACACACACACATTGTGTTCATTTATTAATTATGTCTCTGAAGGGGTACAATTATGTCTGAAGAAAACATCAGGGGTCCAAGCACTGAACCCTGAGCAACACCTGAAATTGTTACTCACATCTCTGGAGATTTGGACTTGTTCTGTCCGTTAAAGAACTCTGGAAGAGCTCGTTTCTCGATCTGGTGAATACTGGAACATATACACACAGTTTGGTTTAAAACAGACAACACTCATTTTGCATATATATGTGTGTGTCTGAGAGGGTGACGTGTGTGTACTCACCAGTTATAGTTGAACCAGGCGGTGTAGGACGGGACGATGATGTGGTGAGTTTGTTCTGTGATGTTGTCTTCTCCATCTGACAGACGCAGCCCCTCTCTGCCCTCCTCATCCTCCTGCACACACACACAATTGGTATATCTGTGTGTAGGGTACAGACACACTAAATTCCTCATCAAAATGAGATAATTCAATAAAATTCTAGCAGTTCTAAATTGTATTGTTACCCTTCCACCAGGAAGCAGAGAGTCATCCTCAATTTCATCTGAAGAAAAGAGTGGGACGAGTGGAGAATGAGTTATACAACTACACACACACACACACGCACACACACGCACACACACGCCCTCTCTCACTCACCCAGGTCAGTCATCATCCCTCCTTTGACAGGAGTGTTCTCACTGTCCTTCTTTGGGTTCACTGCAGACAGAGAGACACAACAAGTAAACATCTGTCTGTGTGTGTGTCTGTGTGTGCCTCTGTGTGTGTGTGTGTGTACACGTGTACCATTCTTAGGCAGTATAATTTCTTCCATATTAGGGACAGGTGTTGGATCCTCCATATCTTTAGTCAGATCCTCCTCTACCTCTTCCTCTTCCTCCTTTGGCCCACGCCTCTTAAACCCACCACTAGGGAGAAAAGGCAGGGTTATAGAGAGAGGGCCAATGGGTAGAGAATAAGGGTTAAAAGGAACAAATATGAAAATTCCATCAAGATCGAGCTAGGGGTGGAAGAAGAGACAGAAACATCACCTCTTCTTTCCTCCTTTCTTTTTGCCATCGGAAGAGGGAGGAGAGGGGGAGCGTCTTCTCTTCTTCACTGGAGTAAACTTACGGTCCTGATGGAGGGAGGGGGGAGAGACAAGTGATGATAGACATAGCAACTAAGAAAGTGCTCACACAGGCCTGTTAAAAAAAGACAGAGGAGGGAGAGCAACACAAACACCAGAGCCACAGGATCTCACACATACACACACACCTGTTGGTCTGTGACATGGACTCTCCGGCGGAGGATGAGAGGAACGTTTCTGTCATCTACCAGGTAGTCTTCTTCGTTCATCCACTCATTATACACCTCTGTATCCAACACCCAGCCTGCATGCACCTGTACACACACACACGTATTCATCACTTGTGAGAAATAGTCATAGAACTGTGTGTGTGTGTGTGTGTGTGTGTGTGTGTGTGTGTGTGTGTGTGTTACCCTCCAAGGTCTGTGTGTGTGTGGAGGTTCCTGCACCTCTCCCTCTACGTCACTGGAGGACAGCCAGCTATCGTAGCTACAGGAAACAAACAGTCATACACATGATTATGGAGGGTGGTGCGTGTGTTAGGGTTGAAAATGTTTCTGGTATTTTACAAATGTTCCATCCTGAGAATAAATCACTTTTCTCACATGTAACCCAGTATTTTCCACCAAAACCGGAAGTGTCATTCAAAAGCATTATAAGGCATATAAATAGGTATATGTCTGGATTTGATTTGTATTTTTTAGGGATCCCCATTAGCTGTTGCCATGCACACAGCAGCTACTCTTCCTGGGGGCCAAACACATTAAGGCACTTACATTACATTATATAACATTATTACACCACTACATATCCACAATACAAAATGTTCAATACCACCATACAACAATATCACAATGTGTGCATATGCATGCGTCTGTACCTTTGTGTGTGTCTCTTCACAGTCCCTATTGTTCCATAAGGTGTATTTTTACCTGTTTTTAAAATCTGATTCTACTGTTTGCATCAGTTACCTGATGTGGAATAGAGTTCCATGTAGTCATGGCTCTATGTAATACTGTGCGCCTCCCATAGTCTGTTCTGGACTTGGGGACTGTGAAGAGATGTGTGGCATGTCTTGTGGGGTATGCATGGCTGCCCTGTTCTGAGCCAACTGCAATTTTCCTGCCAAGATCCTCTTTGTGGCACCTGACCAAGACTACTGAACAGTAGTCCAGGTGCGACAAAACTAGGGCTTGTAGAACCTGCCTTGTTGATAGTGTTGTTAAGAATGCAGAGTAGCGCTTTATTATGGACAGACTTCTCCCCATCTTAGCTAATGTTGTATCTATGTTTTGACCATGACAGTTCACAATCCAGAGTTAGAGCTTTGATAGGAAATTCAAGCCTGATGCTACCTGAGCCATACATGAAATACATTATGAGCCATATATTAAAAGGCATTTAATGACCCTAAGCCCACATGATTGTGCCATTATCCAATACATCGATGATATAAGCTACTGCACATTACGCACAACAGAAAAATAAAAAGCCTATAGATGTACCTAGCTATATGCTCTCTTGGGTAAATAAGTGAAACTAGCTCCAGTAGGCTAATCTTTTTGACTGTGGACTGTATTATATGGACTGGAATTACGCACATCGTTCAAACCATGATAAAGCAGGGAGAGAACATGCGATTCTGGTGCAGCACATGCGGCCTACGAAGTTACAAGTATAGGCTAGCGAATTTGATTTTAATATTTGTATAATTAGTAGGCTGACGCATATATACCTTTGATAACATTTCCCCGTGTTATTAGCCTTCCTCCTCTTTCTCTCTCTATTGTTGCTTCATTCCTTCCTCCATTTCAACAGTTAAATGAAATAAGTTTGGTTGTCCTCATCATTCTAATGACATACTTGAATAATATAGGACTAGAATTAGATGCAGAAGGCTTTCACTTCTCTTCTGGAAGATGGAATGGTTGTGTCTGAATAAATAACTGCTACAGCCAACCAGCATAGCGATTTGCTCTTCTTTCAAACTACCAGTGAGTTCTATTGGCTGCTGTATAAAACATTCAGCAAACAAGAGCTTGCATCCCTCTTCAAATAGTATATTGGTATAAGAAATTATGTCCAGCAAGGTATTGTAGGTAGCTTTTCCTGCATGGGATTCCAAGAGCTGAGTTTTTTTCAGGAGCGAGGCCAGCGGAGCACAGGTGCGTGCGTATTGCGCAAGAGACAGAGGCTATAAGTTAGAAGCTTATTATGCATAACCAATCATTAATTAGCTAAATATAAGGCTAATACTGCATTGAATATATAACCTGAAAGAGGTAGTCTAGGACATCTATATATATAGAGCTATATATCAATCTAGAACAGGATGATCTATTTTGGATGCAATTTGATTGGAGTTGAGAGAAAAAGTGCTCGCGCGTGCATTGATTTAGAGCTACGATATTCGAGTGATAGGCTGTTTTAAAACTCTGCAGCTGCAATTAAATTATAATCTTTACAATTAAAATATAAGGTTGCCCCCGAAAGCCATGCTTTTCATATAAATAAATTATAATTTACCGGTTTCTCACAGTTATTTAACCCCGGAAAAGGGAGTGGTATTGGAGGTAAATCTCAGTAACCGGGTTCCCACCATTCAACCCTAGTGTGTGTGTGTGTTACCTGTCAGGGTGCCTGCCCCAGTGCACCAACACATAGTTGTCCTTCCGCATGACAGGGCGCACCCACTCCCAATCTGGAAATAAGGACACACAAACGGTCAAAACCTAAGAACAGAACTCACAAAAATACTTAAAAATGTGAATTTGGGTCAAAGCTGCCAACAGGCTATGACCCACAAAGATCCTATTAAATGAGTTACAATATGCCATTCTATGCGATGACCCCACACACACACTGACCTTGGTCTGTGACAGCTGGACGGGGGTAGATGTGGTGAGAGGCTTGGGTTCTGTCCTCAGTCAACGAACCCTGAGACAGACAAAGAACTACATTACCCATCAGCTGAGACAAAGAACTACATTGCCCATCAGCTGAGACAGAACTACGTTTCCCAACAGAGATAACAGCCCAAGAGAGAAAACAACAGCACCCATGGCAAAATTACAAAAATCTTCCTTCCTCCCCCTGCATCTTCCCTTCTTGCTGTCCTCCCTCCCTCCCTCCCTCCCTCACCTGGTGTTTGGCGACGATGTCAGCCAGTCTGCTGTTCAGGTTCTGATCCACCTCCTGGTCCACATACACGACGGGCCTCGACAGACAGCTATTCTGGACCAGGGTCTTCTCTAGAGTAGTAAACATCTCTACGTTACGGTCCGTCCTGGAGGAGTTCTGTAGGTCAAACCTTCTCCTGGGGGAGAAAGAGTACCCATGCATGTTACCAAGCAGGCCCCGAAACAGGACGTTGCCAAAGGTGTCACTCACCAGCTCTGTCAGAGGGAGGAGATAGGAGACAGGGGATGGGGGCTAGGAGGTAAGTGATAGGGGATAAGATCTGTCACTCACCAGCCCTGATCAGTCTTGAACTTGTAGGCAGAGCCAAGGATGTGGCAAAGCCCGCCTCCTGGGCGCAGGTCCAGGAAGCACCGAGACTAGAGAGGAACACACACACAAAAATACCAATAATGGCGCCGGAGGAGATGGCTGCTGTTTTACGGGCTCCTAACCATGTGTTCTATTTTGTGTGTTTTTTTAACGTTATTTGTAACTTATTTTGTACATAATGTTTCTGCCAGTCTCTCATGACCGAAAAGAGCTTCTGTATATCAGAACAGTGATTACTCACCTCGTACTGGACAAAGATTTTTTCTTTAACGAGTCGGACGCGAAGGATTTACTCCAGATACCCGACATGGCCCAAATCTCCGCCATTCGTGTGAAGAGAAGACGCAGATACAGGGGACGCAGGTCCGGGTGCCTTGTGAGAATTTGTCGGCGAGTGAGTAACCCTCCTCTACCATCTGTCCTATTGGCCAACGTGTAATAATTGGAGACTAAACTGAAGGAGCTCGGGTTCAAGACTATCCTACCAACGGGACAATAAAAACTGTAATTTCTTATGTTTCACCGAGTAGTGGCTGTATGACGACATGGACAACATACAGCTGGCTGAGTTTTCCATGTATCGGCAAGACAGAACAGCTGCCTCCGGTAAGACAAGGGGTGGCGGTCTGCGTCCATTTGTAAATAACAGCTGGTGCACAAAATCTAATATCAAGGAAGCTTCTAGGTTTTGTCCGCCTGAGGTAGAGTATCTCATGATAAGCTGTAGACCACACTATTTACCTAGAGAGTTATCTGTATTTTTCGTAGCTGTCTATTTACCACCACAAACCAATGCTGGCACTAAGACCAAACTCAACGAGCTGTATAAAGCCATAAGCAAACAATATAATGCTCATCCAGAGGCAGTACTCCTAGTGCAGGGAAACAGAAATCTGTTTTACCTCATTTCTACCAGCATGTTACATGTGCAACAAGATTTTTTATTTATTTTTTACTCTAGACCACCTATACTCCACATACAAAGACGCGTACAAAGCTCTCCCCCGCCCTCCAATTGGCAAATCTGACCATAATTCTATCTTCCTGATTCAAAGCAAAAATTAAAGCAGGAAGCACCAGTGACGCGCTCAATACAGAAGTGGTCAGATGACGCAGATGCTAAGCTACAGGACTGTTTTGCTAGCACAGACTGGAATATGTTAATCCGATGGCATTGAGTAGTATACCACATCAGTCACCAGCTTAATCAATAAGTGCATCGATAATGTTGTCCCCACAAGGACCGTACGTACATACTAGAGGTCGACCGATTATGATTTTTCAACACCAGTACCGATTATTGGAGGACCAAAAAAAAGCCAATACTGATTAATATCGGCAGATTTTTATCTATCTATATATAAAAATCTGCCGATTAATCGGTATCTGCTTTATTTATTTATATATATATATATAAAAAATTATGACAATTACAACAATACTGAATGAACAATTAACATTTAACTTAATATAATACATAAATAAAATCAATTTAGTCTCAAATACATAATGAAACATGTTCAATTTGGATTAAATAATGCAAAAACACAGTGTTGGAGAAGAAAGTAAAAGTGCAATATGTGCCATGTAAAAAAGCTAACGTTTAAGTTCTTGCTCAGAACATGAGAACATATGAAAGCTGGTGGTTCCTTTTAACATGACTCTTCAATATTCCCAGGTAAGAAGTTTTAGGTTGTAGTTATTATAGGAATTATGACGCGTCGACTATTTCTCTCTATACCATTTGTATTTCATATACCTTTGACTATTGGATGTTCTAATAGGCACTTTAGTATTGCCAGCCTAATCTCGGGAGTTCATAAGCTTGAACAATAAACAGCACAGTGAATCAAGCACTGCTAAAAGCTGCTGGCAAACGCAGTAAAGTGCTGTTTGAATGAATCCTTACGAGCCTGCTGCTGCCTACCACCGCTCAGTCAGACAGCTCTATCAAATCATAGACTTAATTATAATAAACACACAGAAATTCAAGCCTTTGGCCATTAATATGGTCAAATCCGGAAACTATAATTTCGAAAAAACAAAACGCTTATTCTTTCCGATAAAATACGGAACGGTTCCGTATTTCACTGACGGGTGGCAACCCAAAGACTAAATACTGCTGTTACATTGCACAACCTTCAATGTTATGTTATGTCATAATTATGTAAAATTCTGGCAAACTAATTACGGTCTTTGTTAGGAAGAAATGGTCTTCACACAGTTGGCAACGAGCCAAGCGGCCAAAACTGCTGCATTTACCCTGACTCTGCTTGCACTGAATGCAAGAGAGAAGTGACACAATTTCCCTAGTTAAAAGAAATGCATGTTAGCAGGCAATATTAACTAAATATGCAGGTTTAAAATATATATACTTCTGTGTATTGATTAAGGCATTGATGTTTATGGTTAGGTACATTTGTGCAACGATTGTGCTTTTGTTAAATCACCCGTTTGGCGAAGTTGAAGTAGACTGTGATTCGATGATAAATTAACAAGCACCGCTTTGATTATATGCAACACATGACAAGCTAGTTAACTTCTTATGGCTGGGGGCAGTATTGAGTAGCTTGGATCCAATATAGATTTGGATGGAAAACACTCAGTTTCTAAAACTGTTTGAATGATGTCTGTGAGTATAACAGAACTCATATGGCAGGCAAAAACCGGAGAGAAAAATCCAACCAGGAAGTTGGAAATCTGAGGTTTGTAGTTTTTCAACTCATCGCCTATCGAATATATAGTGGGATAGTGGTCATATTGCCCTTCCTAAGGCTTCCACTAGATGCCAACAGTCTTTAGAACCTTGTTTGATGCTTCTACTGTGAAGGAGGGGGGAATGAGGGCTCTTTGAGTCAGGTTTCTGGCAGAGTGCCATGAGCTGACCATGCGTGAGAGTTAGACCTGCGTTCCATCGCATTTCTACAGACAAAGGAATTCTCCGGTTGGAACATTATTGAAGATTTGTTAAAAACATCCTAAAGATTGATTCTATACTTCGTTTGACATGTTTCTACGAACTGTAATATGACTTTTCGTCTGAACTTTCGCATGGACTTGCCCGCGCGTCGTGAGTTTGGATTGTGTACTGAACGCGCGAACAAAAAGGAGGTATTTGGACATAAATTATGGACTTTATGGAACAAATCAAACATTTATTGTGGAACTGGGATTCCTGGGAATGCATTCTGATGACGATCATCAAAGGTAAGTGAATATTTATAATGCTATTTTGACATCTGTTGACTCCACAACATGGCGGATATCTTTATGGCTTGTTTGGGCTCTGAGCGCTGTACTCAGATTATAGCATGGTTTGCTTTTTCCGTAAAGTTATTTTTAAATATGACACAGCGGTTGCATTAAGGAGAGGGTTATCTAAAGTTCCATGTGTAATACTTGTATCTTTTATCAATGTTTATTATGAGTATTGCTGTAAATTGATGTGGCTCTCTGCAAAAATCACTGGATGTTTTGGAGGCAAAACATTACTGAACATAACGCGCCAATGTAAACTAAGATTTTTGGATATAAATATGAACTTTATCGAACAAAACATACATGTATTGTGTAACATGAAGTCCTATGAGTGTCATCTGATGAAGATCATCAAAGGTTAGTGATTAATTTTATCTCTATTTCTGCTTTTTGTGACTCCTCTCTTCAGCTAGAAAAATGGCTGTGTTTTTCTGTGAATAGGTGCTGACCTAACATAATGATATGTTGTGCTTTCGTCGTAAAGCCTTTTTGAAATCGGACACTGTGGTGGGATTAACAACAAGTTTATCTTTAAAATGGTGTAAAATGCTTGTATGTCTGAGGAATTTTAATTATGATAATTCTGTTGTTTTGAATTTGGCGCCCTGCACTTTCACTGGCTGTTGTCATATCGATCCCAGCCATAAGAAGTTAACCTAGTAATATCATCAACCATGTGTAGTTCGTGCTTGTGAAGATTGATTGTTTTTATAAGATAAATTGAATGCTAGCTAGCAACTTAACTTGGCTCCTTGCAGCCACAAAGTCCTTTTGATGCTGCACTCACGTAACAGGTGGTCTGCCTGCCACGCAGCCTCCTCGTGGATTGCAATGTAATCAGCCATAATCGGCGTCCAAAAAGGCCGATTACCGACCGTTATGACAACTTGAAATCGGCCATGCCGATTAATCGGTCGACCTAGAGTACATACCCCAACCAGAAGCCATGGATTACAGGCAACATCCGCACCGAGATAACGGGGTAGAGCTGCCACTTCAAGGAGAAGTACTCTAACCCGGACGCTTATAAGAAATCCCGCTATGCCCTCAGACGAACCATCAAACAAGCAAAGCGTAAATACAGGACTAAGATTGAATCCTACTACACCGGCTCCGACGCTTGTCGGATGTGGCAGGGCTTGCAAACTATTACAGACTACAAACGGAAGCTCAGCCCCGAGCTGCCCAGTGACAAGCCTACCAGACGAGCTAAATGACTTCTATAGGCGCTTCGAGTCAAGCAACACTGAAGCATGCATGAGAGTACCAGCTGTTCCAGACGACTGTGTGATCACGCTCGCCATCGCCGATGTGAGCAAGACCTTTAAACAGATCAACATTCACAAGGCCGCAGGGCCAGACGGATTACCAGGACGTGCACTCCGAGCATGCGCTGACCAAGTGCTCGGCCCCCTACCGCAAGGCACAACAGAGGATAGTGCGTATGGCCCAGTACATCACTGGGGCCAAGATTCCTGCCATCCAGGACCTCTATACCAGGCGGTGTCAAAGGTAGGCCCTAAAAACTGCCAAAGGCTCCAGCCACCCTAGTCATAGACTGTTCTCTCTGCTACTGCACGGCAAGCGGTACCAGAGTGCCAAGTCTAGGTCCAGAAGGCTTCTGAACAGCTTCTACCCTTTAGCCATAAGACTGCTGAACAGATAATCAAATGGCTACCCGGACTATTTGCATTGACCCGCCCCCCCCTTTATGCTGATGCTACTACTCGCTGTTTAATATCTATGCATAGTCAATTTACCCCTACCAACATGTACATATTACCTCAATTACCCCAACTAACCTGTACCCCAGCATATTGACTCGGTACCGGTACCCCCTGTATATAGTCTCGTTATTGTTGTTTTATTGTTGCTCTTTTATTTTTTTACTTTAGTTTAGGGCTTGTAAGTAAGCATTTCACGGTAAGGTGTGAGCAACAGCACCTGTTATATTCGGCGAACGTGACAAATAAAATAAGATTTGAAACCAACACATTGTTGGTTTCCGCTAGCTGGTAATTGCAGGCTTTTGGCTGCTTAAATAAATTAAAAGACAAATTAAATCGTAGCTGGCCAAATTGTCCAGGGCTGCCTATCATACATCCCGATTTCACGCTTCAGCACCATTCTCTCACTCATTACACTCTGCCTTACATGCATGCGCCTGCTGCTGAAGAGAAAAAGAGCGCTAGAGGAGCCTTGGGCTACTGTTTATTGCGAGGATGTAGGCCTTTTGCACTGAAGTAAAACGAAAGTTAGAGTGCATGCCTATAGTGAAAAGTCTACAAGGGGAATGTCCTCTGTATGGACAAGTTTTAATATTGTATTGGACAAAGATGAGAAGAACGTTGGCGTGGCCAAATGCAGGCGACTGTGCAACTAGCTATTCAGGTATGATGCAACTTTATTTTGTGTATTTTTTTTCATATTTATAATTATTTGTTTTATCATTATTGTATATCATTGTATGCCTATTTATTAATCTAAACCAGTTCTTTAAATAAGCAAAACGTGTTTTGATTGATTCTGTTGAGAAATTGTCACTGGCTAAATTAAGTCCGATCTGTCTTTTTAATTGTGTTCTCCGTATTTAGTTTAAGGTTCTAAGTAGGCCTGTTGTAAAATAAATATAATTAGCGTACTGCTGTCATTTGTTGGGTACGGTAGGCACTAGCCTTTCTTGGTAATTGCTGCAATATAGAGTAGCCTGTTCAAAAATGTGTGAAGTTTTAAACCAGTTCGCAAGTGTTTTGTTTCATTCTGTTCCAACTGTAATGTTGTGTTTGCCACAATATAATATCCTACTCGTATTTTCCCTATAAGCAATGGCTTGACTTACTTTTGATATGACGCGATCTTCCTGTCTGGGTTGGCACCACTTGGGTTGTGCCGTGGCAGAGATCTTTGTGGGCTATACTCGGCCTTGTCTCAAGATGGTAAGTTGGTGGTTGAAGATATCCCTCTAGTGGTGTGGGGGCTATGCTTTGGCAAAGTGGGTGGGGTTATATCCTGCCTGTTTGGCCCCGTCCGGGGGTATCGTCGGACGGGCCACAGTGTCTCCCGACCCCTCCTGTCTCAGCCTCCAGTATTTATGCTGCAGTAGTTTATGTGTCGGGGGGCTAGGGTCAGGCTGTTATAGCTGGAGTATTTCTCCAATCTTATCCGGTGTCCTGTGTGAATTTAAGAATGCTTTCTCTAATTCTCTTGGAGGATCTGAGCCCTAGGACCATGCCTCAGGACTACCTGGCCTGATGACTCCTTGCTGTCCCCAGTCCACCTGGCCGTGCTGCTGCTCCAGTTTCAACTGTTCTGCCTGCGGCTATGGAACCCTGACCTGTTCACCGGACGTGCTATCTGTCCCAGACCTGCTGTTTTCAACTCTCTAGAGACAGCAGGAGCGGTAGAGATACACTGAATAATCGGCTATGAAAAGCCAACTGACATATACTCCTGATGGGCTGACCTGTTGCACCCTCGACAACCACTGTGATTATTATTATTTGACCCTGCTGGTCATCTATGAACATCTTGGCCATGTTCTGTTATAATCTCCACCCGGCACAGCCAGAAGAGGACTGGCCACCCCTCATAGCCTGGTTCCTCACTAGGTTTCTTCCTAGATTCTGGCCTTTCTAGGAAGTTTTTCCAAGCCACCGTGCTTCTACACCTGCATTGCTTGCTGTTTGGGGTTTTAGGCTGGGTTTCTGTACAGAACTTTGAGATATCAGCTGATGTAAGAAGGGCTTTATGAATACATTTGATATACAGTTGAAGTCGGAAGTTTACATACACTTAGGTTGGAGTCATTAAAACTCGTTTTTCAACCACTCCACAAATTTCTTGTTAACAAACTATAGTTTTGGCAAGTCGGTTAGAACATCTACTCTGTGCATGACACAAGTAGTTTTTCCAACAATTGTTTACAGACAGATTATTTCACTGTATCAAAAATCCATTGTGTCAGAAGTTTACATGCTAAGTTGACTGTGCCTTTAAACAGCTTGGGAAATTCCAGAAAATGATGTCATGGCTTTAGAAGCTTCTGATAAGCTAATTTACATCATTTACGTCAATTGGAGGTGTACCTGTGGATGTATTTCAAGGCCTACCTTCAAACTCAGTTCCTCTTTGCTTGACATCATGGGAAAATCAGAAGAAATCAGCCAAGACCCCAGGAAAAAAAATTGTAGACCTCAAGTCTGGTTCATCCTTGGGAGCAATTTCCAAATTCCTGAAGGTACCACGTTCATCTGTACAAACAATAGTACGCAAGTATAAACACTATGGGACCAAGCAGCCCTCATACCGCTCAGGAAGGAGACATGTTCTGTCTCCTAGAGATGAACGTACTTTGGTGCAAAAAGTGCAAATCAATCCCAGAACAACAGCAAAGGACCTTGTGAAGATGCTGGAGGAAGCAGGTACAAAAGTATCTATATCCACAGTAAAACGAGTCCTATATCGACATAACCTGAAAGGCCGCTCAGCAAGGAAGAAGCCACTGCTCCAAAGCCGCCATAAAAAAGCCAGACTACGGTTTGCAACTGCACCTTTGGGGACAAAGAGCGTACTTTTTGGAGAAATGTCCTCTGGTCCGATGAAACAAAAATAGAACTGTCGCAAATGGATCTTCCAAATGGACAATGACTCCAAGCATACTTCCAAAGTAGTGGCAAAATGGCTTAAGGACAACAAAGTCAAGGTATTGGAGTGGCCATCACAAAGCCCTGACATCAATCCTATAGAAAATCTGTGGGCAGAACTGAAAAAGCATGTGGGAGCAAGGAGGCCTACAAACCTGACTCAGTTACACCAGCTCTGTCAGGAGGAATGGGCCAAAATTCACCTAACTTATTGTGGGAAGCTTGTGGAAGGCTAGCCGAAAAGTTTGACCCAAGTTAAACAATTTAAAGGCAATTCTACCAAATACTAATTGAGTGTATGTAAACTTCTGACCCACTGGGAATGTGATGAAAGAAATAAAAGCTGAAACTATTATTCTGACATTTCACATTCTTAAAATAAAGTGGTGATCTTAACTGACCAAAGACAGGGAATTTTTACTACGATTAAAAATGTCAGGAATTGTGAAAAACTGAGTTTAAATGTACTTGGCTAAGGTCTATGTAAACTTCCAACTTCAACTGTACCCTAATAACGTTTGGAATCTTTTGTGAAGGTTTGTGGTGTGTCTATTAGTCCATTATACTGCAGGCCTATGATATGAAGGTTGTACCCACTGGTGCTCCAACTGACTCCGACAGTTGAACTTGATGTGAGGAAGAATGTTTTAGCCTACCAGAGTCAGTCCTATAATCTAACAATATAATGATTCATAAAAATATATAAAAATATTTTAAAAAATGATTTAGCCTCCTTCTGTACACCTATATCTGTATAGCAGATGCAGTAGCCTATCTGACAAGGATAAAGAAATGCATTTTGGTGTCATAGCATGCCACCGGCATATGCCTCTCTCTCCCTCTCAAATCGCTGTGAGGTGGACAATTATTGTTTTAGCAAAGTAAAAACCAATAGGCTAAAGTTCTGCACACATCGAAACACAAGGAATATTTTTTTGATTTGTTATATTACAGGCTGTTTTTAAGGACACGTCAATATGGCCCATTTGTCCAATATCCCTTGTTTATTGATGGAAAATGTTATTGTTTGAAGAGGCAGCCTTGAAAATGTTCATCTTGTCTTTCGTGTCATAAATAATCCTTGGTTCCTGCCTGTGCTTGGTAAATATATGCGGGGGTGACATGAAGCCATCCTTAGGACCATCTGGCCGAACGCCCAGAATATGTTCTATAAGTTAAGATAGGATACGATGCCAGACACATGCAGGAACCAACCCTATGAACCATGCCTATGTAACTTGTCTGTTTAAGCAGTATATAACAGATCTAATGGGTCTGCCCCGAGGGAGCTCACTTCAGACCGGTACTTTATGGATCTAAGTTTTACTGTGACCTCTCCAGGTTGCTGTAAATAAATAATTATTATTTTAAGATTGACTTCAGGTGTCCCTGGTGGTAATTTCCACGACACACACAATGCATATGTCCGGTAAATTAAAATCTTCCCGGTCACTTGTCCTTACAGAAGTGTGTTTGTATACTCACAGGTAGTTTGGTGTGTGTGCGGATTTCGGCCCGTCTGCCGAACACTTCCTCCTGGAACTGAAGCAGCTGAAGGGCGAGGGAGGCTAGAGCCTGGCAGGATGGAGAGTCTGCCTGCACATACTTCGCACACAAACACACCATCAGTAATGCAGAAGGACATGCCTAACAGTAGAACATCTGGTATAGCTTGAGCATCTTGCTACATCGTACAGTCCACAGCAGTCACTACTCTAGGAAATACGGAGCACAAAACAAGCTATATAGTGTTTTAACTGAGTAGAAGGTAGCAGCCTTAGCAGCTGAAAACATACATACGTAGTTACCTAGCAAGCTAGTTTACAATGTTACTGTTTGCAGATTATAAACAGTTGCTATTGTACAGGGGTGGGGTCAATTCAGGAAGTACACTGGAATTCGAATTTGGTTTACTTTCTGAATTGAAATTGATCGCAACCCTGCTATTGTAACGCAGTTAGCTAGCTAACGTTAGCTGCTAGCTTACTTGCTTGCAATCTTGCTAGTTAGTTAGTAGTAGCTTCCAACCTCGGGCAGTTAGTTAGCTAGCTAAGGCATGCAGCAAATGTATTTAATAACTTACTTTAGTTAGCTAGTTAAGTAGCGATAAATTGCTAAGCTAGCTAGCTAGCAGTATTCTTCATGTCAACAAAAGTTAGCCGCTATGCTAACTAGCCCATGGTTACCAATGTAAATAGTTAGCCGCTACGCTAGTGTTAGCTCACGCACCTTTTTGTAGTGCTTCCCGATCCACTGTCGCACCGTCTCGAGCTGAACCAGGGAGTCGTGGCTCTCCCAGTACCTCGCGGACGGACTCCCGTCTTTTTTCCGCTGTGCCATAGTGGTGTGTGGACTCTGGCTGGTCCCGGGAGTCCCGATGTTGGGTCCCCCAGACGTTGTCGCCATAATAACGGGTGGAAAACTAGCCCGCTCAAGAGCTGTTACAGCTGTAAATCAGCAGGGTTGCCAGGGGTAGCAAAAATGTCTTACACAATAACCACTTAAATCCCGCCCACAAGGCCTGAAAACTTGCCAAAAAAATATTTTTCGCAACAAGAGACGAGTTGCCACATTTATCCAATAAATGTCTCCATTATAACAATCTAAATACAACTGGTAAAATTGCATTACCATGTTCTCTGCATTTTCTCCTTTGTTATTGGTTCATCACACCAAATTATTTAATCTGAGCTATTGATAGTGAATGGTTAAAACGCGTAGTTTTTTTCTTCAGTTTGCTTTTTGGCTTATTTTATTCAATAAAACATGTAAATTCATGTGTGGCTAGATGCCCCAGTCATCCATCCCTTTGGAGCAAGATGGAAAGGAAAGAGAGAGGAGATCCATCATCCATTAGGTCCAGTAGGCTACATTAAGATAGTTTTACTCTACTATAAATCAATCACTCACTAGAAAACTATTATAATTTGATATTCAGCTTTTGTTCAAGTCGGTCCATTAGACTATGTTCACAGAAATTCCCAAATTATATTATGCTATAGAGACCTCTGATTATTGACTGTTAAGGGTTCATACACATTTTTGACAGATGGAATTCCATGACTTTAACCACATTTCCATGTCTATGTGGCCTATGTCTATGTCTATGTGGCCTATATGAAAAAGTCAGCATGAATGTGGAATTGACACTAGAAGGCTGCTGGTCTCTGATCCTATGTAATCCTACTATCTCCTGCCAAGACACTTAACCCCCAACAAAGTAAAATAACTGCACTGTTAGGCTACTGCATAAAATACATATGATCAACCCTCCATCTGGAGAGCTACTGGGTGCAGGCTTTTGATTCAGCCCTGAAACACACCCACGTCTGCCTATCTAGGTCATGTTGAGCAGCTGATGTTTGGGCTACAATGTGGTGTGTTAGAGCAGGGCTGAACAAAAGCCTGCACATACAGTAGCTCTCCTGGAGGATGGTTGGTCACCCTTAATATAAAATATCAACATTACAACCAAATACTTTCATGTCTTTATATAATTATTCCCTCATTCAATGAATCAGGGATAAAATGGATAAGGTAGGCTACTTCAGTTAAATAAAGGTTAAATAAAGGTACATTCAAAGTAATTAATTCAAAGTAAGGTAGCTAACTAAGACATGTTTATCTATAACCTTATAAGGCAAAAATATTAATGTTTTAGGGGAGATATATATGCACACCATGGAAGCTATTTGTCAATTGGGCAATTTTTTTATGTAATTTGTGTCTGAATTACATAGCCTACTGTTTTTAATAGAGGGGAATCCCAGCTTTCAAATAACGTGTCCGATGTATTTCTCAACAGTGCCAGTGGAAAGGCGACAACGAGCCAATTACAATAATGCTTAGTCCTATAGCTAAAACGTTAACTAGCGAGATAGTTGTAGCATGGCTTATTATGTTTTGAATTAGCTATTTAGTTAGTCTATCATTATTTTATAGGCTACCTGCTGATGAAATCTCTCTCCTCCGTCAACTGCCCACTCGCAGTGGTACACACGCAGATGTTGCACAACACACACACACACACAGACGCCCTGAAGGGTAGGCCTAATTTTGATCATGGCTGATAAGTAGATAATATAATTAAAAAGGAAAACACAATAATACAATTCCATGATTTTTCCAGAATTTTCATGACCATAAGAACCATCCTGCGCATTATCAAACTCCACGCATACACCTGTTTCACAGACTAGTGTCAAATAAGATTGAACAAAGCGGATATGAATGCATTCTCCATTGCTATTCAATGCAGATCCGCCTTCACTGCATTTTGATCAAACTTTTTTTGCTGGTGTGTGTGAATCCAGGCCGGCGATAGTTCACTTTGTTTTACAACGGAGGCAGTATGCAATTCCCCAAAAATTGGAGGTGCCAGAATTGCGCCCTGGACAGCTCCGGCCCAAGTCAAGCGAAGCTCTCTAGTCTGACTTCAACTTTCTGGCCAATGCCAGCTAACCTGCTACATACAGGGCTCAATACTAACTTTTTTCATCACCATCCCAGAATCATCCAGAAGTGTAATTGAAATTGTCCAAAACTGAAGATGAACCATCCCATATTCAGATATAAATATATATATTTTTACTGTTTTCATATGGCAACATGGGTCTATTCTTGGACCTAGGTCATTTACATTGATTTAAAAGACTAATAAGAGTAGCCTACAACTGAAATAGATAAATGGGGCTGTCTGAGCCAGAAATTCACATGTAAAAAAATTGCCTCTAAAAGGCCAACATTTAAATCGTATATTTAAATCTATTTTGCCTAAATGTAGCCTACATAATAATTTGCCTACATGTAAAATTGTAGCCTAGGTTAAAGGCGCTGCTTGGTAATCTGACATCTGCCTTGGCTGTGCAGCATTTACGGTGATATGGCCTTTGCAGAAGTCAGGGCATTCATACCTCTTGCACTTCACAGAGCAGTGCAGAACTGTTGTGAAGGAAGTTGTCAAGGAAGTGAGTTTTTGTTTATACAGGACCTCCCGCCCTCACCTACCATCAACCAATCATATCAATGCAGAGCTATACAGAGCCCTCCACATTGTTAAAACATTTGAGAGGTGCATTGCGATGCAGTATGGAGCTCAATTTGGACTCTGAGTGCCTCTGGAGGTTCCGCAATTGCGTCACACCATCCATGTGACGCCCCCAACCACATTTTAGATTCAAGCATGAATTGGCTGGAAAAGGCACAGATGTCTGCATTGGCCATGCAGCATTTACGGTGATATGGCCTCTGCAGAAGTGAGGGCATTCATACCTCTTGCACTTCACAGAGCAGTGCAGAGTTGTTCTCAAGGAAGTGATTTTGTGTTTATACAAGACCTCCCACCCTCACCTACAGTCAACCAATCATGTCAATGTTGAGCTATACAGAGCCCTCAGCATTGTTACACAATTTGGGAGGTGCATGGCAAAGAGATTTTTGGATCAAGCATAAATGGGCTTTTAGGCTATATAAGCTATGTATATTTGTAGCCTGGGGCCTGTTGCACAAAAGTAGAATTAAGACATCCGGGATAAATGACTCAGCTGAGCTCAATGAAGCCAAAACATGTGCGTCCAGGCTTAATTGGTTGCACAAAGACCAAGCCAGGATGAGCAGACACGGATTCATTAAGCCAGGTGAAACCAATCCTGCATAGGTGCGCGCTCACGGCTCACTCAAATAGACCCCGCCACAGATCACAGATTAACTGATTTACCATGGCAACTAGAGCCGCGTACTTTTCCCCGTCGGAAGCACAAATCCTCATGGAGGCATACGAGGAGGTAAAATATATAATTAAGAAGAAAGGCAACACCGCCACAGTGATAAAGCAAAGAGAAAAAGCGTGGCAAAGTATTGCAGACCGCCTGAATGCGTAAGTAGTGCACAATTACACACTCACCGCTCCGCTGAAACATCACAATTACAATTCAAATATTTAATTCACATCTCCAAAAATGCAGTTGTACTGTAATTATGAAACGGTTAAATTTTTAATTGAAATGCACTGCAGATATGAGTGAAATTGTGTAAAGTAACTCCATCACACTGTATAAAGCTATGATAAATTTTCTGATATTTTTACTGAAAACAAGACAAAAATACCAAGTAATTTTTTGCAGTGTGACTCCATTAAATGTGTGTGTGTGTGTGTGTGTGTGTAGATTAAACATGAACGGGCCAAAACGGACATGGCAGCAGGTCAAAATCAAATACAAGAACATTCTGCAGAATGGTATGGTCCCTGACTAATATTTAACAAAGCACAAGCATATATTGTACCCAGAAGGTGCCTGCTCACACATTGTCTGTACTGTTTTAGCAGTGAAAAAGAATACCCACAGACAAGGCACGGGTGGTGGGTCACCAAAGGCTGACCTTACCCCAGCAGAGGACATGGCCTTGGAGCTAAATAAAGGCAGGCCCGTCTTAGAGGGGATCCCTGGGGGGAAAGAGACGAGCATAGGTTCCTCCCAAGATGCCACCCGCTTCATTCAAGGTATGTCCTTCCATCTCTACATGGGATACAACCACATTCATATTGAATCAATTTGGACTGTCTGACTTTGGTTTACCTATTGCCTTGCAGTGTCTGGCAGCACTGTGTTCCTGTTAGAGCCACCAGCACAAGCACCAGACGATGCTGATCCAGTGAGTACTCCATCAAAGGCATACTGTAGGCCTGGCATGTCTTGTCTACTAGCTTCAATATGAATCCGATTAAATGTGATAGGGTGAAGGCCCCAGTGCAGCAGCAACAGCACATGATGGAGACAATGATGAGGAGGAGACCATCTCTCTGGATTCCAGAAGGCATGAGGTATCATGTTAAGACTGTGAAAGTACTATTTACTCTACAATGGTGAGGAGTCCTCATCAAAATCAAAAAATCTAATTTCTTTTACAGGACCCAGATGCTATACAGTGGGAAAACCAGCCTGGCAACATAGTGCGTATTAATAAAAGGACACCACATCCTGCCAAATTCCAGCTGCGCTAATTGTATTGTGTTCACAGAGCTCACAAGCTATCAGAAAGTTGTATGGCAACCACCTCCGGCGCCAAATAGAACTGGCAGACATAGACATTCAGTACAAGAAGAAAAATATGGAAAATCTTGCACTGGAGTCCGAAATAAAAAAGAGGACAATTAGGAAACTGGACCTTGAAATAAAAAAACTTGAGAGGGAGGTGAGATATGCCTTCAATGTACACTGTATGCTAACTGTAACACAAATGTATTAATCATTATTTTTCTTTCCTCCCCCAGCTCCAAGAAGATGACACAGCTCAAAATAAAAATTAGGTATATTCTCGTAAAGTCAAGTGAGCCATGACATATGAGCTCTTATTGTGAGCACACAGGACGGTGGCATCTTTCTAAGGTTTTTTTTATTTTCCCAGCAATCAGTACAACCAAGTCATCGTTATAAGGCATCGCCCTCTTTTGCCCACCCCCCCAGCACCAGGTGTGGCCACTAGCCTATATGAAGGCCCAAAATTGTGTGTTCCTTTCTGCTCTGACAATGGCATGCCCATTCGTGCGAGATGTGGTGGATGAAGAAGCACTTGTGCTGAGGAGAGCCTTCAGGCGAGAAAGGGTCTTCAGGGACCGGTTGGACCCACTGGCCTTCCCTGATGACCATCTATATGAAAGATACAGGTTTTCTGCAGATGGCATCAGGTATCTATGCAGACTACTGGGTCCCAGGATTAAGCACCGCACTGCACGGAGCCATGCACTGGGTGTGGAGCAAATGGTTTGTGTGGCCTTGCGCTTTTTTGCTAGTGGAGCCTTCCTGTACTCAGTGGGGGATGCAGAACAGCTGAACAAGGCCACAATTTGCCGCACAATAAGGAGTGTGTGTCTGGCTATCAAAGCATTAGCAGATGTCTTCATCTCCTTCCCTGGCCACAGAAGACTCTGTGACATCAAAGAGGAGTTCTATAGGATTGCAGGTAAGAGGATCTACAAATTACAGGACAACTGTTAACACATAGTAGGATACTCATTACTTTGTGTGACAGGTTTCCCCAATGTCATTGGTGCAGTGGACTGCACACACATAAGGATAAAAGCCCCCTCAGGTGCCCATGAGGCTGATTTTGTGAATAGGAAATCCTTTCACAGCATTAATGTTCAGGTGAACATAACTTTTTGATATTGTCCATTGACGAACACTCTGCATTGCCAGTGATGTGCATTGATTGGTGTAATATTCCTCATCTTATGATTTCAGATGGTCTGCAATGCTGACTGTGTGATCAGCAATGTTGTGGCAAAATGGCCTGGCTCAGTCCATGACTCCAGAATCTTTCGGGCCTCTGAAATCTATCAGTGCCTATCACAAGGTAAGCCACACAACCCCTATTTATAACCATCATGGCTGTGTCAAGAATATCACTGTGTTTATGAGGTAGTAATGATGAGATTTTGTGTTGACAGGTGAATTCTCTGGTGTGTTGCTGGGAGACAGGGGGTATGGCTGCCAGCCTTTTCTCCTGACACCTTTCACAGACCCCCAGGAAGCACAGCAGGCCTACAACCATGCCCATGCCAGGACCAGGGCCAGAGTTGAAATGACCTTTGGCCTCCTGAAGGCACGCTTTCACTGCCTTCACAAATTAAGGGTCAGCCCTGTTAGGGCATGTGATATTACTGTGGCTTGTGCTGTCCTCCACAATGTGGCCTGCCTGAGGAAGGAGAGGGCCCCCAGAGTGCCACCAGCCATGGACTGGGACAATCCGGCAATCTTCCCTGATGACGACAGTGGTCGGCTGCTGAGGGACCAATATGTGTTGAATTATTTTAGTTAGTATGTGTGCTTTCAATTTTGGTTAAATATGTCCTGCGGTGGCAGAGGAATTTGGGTTTTTTTGGGTTCGTTTTTTGACGAATTTGGCCTCTTATGATGTTTGTGCGGTATACTGTGTGTAATACAAGGCTGCAGGGAGGCTACTGCATCCATTCATTTGTCTGTTCAGTTGATGTGTATGGATTTGTCCTGCATTTATTTTAGTGTGCAGACATGCAGGGTGTGTTATATACAGACCTTTGAATGTGTATGTATCATTTTGTATAATATGCTTGGATTCTGTGCTTTCCATCTTGTAGAGTCACTGTGACTTCAGTTTCGAAAGGAGCTGATGGTTTACCTGCTTTGTTTTGTCCTTATTCAATAAAGGAACATAATGTTACACATTGTGTTTTTATATTCATATGGAATGTGTATTTGTTTATATGACAGAGTACTAGGGCCACACTGAAGAAAAAGGATAAAGTCATAAATTTATGAGGCTGGTTCTTTCTGCAGAAAAGCTACATATTGTTTTTACAGTTTTGATACTTATGACAATGTGATACTTAATATTCTGGCACATCAGCATGTCTTTGTTTATGAAACCATACTGAAGTACAATTTCACGAAATGCCCCACATCTGTCATTTTAACAACTGTCCTCCTTTAAAACAACTGGTTACAATATTATGACTTGTGTTTTTTTCCCCTCTGTGGCCCTAATATTCTATCATTTTATATATAGCCTTATAGTCTATGGGAAACTGTAAATTATCTAATGATAGCAACATCATCTAAAAATCATTTTTTATCCAAAATCATTGAAATTAATGATCACAAACGTTTAAATAATAACAGTGGGTCTAGTTATATGTGATAACAATGTATAGTGAGCAGTGAAATAACTATTGGTTTCCATTTGTGGTGACTGCTGACTGACATTAGGGATGAGATTAAATAGATCCTGGAATTTAGCCTGGTCTGGAGCAGGCTAGCTCCACAGAATAAATCTCCATGGTAATTTATACCATAACATATCCTCCTGCCCCCTATCCATCTTTAGTGCAACCGGATTACGGATCAATTGAGCCAGGATCACCAAGATATCCTGGCTTAATCCCTTATCCTAGTTTTGTGCAACAGGCCCCAGGTCTCATATACTAGACGTAACATAGTAAAAGTAAATCAGTGACACTCAAATTAGTGTGATATTGTTATGTTTGTTATGGTTACATAAGACAGATGGTTACTTAAGGCAAAAACTAAGGTCAGGGTGGATGGGTGGGCGAATAACACAAACACCTAGCAACCTAAAGGTTGTTAGTTTGAATCACATCAAGGACAACTTTAGCATATTAGCAACTTTTCAACTACTTACTACTTTTTACCTACTTTGCAACTACTTAGCATGTTAGCTAACCCTCCCCTAACCTTAACCCTTTTAGCTAACCCTTCCCCTAACCTTAACCCTTTTAGGTAACCCTTCCCCTAACCCTAACCCTTTAACCTAACTCCAAAACTTAACCCTAACCTTAACCCCAACCCTTAGTGTAGCTAACGTTAGTTCCCCTGGGTGTCGAAGACGTGACTGTTGATTAAGGCAGCCCCCCCCCCCACACCTCTCTGATTCAGAGGGATTGGGTTAAATGCAGAAGATACATTTCAGTTGAAGGCATTCAGTTGTACAACTGACTAGGTATCCCCCTTTCCTTTAGCCAGCTAGCTAACATTAACCACCTAGCCACCTAGCTAGAATTCATAACACATCATACGAAATGGGTGCTGAATATCCACAAAGTAATACATACCATACGAAAAGTACTCTGATTTACGGAAAGAATAATACGAAATGCTCTGATACCTTGTTGCAGCTGCGCACCTCACATGTCACCCACCTTGCAATCTGAGTGGAGACAGTCAGCATTCACCATCCTGGTGTTGTTTATTGCATCTGTAGATTTACCCTCTCTAAATTTCTAAGGGAAATTTTAACCTCTGTTACATGAAACCACTCTCATATGTGGTGCGCTTTTTAGAATGGTGTGTTCCCGCTAATTGTATTTAGGAACATTCGAGCATAGCCTACTGCCATGTGTGCATTGCTGCGCTTATAATGTGAAGAAATAATCGTTTTCAACATTTTAAGCGTTCTGATCTGTTGCATCAGCCTCATTGCTTTTTAACATTTGTTGATGTAAAGTATACCTTGTTGTATGAACGTTGCACAGGGGCTTGGTGGCACCTTAATTGGGGAGGACAGGCTCATGGTAATGTCTGGAGCGGAATCGGTGGAATGGTATCAAATACATAAAACACATGGTTTCCATGTGTTTGATGTCATTCCATTCAATCTGTTCCAGTCATTATTATGAGCCGTCCTCTCCCCAGCAGCCTCCACTGAAATGGTGTATCTATGGTCCTGTTTGAACCATCCCAGACATAGCCAATTTGATCTTGAGACGGATGAGCTAGCTATATAGCCTACCTAGAAAGAAAGCACATCTTTCAATCCTCTCTCCCGAAACTATTTGAATGATTAGGACTATTTCTCAGTTTCTCTCCCTTTCTGTGTTGGCTAAAGTAAACTCAGCTGCCTTCTGTCTGCTGCAGCTCTCTCTCAACAGCAATGACTGTGCTCAACACAAAAAATATTAATGTAGACTACACTGTCTTGCGAATGACTCGCAAAATCATCCTTTTGTCCCACATTTGGGTATTTTAAATGTGGTCACCCTAAGGCCAGCTGAACAGTGAACTGATGCATTGCAAGGAGACAACTCTTTTACATAAAATATTCAGTGAGAGTAATAAAATGATATTTTATTTTGCAATGGGTTGTTTTTTTATACAATGAATTTAGCAAGTGGATTTAGGGGCTCCCGAGTGGAGTAGCGGTCTAAGGCACTGCATCTCAGTGCTGGAGGTGTCACTACAGACCCTGGTTTAATTCCAAGCTGTATCAAAACCGTCTATGATTGGGAGTCCCATAGGGCAGTGCACACTTGGCCCAGCGTTGTTAGGGTTTGGCTGGGGGTAGGCTGTCATTGCAAATAAGAACTTGTTCTTAAATGGCTTAGTTAAACAAAAATACATTTTGAAACTCAATCTCCCAAGATTCCTTTCGCGCGTGTTTTGACGTAGCAGGAAGTAAACTTGGCATGTCGATAGGGGAGGTTCTTTTGAAGTGAAACTGGTGAGTTTTATGACAATTAACGTGCATATTTATGTGTCTCATTTTATATTTCACGTCAATACAATATGCACAGCAACGTCTGGATTATATCTAATGTAGTTCATATATATCTGTGTCGTTTTATATTTCACGTTAACACAATAGGCTATGCACACTGCACAGCAAGGTCTGCGCCTCGTCACGTTAATGTTTTCCAGGAAATGTTTTTCCCTGACCACAGTCAGCCCCTAAACAAGATCAGGATGAACACATTCTCCAGAATACCAATAATGTGTAGTGTAGACAAGAGTACACAGTCTATACTTTAATCCTTTTCATGTAACTCTGTATACTTGCGTGTAAAATTGGTTGTAAGAACCGTTATCTCTCTCTCCACACCCCCTATCTTTCGCAACACTCCTTCCCTCTCTTTCTTTCTCCCTCACTCTACCTCCAGGGCAGTCTATATATGATGTGATGTGATGGGTGTCCATGGTCTGACCAGCTATGTGGAGGGTAACAGGGGCTTGTTCCAGGACGTCAGGTTCAGAGACAGCAGACTTGTGATAGATGGCTGTAGTCTGTTCTTCAGGCTCTATCTAAACCATGGACTGGATCAGGCACACGGAGGGGACTACGATGCCTTCGCTGCCCTACTGTCTACCTTCATCTCTGCACTGGAGGCCTGCAACATACAGCCTTATGTGGTGCTGGATGGCGGTAAGGAGGAGGAGTTGTTTGTTTGTGTGTGTGTGTGTGTGTGTGTGTGTGTGTGTGCAACAGGATCTGTGGCTCACGAATCGGCCTCGTCAGTATCTTCTGAAGCCCCATAAATAAAATAAATCATGATCGACTCCAGTGACCGTCAATGATGATGATGATGATGATGTGTGTGTCAGGGTTTATGTTAGCCGGCTTTTGGCCGCACCCCCAAAAAATTCAAAGGCGATAAATAAAACTGTTGCCGGCCAAAATGACTGGGAGAAAAACAAATCCCATTGCAAAATAACGCTTTTTTATTAATTCATGTAAATACATTTGACTGTCATGCTTATCGGTCTATAGGTTACTTTGCATAATTTAGTGGAATTAAATTGGCCTTTGTGTATTTTCGTTTGTCATCTGATATCTTATTTATCCAACACAACTATCCAGCCCATTCTGAACTATCATATGCGCACAGCATTTAGAGCCTATTTTGATCGGGATTTCTCCTGCAGATTGTCAGCTGGTTGGTGCTGGAGTAAAACGTGCTTTTATAAGCCCATTCATTGCGCAACAATTCTAAATGTAATCTCGTGTTAAAAACAGTTTTGGTTCTAAATTAAAAATAGATTTTTTATTTCTCAACTGGTAATTGAAGTGCGCCACCCATTCACCATTCAAGTGCAGGCAACAGGCTATCAGTGGGTCACCAACCACTTTACAATGTGAGCTGGAGGCAGTATGCATTTGAAAACATACTTAATTGTTTGAAACCTGAATGTTTTATTTCATATTATGAGGCATGTCTTACATTGCTTCAAAGTAGCCTATAGGCTAAATCTGACCATGGAAACGTGGAGGCAATTATTTTATAAAGGCGCGTGAGTTTCAAGTTTGGGGAAGATGACAATTTATCCTACCATTTCTACCGTTCTGCGTGCCAGTTATGATTTTCATAGTCACATTTTCGTGGAACCGTTTCATTTCAATAATAAAGTTTTAATTTCTCAAAATCATTATCAAATGGTTAATCATAAACATTTAATTAAAATTCTAAAAGTTAAGTCAACTAATGCGAGATCACCAGCTTCTGCCATACGGACACATTGATACACCGTGATCCATTGGCGGCTAAGGAAATGAGCGTATGGAACTCATAGCCTATAGGCCAATGCAGCAGTAGCCTATAACTGATGATTATCGAGCGGGAGATTGTTGTAAAGATTTTTGAAACAGCTTACTGTGAGGAAGTAAAGTTGTAATATATTATAATTTGCAATGGATGTAAAAAGCAACAACACTTTCCTACATTTCCGCGCAGCAGGCCAGGTACGTCTATGCGTGCGAGGTCCCCCAACATTATCAGAACAGAGAAACTAGACACATGCTCATTGCTCACATGGAGCACTCCAAACAAGACAATGAAAACATTTATAAATCTTGTAAATGATGGTTATGAAATAAACCCAAACTTGTTTCTCGCAAGTGTAGCAGGTTGTGAACTCTGCAAACAACGTTTCCACTCCGCGCATGAGAACGGTGAAAACTGTAATTAATACATGTATTAACAGAAATTGATGTAACCAAATGACGGGAATTAACTACTGGTGACATATATAATGGGGAATTGATAAAAACAATATATAATCAAAGGGCAAGCAATTCACACAATGAAACAATGAATGCGCAAGAGAGAGACTCGCCTATACAGTATCTTCGCCACACATCCCTTCCCTTCTTCATGTCTCAACATTTTAAATTAAACTCAAGACACATTATCTCCACACATATTTGATATGTTTTTCACTGACACCCATAACTCAATAACCAGCTTGGCCTATTCCCACGCGTGCTGCCCAAAATGCGGACTTCGCAAATAGGCATAGGTTTACCATCTTATGATTTGAAACAATCCACAGCTATTTTTTTTAAAATAAGCTAATAACCCTTGTTTCCTCTGTGGCTAAATAATACTTTCTGGTGAAGTATTTTGAATTATTTTATTTATTTCTATACAGACAGGAGCAATTCTATAATTTTGGCACATGTATTTCCATTTACTTCCCTATTCAATCCACCGCTATGCAATTTCACTCCTGTTCTATTGGTTTTCATATGAACTTCCTATCCACACAATCCTAGTCATATTAGCAACCCATTCTAGTTGTTGCATCTTTAAATTCCCCCTCTTTATAACCACTATCAGGTGTGCTGTTTAGAATGGTGTTTTCCCAGGTGTGCTGTTTAGAATGGTGTTTTACCAGGTGTGCTGTTTAGAATGGTGTTTTACCAGGTGCGCTGTTTAGAATGGTGTTTTCCTGGGAATTGTATATTGGCAAATGTTTGAAAATGACGTTTTATTGTCTGCTTCATTATGTGAGTTGCATGTTCTGTTAAACTGCATTACCATAATCTAAATGGGATTTCTGTCATTCTGAGCACCGTGGGTGGACGCCCCTTATGCACATGGGTCCGATAGATTTCTCAAATGGCCCGAAAATTTGAATCTTCCCGGTCACGTTGTCCAGCGCCACATTTTCCTAACGGAAACCCTGGTGTGTGTGTGTCAGGCATGGACCCCAGTGATAAGAAGCTGTCCACCCTGAGGCAGCGGCTGCAGAGTAAGATCCAAGAGGCTGAGTCTCTGTCCCGGGGCCGACACGGCTCCGTCCTCCCCCTCCTCACAAGACACGTCTTCATCCAGGTACAGACACACACAGACGGACCCAGAGACATACACACGTACAACATACAGGCGAACTCATACACACCACTCTTCTCCTTTTTCGCATCACATTCTTTTTTTTCTGTCCCTCCCTCAGGTCCTCTCCCAGCGAGGTGTCCCGTTGGTCCAGTGCCCCGCCGAGGCAGACTGGGAGATTGCCTGCCTGGCCAATCAGTGGGGCTGTCCAGTTCTGACCAATGACAGCGACTTTTACATCTTTGACTTGCCAGGTGGGTGGAGCCAGACCAGGAAGTGAAGGTCTCCTTCCAGTTTTTATCTTACCCCTCCCCCCTCCTCTCTCTCATCCCTTTCTCCCGCCTCTATTTCCAGGTGGTTATATTCCATTCCGGTTCTTCCAATGGGCCAGTGTTAGCGGTTCCCCTCCAAATCACTACATCCCAGCCAGACGCTACACGGTCAGTGGGATGTGCCAGCACTTCAGGGGAATGAACCGGGAACTTCTGCCGCTGTGTGCTGTCCTGGCAGGGAATGACTACACTACAGAACAAACCTACAAACACATACACACACTCCTCCCTCAGCTGACCACAGGAGGGAAGAGGGGAGGCAGGGGCGGAGGGAGCCAATCCCATATAGAGGGCCTCCTTCTCTGGCTCTCCTCCTTCCCTGGACCTGAGGAGGCTCTGCAGGAGGTGGGGAGACTGACAGGAGGAGTAGAAAGAGGAGGAGGAGAGAGAGGGAGAGGAGGAAGGGGGAGAGGAGGAGAGAAGTCCGGCCTGTGTTCTGTGCTCTGGTCAGGCATGCAAGAGTACCATCTGACTCCTCAGAGCCGTCTCTCTACCTGGTTCTCTGGAGGCTCATCCAGGTCGCCAGAGGGGCTGTGGGCTGCTACTCCCTGCCCGCTGCCAGAGTGGCTGTGCTGGGCCGCAGGGAGCGGGGCGATGGCCCCCCTGGTGCTGGATGTCCTGGAGCTCAGGAGGGTGCTGCTCATCCCTCAGGTGGAAAACAGCCGACTACCCAGCAGCCACTGCAGTGCCACGGCCATACGACAGGCCCTCTACGGGATCCTACTGGCCAATCAGGAGCAGGGCGAGAGGGGAGAGACGGGGTGGGGAGAGGGTCACAGGGTCCAGAGACAAGGTGGACAGGAGACCCAGGTAGAGGGACAGGGAGAAAGGGGGAGGGGAGGAAGGCAGTGGGGGAGGAGGGGAAGGGGCAGAGGTCAGAAACAGGGTATGGGTCAGGGGGGTGCAGAGCCTTCCTCAGGCAGTGGTCAGGGTGAGAACAACTTCCCTAGCGCTGTGGAGAGTGACAGAGGTATGAGTGTGTTTGTGGAGGAGTACGACAGACACAATCTGAACCTGAGGAAGTGCCAGGTGGAGCCACGGACCCCTGGAACCAGGCTACAACTTGAGACACTCTGCCAGGTAACCATAACTCTCTGGCAGGTAATCATAGCAACACACTGGCAGGTAACAATATCAACACACTATACCTGGTAACCATAACAACACACTCAGTCTACTTTTTCCCCCAAGATTGTTACTTTTTTGTCCATAGTGTCATCTTCCTTTTGATTTTACTAACCCCCCACCCCTCCCTCTCTCCCTCCCTCTCTCTCGCTCCATCTCTCTATAGGCTCCTGTGTCAGTGCGGCTGGGAGTACTGTATGATGTTCTGGGGGTGAAGGAGTCCTCTCTGTCCCCCCTACCTCCTCACCTTAGGCTGGCCCTTGGAGTGACTGGGTTCTGGAGGAGAGAGGCCAGACCTTTTCCCTCTCTACCCCAGGTACAGGCTCTGCTGCTGGGCATGGTCCATGGAGAGATGGCCCGGAACACTCATCCTGTACAGAACCAGAACACAGGTAGGGGCAGTGTGCACACATGCAAACACACAGGCACGCGCATAAACGTGTGCAAAAACACACACACAAACACTTTAGTTAGATCCACAAAAAACATCACATTGCAAAGTGCCCAAATATTTGGTTGTACAGTCTTGTCTTTCGTACACCAACATACACACTAAACCAGTTCTCGCTCTAACTCAGCCGCCGAACGGAACCTGTGGATGAAGCTTCGCCTGCGGCCAGGAGACAGGCGGGGTTTCGATGTGGGCGTGGCTCATTCCCTCAGCCAATGGCAGGCCTGCCTGTGGAGTGTGCTCAGTCTGAACCAGCTACTGTGTCTGCCCCTGCCTGAACCAGACACAGCATGGTAGGTAACGCAAGCACACACACACACAAACTGCCCCTACCCGTTTGAACCATACTGTCCCTCTGTCCCCCAGGTTATTCAGTGGTAGTCTGGTCCATGGTTTGGTTGGCCGTCTGAGAGGGGGTTGTTCTCCTGAGTCTGTTCTGGCTGCAGCTCCTCTCTCTGGGCATATCTACCACTCCCTACTGGCTGCTCTGGAGGACTGCATGCCAAATACACTACCCTCATCATCATCAGGGAGGAGGAAGAGGGGAAGAGGAGGAGGAGAGAAAGGAGGGAGAAGGGGAGGAGCCCCTTCCTCCCAGGAGATTAACAACAGGTTTGCTCTGCTGATGACTGAGGAAGAGGATGAAGAGTGAGAGGGATAGGAGTGAGGAGACTACTGTAGGTTCTTTCTAGTCAACGTGGTGCTCATGAATAAACGTTGTTCCTCTTTTTACAGCTTAGAGAGGAGTGGGATGAAAAGAAAGAGATGGCCTGTGGTATAGGTACACTATTTTAGGAAGCATTAATCCATATGATTTAAACCCACTCAGGGAATGCTGCGTTTCAATGACGATTCTAAATGATTAACATTTCTGATGAAACGCTTCCTTTTAATTAGGACATATAAAGTATGTATACGTATGGCCTTCATGAGGCCTTTACGGCAGCTAATGCCATCTTAACAAGCAGCTGATGTCACCTTGTCAGCATATGAGTCTACACAAAACATTGAGCCTTTGAACTGTTTTTAATCAAAATGTGTAAACTCAATGATGTGCATATTGTTCTTATCATTAGTCTCAATGTCCACATAGAAACCCAACCAGACCATAGTAAGAGTTACTTAACTATTAGTAACCAAATAAAAACATGTTCAGTTCCAGCTTTCTGTTTATTTTCAATTTCATGTAACAGTCATCACATACATACAGTAGTAAAAATGCTAAAGTTTCTTCTATAACCTCAGACATTACATAATTTCATTGCAGTACAACATAAAACAGTACAATTAAATACACACAATAGCATAAAATACATTGTATAGAATCATATTTTTCAAATTCTTGAGCGGCACTTGATTTCATTTACATGGTAAAATACAACCAATGGATTAGTTCCAAAAGTGGCATCTACTTTCAAGTAGTTAAAAGTATTTGACCCAGGTCTGATAAAAACATGTTTAGTTGAGACTAAGTGTATCAGCTGAAAGCTCTTAGATCAGTCGTCTGTAGCTTTAACATTGAGCTTCTGTCTGAAGGCAATCATCACTGAGTGACTTTCATGTTAGTATTTTCCCAGTTCTATGTTCTGCTAGTCAGCACCTCGCCTCAAAGAGTGTGTTCTCTATGATTTCTGTCAATGTGAAGCTTCAACATGATTCCACTACAGCAGTTTCATACCACACTGACCAGCTCTCGTCCTCCAAATAAAAGCACAACAGATAAAACATTTGAAAGACCCTGGGTTATGCTGTGGATGATGATGGGGGTACTGTGTGAGTGTGTGTTGACTCAGTCTCCTCTTCCTTGGCCCCACAGGTGTCCACCACACAGATCAGACAGCTGGTGACGGGGAACGCTCTCACCTTACTGCACGTCACCCACCTACACACACACACACACACACAAAGGAGTAAGATAAAACACACACAGGAAATCATACACAAATGTGTGTGTGTGTGTGTGTGTGTACCTGTCAGTGTCAGTGTGGTACTCCAGGATGTGTCCTAGTCGTCCGACACCCTGGAAACCTGCCAGTACGTAAATCACTCCGCTGACTGCAGCACACCTCACGTTCATCCCACGCCACGGCATCGCCGCGGCAACGTGCCACTCATTCCTGCCGATGTCATAGTACTCCACCGAGTCCAGCCCACCTATACACTCACACATATAAATATACCCCAAACATACCCGACAGTGTATGTGTGTGTGTGTGTGTGTGTGTGTGTGTGTGTATGCCATACCCAGTCCGTTCATTCCTCCCACAGCATAGATTCTGTTGTTGACAAACACCAGACCGTGGTTCTTCCTGGCTTCCCTCATCCCACTCAGCTCCCTCCATCTAAAAACACACACAGAAGATACACACAGTTATTAACTTCTAGAGGAGTATGGTGTGTGTGTGTATGTGAGCGAGTACTTCCGAAAGGGAAATGGGGGGATACCTAGTCAGTTGTACCACTGAATGACTTCAACTGAAATGTGTCTTCCACATTCAACCCAACCCCTCTGAATCAGAAAGGTGCGGGGGGCTGCCATAGTATGTGTGATTAGACTCACTCCTCCTTAACGGAGTCATAGACCTCACAGTTGCTGAGGACCCTCCCAGAGACGTTGTTGCCTAGGGACCCTCCGCAGACGTAGATGAGCCCATTGGCCTCCACGCTGCCGTGGCTACAGCGAGGCATCAACATACTGGCTTTGGTCTGCCATGACTCACACCGCGTGTCATAACACTCAAACAGGTTCAACGCTGAGCTGCCTGGAGGGAGAGACGGACAGACACACACAGAAAGGAGCACAAACACTTCAATACAAAGGAGATACAATGGTACGCTACAATACTAATATAGATAAGCCATCAGCCCAATACTTCCCTGTTCTCCGGTGTGTGTGTGTGTGTGAAGCTCACCTACTTCCGACCCTCCAGAGGTGTAGATCTTGCCCTGAGAGGCGCAAGCAGCCAGACTGTCCCGTGGTGTAGGGGGGCCTGGTTTACAGAAGAGAAAATGTAAGAACAAACACACAATATTTTTCTCATTTTAGACCACATGGGAGTGCGTATTTGATGGTATTAAAAGATACCGAATACTAAATGTTTTATGAACAGGGAATGACCCTAGAATGGCAAAAAATGTATTCCAAGTGGTTTTAATGGGCTTTCTTCATTCTGATGGTTTTATACACAACCAAACTAGGACAAAACTGACAGTGAAGTAGTCCAATATGTAGAACTTTTCATTTATTTAGCACTGTATCAAAATACCTTTATAGATGGTATTATATCCATACTGGGGTATGCTGGTTTTCACAATATATCACCCAGCCCTAACACACACACACATTTTTCTGTGTTGCAACACAAGTCACACTACTCCCATTTCAGTCACTAATACAACACACACACACTTTCCAGTACCTAGTTTGGAGTACCAGCTGTCCTTCAGTACGTTGTAACAGTCCATCCTCTTGATGGGGAACAGCTGAGATCCTCCCAGGATGTAAACAACATTATCCCAGAACACTGCCGTGGCATCACGACGCTTCTCAAACGGACAACGAATGTCTGACCAGCTGTAGTCCTGGACACACACGGCCCGTACTTGAAATGATTCAGCCGTTTCATTAACATCCCCACATACTTGAATGAGAGCAGATGGACTACAGACTGGCCTTATCTAAGTGACGTAATGTTCTTTGAGATGAAGCACATGTAGGATTACAAAGGTGTGTTTGTGTGTTTGTGTACCTTAGGGTTGAAGTATCTGCAGGACTGTGGTTGCGAGCCTCCAAACAGAGCAACCCTGTAGTCGTGTTTCTTACGCCGCGGGCGACTGTTCTCTCCCAACTCCTCACGATCCTCTGGGCACAACAGGTGGTACCGCATCCCACCTAGATACACAAAAGAGGTTACACACACCAACATAAATAATGGGGCCAATGTGTGACATTGGGATCCACACGTCAAAATGGTTTGAAACAACAAAAAATGAGTTTAAATGCAGTCCCACATATATGCACATTGTCCCATAACTCCACTTATACTTCCTCCTTAGGCCGAGGACCACACATCTTTAAGCAGGGTTCATACAGACATTGGCAAGTCGAATTCAAGGACTTTTGGGGACTTTTTCAGGCACTTAATTGTAATTTTCAAGGACCTCAATGTTATACAATTGTATAATTTATATAACTGTACATACAGTATAGGGAACCCCCCTCCCCCCAAAAAGCATGCAAAAAGTGTAAAAGAAAAAGTAGGCCCTTATCACTGAGAATAATGCATTTTTTAGGCCTTGATATTCAAATTATTATTACATTCTAAAATATGTGAGAATAATGTGGACATTTCCTGACTAAATAGATTGGATGCATGCACGGCAATGTTTCTGTAGCCTATATGGCTGACGCAGGCACATATAATAAATCCATGAATAGCAGTAGCATTAATCTCACCATCGCTGTTATCATGAGAAAGTGACCAAAAAACAGGAAGGATTTGTATGGAAAGCCAAGTTGAAGCCAACATGAGATGTTGTCATCATCATAATAACCGCACATGGTTTTACCGCAACAGAGTTGCGCAGCGCCTTTCAATTGAAGCGGCGGAAAACAAACGAAAGTGGTCACATCTCTGACAAAAACTGATCAAAAATGTAATAAAATGGATACCAAATGCAAATCCAACAAGTAGTATGCATAATGATTGAAGAAGCATGTTAATGACAGTATGGATTTAGGTTTTAAGTATCAAGGTAAGGTCCCTCTCGGTTAGAGACATTTGATTTTTCAATAGTATTTACTTTTTTAAAGCATTTACAAAATGTTATGTAGTTACACTGCATTTCTGAGATCTCTATACAAAAACTGACAGTTAGATCCAGGATTCTTACAGGGTTCAAGTTCAATGTCTAATTTAACTGATTAATGCTTAATATATGATATAAAGACAACTTACATTGCCATAAATGCAAGGACAGAAAAGTAATGTTTTATGTCACACGATTTTGGACAAATCCTTCAAGGCACCAACCATAGCTATGATCCCACCTACAGTGGGGCAAAAAAGTATTTAGTCAGCCACCAATTGTGCAAGTTCTCCCACTTAAAAAGATGAGAGAGGCCTGTAATTCTCATCATAGGTACACTTCAACTATGACAGACAAAATGAGGGAAAAAAATCCAGAAAATCACATTGTAGGATTTTTTATGAATTTATTTGCAAATTATGGTGGAAAATAAGTATTTGGTCACCTACAAACAAGCAAGATTTCTGGCTCTCACAGACCTGTAACTTCTTCTTTAAGAGGCTCCTCTGTCCTCCACTCGTTACCTGTATTAATGGCACCTGTTTGAACTTGTTATCAGTATAAAAGACACCTGTCCACAACCTCAAACAGTCACACTCCAAACTCCACTATGGCCAAGACCAAAGAGCTGTCAAAGGACACCAGAAACAAAATTGTAGACCTGCACCAGGCTGGGAAGACTGAATATGCAATAGGTAAGCAGCTTGGTTTGAAGAAATCAACTGTGGGAGCAATTATTAGGAAATGGAAGACATACAAGACCACTGATAATCTCCCTCGATCTGGGGCTCCACGCAAGATCTCACCCCGTGGGATCAAAATGATCACAAGAACGGTGAGCAAAAATCCCAGAACCACACGGGGGGACCTAGTGAATGACCTGCAGAGAGCTGGGACCAAAGTAACAAAGCCTACCATCAGCAAGGGCATTGAAGATGAAACGTGGCTGGGTCTTTCAGCATGACAATGATCCCAAACACACCGCCCGGGCAATGAAGGAGTGGCTTCCGAAGAATGCATTTCAAGGTCCTGGAGTGGCCTAGCCAGTCTCCAGATCTCAACCCCATAGAAAATCTTTGGAGGGAGTTTAAAGTCCGTGTTGCCCAGCAACAGCCCCAAAACATCACTGCTCTAGAGGAGATCTGCATGGAGGAATGGGCCAAAATACCAGCAACAGTGTGGGAAAACCTTGTGAAGACTTACAGAAAACGTTTGACCTCTGCCAACAAAGGGTATATAACAAAGTATTGAGAAACTTTTGTTATTGACCAAATACTTATTTTCCACCATAATTTGCAAATAAATTCATTAAAAATCCTACAATGTGATTTTCTGGATTTTCCCCCCCTCATTTTGTCTGTCATAGTTGAAGTGTACCTATGATGAAAATTACAGGCCTCTCTCATCTTTTTAAGTGGGAGAACTTGCACAATTGGTGGCTGATTAAATACTTTTTTGCCCCACTGTATATCTTAATGTAATGACATGAAAATGGTTTGCAGATTATTATCAACGACTTATCAAAAGCTGTAACAAGTTGTCCAGTGTAGGAAATCCTCACTGGTACCCCAGTTTATAGTAAGACCCATATGCAGCTGTGTGTACTCACTGATGACCATCTTGAGACACTCTGGGTTGTCCTGTATGAGGGGTTCAGCCTGGACGGTCTTAGAGAGGAAGGCTTTGGACACCAGAGGGAAGCGAACACAGCCCAACACCTCCACCATGTGACTCTGTCTGTTACACACATCATACTTCAGCCACCGCACCGCAGACTCATAGATCTACACACACAAACACACAGAAAGGGAGAGAGAGAAATAGAGAGGGGGGGGGGGGGCATGTCATACTTGAGCCAGTGATCTACACACATTAATGACAACATGGTAAAGTATCTTGGTGTGTGTGTGTTACCTGGTCCTCGGCCCGGACAGTGAGTGTGTCTTGGTGCAGTAGCTGTGTGAGCTGGGTGACGTTCAGTTGGAGGAATTCATCCAATTTATAGACCTCAGTGAAGTGTTGATGGATGAAGTCATCCGCTGACAGCTTCAATTCTGGACAGTCCAAACACTCCGCTAGAGCAGAGATGCCTAGAGAGAGACCAGAGGTTAAGGAGTGTGTTTGTGTGGAGGTGAATTTGAGAGACACTATTATAGATGTATAGAATCTAGACATGTCTTACCCAGACAGTTGGTTGCATCGACTTGCTCTTTTAGGAAGTCAACACACATCTTCTTCACAGGTTCTATCTGGTACTGGTTGGCTGCATCCAGCAAAGACTGGACATTACTGCTGTTCACTGAGATACTGAAACACACACACGGTTTGGGGTGTGTTTTGTGTCTGAAGTGTCCCATATGGATGGACATTCGAGTGTGTGCGCGCGTCTTACCGAGCGGTGTAGACAAACTCCACCAACAGTTCTATGATCTCAGGCTCAGCACTCCTCAACTCCACCTCGTGACTGGTAGACTCCATCATGCTGGCTAGAGAGAGATATGGAGAGAGAGATATGGAGGGGGAGCGATAGAGAGAGACATGTGTCACATTGGGTAATTAGAGGTAGGGGAGAAAGAGATAGGGTTACAATAAAGTTGAGTATGTGTGTAGTGTACTCACTAGTAAACATGAGGCTGAAGAAGTGGCTGGCTGCAGCTAAAACCACTCTGTGAGCAGGAATATGTTTCCCCTGAACCACCAAGATCACATCACATAGGGTACCCTGCAGAAAACACACACTGTTAGACACACACTGTTAGAGACATACACACACGGCGCGCACGCACACACCTGTTTCCTTAGGTTGTTCATGACGCCCATGATACTGGACAGGAATCTGGACTCCTCTTTGGAAGCAAACTTCTTTTCATTCTTCTTCTTAGAACCCGAACCTGGGGGTTTGTCTCCTGTTACAGCTGCAGAAGCCATGCTGGTGCTGGCCATAGCTGCTGGCTACTAAATTTAGTGTATATTTAGTTAACTTAGGGTTGTCAATAGCCTCATAAGACAGGAAATTCAAATACGCACCAATAATAATGTGTATGGATAAACTGGCTAGCTTGCAATAGTAGCTAGAACTCCCACTCTGCTGCTGCCAAAGTCCACTGCACATCACACCCTGTTTGTTTTGGAGATAGTAATTACGCTAACTAGCTATATAGACTGCGTGCAGTTCAACAGCTAGCTACATACATAGGCATGTCCAGCTCGTATATACACGAATCTTGATGTTGACTCGCTGCGAGTAAACCGCTGGGCTATAATATTGGTTTAGTTTGCTCACAGAATAAGTTAAGAAAAGTGGGTTCTTATTATATGTGTTAGCTAGCCGGCTAGCACTGTCAGAGTATCTCTCGCACTGATCACTTCCTCACTTCTTCCGGCTCCCTGTTGTGGTAGAATCAGTAGCAGCAGCTGTCAAATATTGCCCTCTAGCGTCAGTTGACAGACCGCCTCCGTTTATCTGTTTTCATTCTGAACGGAAAAAGTGTATTTCTTACAGGCAGCCTACGGTTTGTCGTTTCATAAAGGCACTAGCGTTGGAAAAAGTACTCAATTATCATACTTGACTTAAAGTAAAGGTAACTTAATAGAAAATGAAAGTCACCGAGTAAAGTAAAAGTGAAAGTCACCCTGTAAAATACTTCTCAAGTAAAAATCTAAAAGTATTTGGTTTTAAATATACTAAAGTATCAAAAGTAAAAGTATAAATCATTTCAAATTCCTTATAGTAAGCAAACCAGATAGTTTGACGGATAGCCAGGGGCACACCAATATAATTTACAAACGAAGCATTTGTGTTTAGTGAATCCGCCAGATCAGAGAGTAGCGATGACCAGAGATGTTCTCTTGATAAGTGCGTGAATTGGACCATTTTCCTGTCAAATGTGACAAGTACTTTTGGGTGTCAGGGAAAATGTATGGAGTAAAAATTTGATTGTTTTATTTAGGAATGTAGTGAAGTAAAAGTAAAAGTTGGCAAAAATATAAATAGTAAAGTAAAGTACAGATACCCCCCAAAAATACTTAAGTAGTACTTTAATTTTTTTTTCTTTAAGTACTTTATACCACTGAAATGCACTACCGAAAAAGACGGAGCTGACGTGTCAAATGTCTTTGTTGTTTACTATTGAATGCTAAAACGTATAGCTATGCATTTCACCTGTACAGTTCCGGCATATAAATTGGGTGCACCTGTCCTATCTATTGTAGTACAGCTACAAAACTTTCCCGCAAGTCCCATGACAGATGACGTCACCAGGAATGCAGGGCAGTGATGGATTGACCTGGATAACGAGAGAGAAAAATAAAGTCTGTGACAAACAATAACGAGAGATTGTTTGCGAGGATTAACTGTCGGGTCTCGGGATCGTTTATTTCAGCCGCAATGTCTGTGCTATTTTGTTGCCGCTGTGTTTTTCCTTCCGAAGACACCGACGAGGTACTGTATATGGGAACAGGAAAGAAGCATGATTTATTGTCTGGGTGTGCTTACAGTAACACGTACAACCACATTTTTTTTACCCGAGGGAGGCATTTGTGGAATAAGATACATACAAGCACATTATAATCACTCATGCATTAGGCTACTTTCAAATAGGCTTGTTTAAAAACGTATCATGTTAAGCCAATAGGTCATTGCATGTATGACAACACACAACGTACATGTTTCTGCATCAGGAAGTGTTATGCCACAATATTACCAACTGAGTGAAACACGGACTACTGAATAGAATAGGTATGTTGTTACAGTATTAGACATTGATCGGATTAGTATAACCCGCCCTATACCTCATTCACACATAGTGGAACGTGTGTGTTACAGAGACAGCCTCTACTGCACCCCAAGCTTCCAGAATCAGAGAAGCCAGTGTCGGCCAGACAGCCTCGACCAGCACCCACAGGTTCAATCACACATATTACCATCATATTACAAGTGTGTATGTGTGTGTTATTGACTGTGTGTGTGTGTGTGTGTGTGTGTGTGTGTGTGTGTGTGTGTGTGTGTGTGTGTGTGTTTGCGTGCGTGTGTGTGTGTGTTTCAGTGAGTCGGAGTGGTCAGTTGGTCCCGAAGCGTGTGGGTGTGAAGGACTTGGACCAGCGGTTCTCTGATGTGACCGAGACGTTCAACCAACAACATGAGAGCTATAATGTCATGAAGGAACGCGTCATATCTCTTCGCCGCACTTACAACTGTAACAACGACAGCACCCTGACTCTGACCGAGTGTGTGAGGAAGATCAAGGAGGAGTACGGTGAGACACACATCTGCACACATACACGCATGCATACACACACGCACGCACGCACGCACGCACGCACGCACGCACGCACGCACGCACGCACACACACACACACACACACACACACACACACACACACACACACACACACACACACACACACACACACACACACACACACACACACACATAACAGAGCCATGCCCTTCCTTTCTATTTATTTCTCTCTCTTTTATTGAACCTTTATTTAACCAGGTTAGTTTCGTTGAGCTAAAAATCTATTTTTCAAAAGATGTCCTCTTTTTACCCCTCTCACTCCTACTACAGATGAAGCCATATAACTTTTTTTATCTTTCCCTCTCTCTCTCTCGCTCCAGAGGACAGCTACAGGGTAACCGTGGTGATAAAGGGGTATGACTTCTCTCTCTCTGTGGTTCCGCTGAGGTCTGTGGATGAGGGAGAGAAGTCTCTACCTCGCCTACTCCGGTTGGCTCAGGATGAGCTCAGGGGCTTTTCCCAGGGCGCCATAGCAATAGTCGCTGCCGGGACCAAGCTCCAGGTGCTGATAGACTGGCTGCTTAGTCGGGGGGAGCGAATGGCGGAGCAGGTCAGGGAGGTGGCACCAACTCATCAGGACCACTGTAGGCTGGAGGAGAACCTGATTGAGACCATGCAGGAAGTGAGAAGGGTGAGGGAGCTTTCGCTAGGGTACTGCCTGCAGGCTAGAGAGATCCAAACTGAGGCCGCACAGATAGCAGGGCTGGCCTGACACACGCATACAGACACACTCTGGTAACACTGAATCTATAAATGTCACATTTAAATCTTTTGGGAATTAATTTAGGCTATTTTTACTATCATGTAAAAGCACACTATGGACCTACACTGTTACACAGCACACTAGATAGTATTTCAGTATTATATAGTGAGTATGTCTATAAACATGTTAGAGAAATTAGCTGTGATATATCCTAATGTATTCTGCACAGGAATTCCTCATCTAAATCCTAATCTAATCAAACACTGTGTTGATTAAACCACTGTCAATGTTAGAGATCATGTTAGTGTTTTTTCTATGTTAATACTGTATGTTATTGTATTTTATAACACATTAAAACTGCAAACTTGTTAGTGTCTTAAGGTTTGAATGAATATGTTTGAGTGACATTGTCACGGCCGATGCTGGAAGAAGACCAAGATGCAGCGTGGTGAGCGTACATTTTCCTTTTATTTTAGAAATGTCGCCAACAAAACAACAAACGAAAGAAACAACCGTGAAGCTTACAGGGCATTAGTGCCACAAACAAAGTTAACTACTCACAACGAAAGGAGGGAAAAATGGCTACCTAAGTATGGTTCCCAATCAGAGACAACGATAGACAGCTGTCCCTGATTGAGAACCATACCCGGCCAAAACATAGAAACACAAAATCATAGAAAACAAAACATAGAATGCCCACCCCAAATCACACCCCGACAAAACCAAATAGAGACATAAAAAGGCTCTCTAAGGTCAGAGTGTGACAGACATAGTATTAAACATTTTTATTCCACACATCACAACCACTTAGCACATAGAGACTCCTTACTGGTACTGACAGGACCCCGCAGCAGGAGAAGGGGATGGAGGAAGGGGTAGGGAGAGGGAGGGAGAGACTGTGTGGGGGGTTAGGGATGGGAGAGAGTGAGAGAGTGAGAGAGATGTGTGTGTGTGTTGAGAGGGAAAAAAGGGAGATGAGAGGATGGAAGAAAAAGTTTTGCTACTGATATGTTGCTGCTGTAGTGTGGACTAGGACATGCCAGTCAATAACTTACATAATGTATTAGCTCAAATGTTAAGTACTGCAATTATCTGAAGGCCTACTGTTTTTCTGCATCCATAACCTTTGCATGGCCATTAGCTATGCACCTCATACTGAGACTGGCAGACAGGCTTTTCCCAGGTTAATTATTATGTCAACCTTATATAATTAAGCAATAAGGCCCATACCACAGCTAAGGGCTGCTCTTTCATTTTAGTCATTTAGCAGACGCTGTTATCCAGAGTGATTTACATGAGCAATTAGGGTTAAATACCTTGGCCAAGGGCACATCAACAGACGTTTCACCCAGTTGGCTTGGGGATTCAAACCAGTGACCCTGACCCAACGCTCTTAACCACTAGGCTACCTGCCGCCGACGCAACATGGAGTGCCTGGACACAGCCCTTAGCCGTGGTATCCCATATATCACAAACCCCCGACGTAATTAGAGCAGGAAAAATTAATGTTTTGTATATGGTCTGATATAGCACGGATGTCAGCCAATCAGCATTCAGGGCTCGAACCACCCAGTTTATAATTATTATTACAGACTACCATAACATTTTTATATAATGGACCCTGCAGTAATAACCATGTACATACAATTTATAATCCAGCATATTATAAATACATACCCTTTAAAGAGTTGACAACATAGCTGCTACTCTCTGTTATTATCTATGCATAGCCACATTAATAACCCTATCTGCATGTACATAATTACCTCAATTACCCCGACACCGGTGCCCCGCACATTGACACATTGACTCTGAACCGGTACCCACTGTATATAGCCCCGCTATTGTTATTTACTGCTGCTCCTTAACTGTTTGTTTTTCTTATCTCTTACTTTTTTTCCTTTCTTTTTTTCTTAAAACTGTATTGTTTGTTAAGGGCTTGTAAGTAAGCATTTCACTGTAAGGTTGTATTCGACGCATGTGACAAATAAAAATGTATTTGATTTGATATGGGACATAGTATACTTTCCCTTTTAAAATCACAAATCAAAGTTTTATTTAAAAGTTAGAACTATAAGATATGATAGCTAAAACACAAAGGTCATAAATCATATAACTATGACAATGACCGGACTGTCAAACAGCGATGACAGCGACAATCTACCCTATTTGTGAAAATGATTATGTCCCGCCCCTACACCAAATTTAATTGGTCGCTATTTCTGGAGGCGCGGGTCTTACTTTTTATACTGCTTAACCATTGGCTTACAGGCCTGCCAATCCGAATTAGTCCTTCTCGAGTTCGCTCTAGTGTTGGCGAGTGGTGGGAGTAAATGAAAATGGAGGTTTTGATGTTGATTAATGATTTAGCTTGCTAGTGTCTTTATGGAGTAATTGATATCTACCTATTTCCTCGGACGGAACAATAGTGGACTTGGAGACAAAGGAAATCTCGAGATAGCATGATAGTAAGTAAACAAACAACTTTCCAGCCAGCTAGTTCGTCTTCTTGGAGAGCGCTTTCTGCATGAACATTTTCAGTTTGAAACCTGGCCGATTCGGCTAGAGATTATGTCGAGCTCGGAAGCATATACATTAGCTAGATCTCACACAAAGTTGTTTGCGGTAATAGTTAAATAGCTACCGTTTGTATGTAGCGAGCTTGTGTATAGCTGTAGACCAGACTTGCGAAGCTGTGTGAAAGGTGAAGGATCTTGCCAGCTAGCATCTAGCTAGCCAACTGACAGGCGTGAAGTGGAACTCTCACAATTAGCAGCTAACTTAGTTCTGTCACTACGTTGGCCAGCAAGCTAGCTAGCAGGTTTAACTGTCATTGGCCTGACAAGCCCAGGACAGTTAGCTTCCTTAGCCAGAAGGCTGTCAAAAAGTTTGTCCCTCAGCTCGTCTTCTGGTTAGCTAGCTAGCAAGTACCCATAGTCTTATTTCAAGTAGTACCCTTTTCAGTCAGTCAATGGTTTAGTCTCCACATGATGTAACTACATGATGATGACAAGGATGATGTTTATAGTGATGGTCTATCTACTGTTTAGGGTTTCTGCCGGTGGATATTGTGGCTGTACGCTGATCAATAGTCCTGTAGGATCGATCAGTGGTGGACACCACATAGACATAGGGGTGAGTGTGTACGCTATGCCGAGTCTTTAGCCAGTTGTGTCTGTGTTCGCTCTGTCAAGCATGTTTGATTAAAATCCTTTGTTTCATTAAATGTTGCTGTTAATAGCTGTTACACACACGACCGTGTGTGTGTGTGCTCGCTCCCCTGCCTGTCGGACAGGTTGAGTAATGCATTGTTCAGATTTTTGCAATAGCTGACATGTGACGCAGCTTTCCTCAGTAAAGCCCTAGAGACTGGCGAGAAACACGGCTCTAATGGAGTGGAACCTCTGTAGGATGGTACACACACGCACACACAGTCCAGTCCCTCTGCTATACAGAATGATAGGACAGTTTGCCAAACAGCAGTATGAGGAGAGAGCTCTCTGTAAATATGATCAGGGCCGAGCCTATAGTTACCTGAGACAGAGGGGGGTGAAGAGAGAGTGAGAGTCAGAGAGGGAACAGGAGTGTAGGCTGCTATAAGAGGATTCCAGCCTGTCTGCTTTCTCTCTCAGAACCCACAGCTCAGACCACACACACACAGCTACTAATTAGAGTTAGGCACACTACTGCTGCTGGCAGAGAAACTACTGCAGGGGAAGGGGGGGTGCAGATTCTGCAGAATCGGGTGATTGAGCGATGAGGAGAGGAAGTCTGGAGGAAGTAAGAGGTTAGGAAAACAAGGGCATTATTTCCAAAGGAGAGGGAGATCTGCTAGGATTGTGTGTGTACTCGTGTGAGTGAGTATGAGGATAATGTAGACTCTTTTCAGGACATTCCTTCACCTCATTTGGGCTGCAGCGCTCTTTCTTTCTCGCTCTCTTTCTCTCCTCTGTTTCCTCTAGGGCATGGCACAATTATATGACTACCGTGTGTGTGTGGTTTACCCCGTAACACAGGAAAAAGCGGCTCGGGCAGCTCTTTCTTCTTTCCTCCAAGCTCTCCAAAACAGGGTGTTCTGATTGGCCCATTCACTTCCTGGCTTTTGCTCCGGTCTGATAACATGCCAGAGCAGTCCTTGGCTTGCCCTGTCCATTTTTCACTTGATCACTTCCTTGATTCATAAGGAATAAGACTGGTGTAAGAAATATGGTGGAAACTTGCTTTGAACACGGCTAGCCCTTGCTTACGCCAACCCATTGTTTTTAAGTGCGTGGGGAGGAGCGCATTCTTTAAGAGAAAGGACAGAGAATTGGAATGCATCATAGTGTGAGTAGGCTTATGTATTGGAAAGAGTTGTCATAGAGAGTGAGTTGTCTAGGAGGAGTGGGTGGGTGGGTGGGTGTGTCTGTTCTGTGTGCGTTGGTATACAGTCTTGCGATAAAAGATCTCCTGCTGACAGCGCAGTAAGTAGTGTGTTGTGTAATAACGTTGATTCAGATTAGCTTGTTCTCCAGTTAGCCAGTGTAAGAGTATGTGATTGGCTGTGCTGTCTGTTAGCTTGTTTCTGATAGGCTGTGTTTATAGGACAAGTTTGATGGTATTGGTACTGTGATTGATAGATGGAGAAGAAACTACTACTGTGGAGCTAGCATCCACCTGGAGTGTGTGTGGCTGGCCTATTGATGTTAAAGGTTGTTTGTTTGGCTGCTACTCGTTTGGGCTTACTGTACCACTCGGACCACACACACACACAGGCACACAGAGAGGATTAGAAGTGTAAACTAGCAGAGGAATGTGTTTAAATAGAGAGGATTATGAGGAGAGGCTGCCTGTTTTAAGCTCTGTGGTAGGAACCTAGAGGTCAGTGTGTGTGAGACCGTGAATGGAGTCTTTATGATTGCAGTTATAACCGGTTGGCAGGCTCTCTGTTTTGTGAAACATGGAGGTGAATATTAGAATACACACACGCCCACGTTCCTGTTTGGTGTTGGGCAACACTCCACTGTGTCTCCACCTAAAATATAAATGCAAAATGCAACAATTTCAAAGATTTGTACTGAGTTACAGTTCATAATGAGGAAATCAGTCAATTTAAATAAATGTATTAAGGCCTAATCTATGGATTTCACATGACTGGGAATACAGATATGCATCTGTTGTCATAGAAAATGGGCCTCAGGATTTCGTTACAGTATTTTTGTGCTTTTGAATTTCCGTTGGTAAAATGCAATTGTGTTCATTGTCCTCTCCATAACCATAACCCCACGACCACCATGGGGCACTCTGTTTGTTTACAACGTTGACATCAGCAAACGGCTCGCCCACACAACGCCATTCACATGGTCTGTGGTTGTGAGGTCGGTTGGACATACTGCTAAAGTGACATTGGAGGCGGCTTATGGTAGAGAAATTAACATGAAATTATTTGACAACAGCTCTGGTGGACATTCCTCCAGTCAACATGCCAATTGCACGCTCCTTTAACTTGAGACATCTGTGCCATTGTGTTGTGTGACAAAACTGCACATTGTAATGATCATGCTGTTTAATCAGCTTCTTGAAATGCTACACCTGTCAAGTGGATGGATTTATCTTGGCAAAGGGGAATGCTCACTAACTGGGATGTAAACACATTTGTGCACAACATTTGAGAGAAATAAGCTTTTTGTGTGTATGAAACATTTCTGTGCTAATTTATTTCAGCTCATGAAACATGGGAGCAGCACTTTACATGCTGCTTTAGCTCGGTGATCCCCCGGTACCATGGTCAACGTTTGGTCATTATGTCTTCTAGTCTAGCAGGCCAGATCTGAGCTCATGGAAACACACTGTAGATGGATGATATTTACATGATTCATCTAGCTCTGTTTATACCATACGAGGAGCAGTGTGTGTGTGTAGTCTCGTAGAACCAGACTAATGTGTTGTGTTTGTGTGACATCATGTGAATGTAAAGAATCTTAAGAAGTAGTTGAAGAAAGAATAATTCCAATCTGAGCACATGTTCCTGCATGAGAGTTCTCTCTCTCTCTCTCTCTCACCCCCTCTCTTTTTCACTCTTTCCCTCTCTTTCACACAGTGTGTGGACATGGTCCATCTCTTCCCCTTGCACCCACTTCTCACGACACACAAACACACACACCACACAGATGTAGTGCTGTACTTCATTGTCTTGAACAAACATATCAAATCCATGAGGGGAGAGATGGTAGGGATGTAGAAATGGATGGGGGAGTGGGGGCTTAGCACTGTTTTCCTCCCTATCTCTCTCACACACACACACTCTTATGTAACTGCGGGAGAGCCTGAAGTAACATTATAAGGAGAGAGCGAGGGAGAGTGCTGTTGATAGTGAGAGAGGTGAGAAACAGCAGAGATTGTGTGAAGCTGTAACTAAGGGAACGTGAGGGAAAGAGATGGATTTTGTATTGTGTGTCTGTCTTAGTTTGTGAGTGTACTAACAACAGTCTCTCTTTGCTTCCCAGGTAGAGGTGTGTCCACAGCAGCAGATGAGGGAAGATGTTGGCTATGGACCAAGGAGTGGTGGAGGAGTGGCTGTCAGAGTTTAAGGTGTGTGTCTGTCAGTCAGGTTTTCCGTTAGCCGGTAAGCTTTTACCCCCCCCCCCCCCCCAAGCCCATAAGTAAAATTGTCACCAGCTAAAAATCCCATAGAAAAATAATGACTTTTATTCATTGATGGAAATGCATTTGACCGGTCTTATCGGTCTCTAGGTTAATTTGCATAATTTTGTGGAATTAAATTGGTGCGTGTGTATTTTCGTTGGTCATTACGTGTCTTATTTATCACACGCAAACGGATACAGAGCCTGTATATGAGCGGAAAATCTGTCATACAGCGCGAGAGCTGCTGCTACAGCTGATCACACAGCTCGTTCGTTGTTAATGGGGTAAAGCATGCTTTTATAAGCCCAATCATTACACAACAATTGCAAATGCCATCGCGTCTTTAAAACAGTTTTGATGTCCACGATTAAAAATATATCCTTTTTTTATTTCTCAACTGGTAATTGAAGCTTGCTTCCCATTCGCCATTCAAGTACATAGACAATGATAGGCAGGCTTTAATCCATCACACACCGCTTTACAATGAGCTGGAGGCAGTATGCATTTTGTAAACATATTCTTAATTGTTTGAAATCTGAACATTTTACATCATATTATGAGGCATGTCTTACCTTGCTTCAAAGTAGCCTAGCCAAAAGTATTTTATAAAGACTTCCATATGCCATTGAAACCAGTAGCTAATGGTTTTCAAATCAACTTTCTTTCATTGTCCAGTAGCTAAACTTCCATCCTAGTCATATTAGCAACCAATGCTAGTTGCATCTTTAGACCTCCCCTTTTTCAACATTTCTAAATTATATTTTCGTCTGTCATATGAAACTGCTGACATGCGGTGTGCTTTTTACCACTGTTTTCCCGCTAATTGCATTATGGAAAGAACATGTGCGTGTAGCCTACTGCCTTGTGCGCATCGCTGAGCTTTATAATGTGAAGAAATAATAGTTCATCAACATTTGAAGATAAATACTCTGATCTGTTGCATCAGCCTCTTTTTAAAGATGTTTTGGTGTAGCCTAGGCCTACTGGTTGTGTGAATTTGGGGATCTATCGTCCTACAACTGTCCTAGAATCTGTTTTGGAATAGGCTATTTCTTTCTCGCACAGAACAACAAGCTGACCAATAGAATAGGTCAACTTTTCTACTATGGGGGATAGGCTAGTGAGTTTGCTGTTCGTTACTCGTACTTTTCCTCAGCCAACAAGACATCTTCAAAGTATGCATCAGAATTCGGTAAGAAGGAAGCACACCGTTGCATCCTCGAGTTGCATGTTCTGTTAAGATGCATTACCATAATCTAAGTGTGATTTCTGTCATTCTGAACACCGTGGGTGGACGCCCTAGTGGGTTATGCACCCAATGAATATGGGTCCAGAAAATTCAATTCTGCCTGTCCGCTGTCTGACGCCACATTTTCCTAACGGAAACCCTGGTGTGTTTGTGTATGTGTTTTAGGGGAGAGCCAGTGTCACTGTCTCCTCATCAGTATTTCTGTTTGTCAGCACACACACACACACACACACACACACACACACACACACACACACACACACACACACACAAGCGTAGATGTGTGGGCTTAGTACACACATAGTTACCTGTTATTTCAAGGTTGCTCCGGGTACAGAGTGTTGATCTGTGTGATTGTGTACAGACCCTTCCTGACAGTGCAGTGTCCAGCTACGCAGCGTCTCTGAAGGAGAAAGGCTCCCTGATCCCAGCGCTCTACAAAGTCATCAGGGAGAACTACAGTGACGTACGTACTACACACACGCACATACAACGTTAATGCATACACGGATACAATCCGTTTCCACTAGCATTGCAACATTCTGCAAAAATGCTCGCCAGGAGCTTCTGGACTTTGCTAAATATCCAGCTAATGAAACATTAACAACCTAGGTATTTAACAGAACTAAGCTAAAACTTCAAAAAGTGAACTCTCCCTCAAACCCTCTCCTCTATATCTGTCTTCTAGTTGTTGGAGCCAGTGTGTCACCAGTTGTTTGAGTTCTATCGTAGCGGAGAGCCACGGCTGCAGCGGTTTGTTCTCCAGTTCCTCCCTGAGCTGCTCTGGTCCCTCCTCCTGGCTCCGTCTGCAGCCAGGGACCCACATACCTCCGGCTGTATAGAGGCACTGCTACTGGGGATATATAATCTGGTGAGATACACACCCACAGTCTAACACACAATTTCAGGAGGGTGTGGGGGGGTTAGCAATTAGGGCTTTTTCTCTCTCTCTGTCGCTCACTGTCTGTCTCAGAATAGCAGAGTAGGTCAGCTGTCATTCAGCATCCTGTCACAGCTATTACTCATCCTGACATTAACAGCTCTGACATCGCCAAACAGGCCTTTACACACAGACACACACAGAGACAGACAGACACCACTGAGACACTGCTTTGCTTTAATAAGGTGTACTCTTTAAAATAGCTTTTATTTCCCTCGCCCACACACTGACATTCTCTCTCTGTCTTTCTCTCTGTAGGAGATTGTAGATAAGGATGGACAGAGTAAAGTCCTTTCTTTCACTGTCCCCTCCCTCTCCAAACCCTCAGTATACCACGAAGTAAGTTCACCTTTCAAGTCAGTCTTTCTCTATGAACATGGTATATGGATGAGTTGGCTAACTATTAAATCCTCCCTAGATGAAAGTTTATAATCCATGACCATCTTTAAATAACTTTTTATAGATCAAGTTAGTAATATGAATAAACCCTTCCCCCAGCCCTCCACCATTGGCTCCCTGGCGTTGACGGAAGGGGCTCTAGCTAATCATGGGCTGCGTAGAGTGGTGTACAGCGGGCCTCACCTACAGAGAGAAACCTTCACGGCTCAGAACAGGTCAGACAGAGTTATGGTTGAATTGGAGCTGGGCTGCAGTGTGATAAATTTGTTTTATGGCAATTTGCCTGAAGTGCTTAAGATCTTGGTTTGTGTTAACGTTGCTGAATAAACATCCTGATGCGGAGAACCCATAGCATGCTGAACTCCGGTAGAGAGTAGTCAGTAGAGATGGGTGAGCGGGAAGCGTCTGGAACTGAGAACCTCTTATTGCAGACAGACAGCCTAATGTCTATAATCATTAGACTAGCTACAGATAATAGGCCAGATACCCTACTGACTCTAGGTTAGCGTTTCTAAACCCACTCTCTGTGTGTGTGTGTGTGTGTGTGTGTGTGTGTGTGTGTGTGTAGGTTTGAGGTGCTGACCTTCCTGCTGCTGTGTTACAATGCAGCTCTCAGCTACATGACCTCCTCATCTCTGCAGTCCCTCTGCCAGCTCAGCTCCAGGTAACACACACACACACACACACACACACGCTCCCCTGCCAGCATCCGCTTATTTGATCCTCTTAAAGACTTTAGCGGAGAACTGGGCCAAGATACTACCACTTTCCCTGAGAGCCTAGGACACACACACACACACACACACACACACACACACACACACACACACAGGTCTCTGTCTGAGGAGTTGTTAATCTGCTGGCAGTGGTTGAGCATTAGTGTGATGAACACTGAGCTAAAGAGAGACAGGGAGGTGATCAGCTCACTGCAGTTCTACTCTTTGACTTAGAGCAGGTATTCTAAAACTGGGGTACGTTCAATGCCATCGGGGGTATGCCAAATAATCGTTTTTTTTTGTCACCCGAGTAGCCTTGTTTCACTGACAACAAATTAAACTATCTAGTGTTCAGCAAAATAACAATACAATGTCAAATACAGGTAGCCTAATAATTAACATCCAATCACATTAACCGTTACACTCTTGCAGGGATTTCATTAACAGCCCGTATGTAGCTAAACGTATCTGCTACTTATGTTGGTATCTGTACTGATGGCGCAAAAGCCATGACATGAGGAGTGGAGTGGTAACGCGTGTGTAAGCAGTTGCTTCCGACACCACTTGGGTACACTGCAGCATCCACTGAGAGGCTCTTGCTGCCAAGGGAATGCCTGACAGCTTGAAATACATGTTGGACACTACAGTGAAAATGGTTAACTTTGTTAAAGCAAGGCCCCTGAACTCTCGTGTATTTTCTGCACTCTGCAATGATATGGGCAGCGACCATGTAACGCTTTTACAACACACAGAAGTGCGCTGGTTATCAAGGGGCAAAGTATTGACACATTTTTTTAAATTGAGAGACAAGCTTAAAGTTTTCTTTACTGACCATCATTTTCACTTGTCTGACCGCTTGCATGATGACGAGTTTCTCACACGACTGGCCTATCTGGGTGATGTTTTTTCTCGCCTGAATGATCTGAATCTAGGATAACAGCGACTCTCCACAACTATATTCAATGTGCGGGACAAAATTGAGGCTATGATTAAGAAGTTGGAGCTCTTCTCTGTCTGCATTAACAAGGACAACACACAGGTCTTTCCATCATTGTATGATTTTTTTTGTGTGCAAATGAACTCAAGCTTACGGACAATGTCAAATGTGATATAGCGAAGCACCTGAGTGAGTTGGGTGCGCAGTTACTTTCCCGAAACGGATGACACAAACAACTGGATTCGTTATCCCTTTCATGCCCTGCCTCCAGTCCACTTACCGATATCTGAACAAGAGAGCCTCATTGAAATTGCAACAAGCTGTTCTGTGAAAATTGAATTTAATCAGAAGCCACTGCCAGATTTCTGGATAGGGCTGCGCTTCCGCTGTTAAGACACTGATGCCATTTGCAACCACGTACTCATGTGAGAGTGATTCAAGACCCTCACTAGCATTTAAACTAAATGCAGGCACAGACTGTGTGTGGACAATGATTTAAGACTGAGACTCTCTCCAATACAACCCAACATTGCAGAGTTATGTGAATCCTTTCAAGCACACCTTTCTCATTAACCTGTGGTGAGTTAATCACAATTTTCGATGAACAAATAAGGTTTTATCTGTAAGATGGCTAAATAAAGAGCAAAATTATTGATTATTGTATTATTATTTGTGCCCTGGTCCTATAAGAGCTCTTTGTCACAACCCGGCTCGTGGGAAGGGACAATCTCACACTCATTCTTATGTTTAATAAATGTATCGTATAGTGTGTGGCAGGCTTACAATGATGGCAAAAAACATTTGATAGTGCGCTGACCCTGGTGCTAGAGGGGGTACGCAGCTGGAGGTTGAATGTTCAAAGGGGTATGGGACTATAAAAAGTTTGGGAACCACTGATCTAGAGGAATCTGGCTGCTTGACGAAACACAACAGTATATTATTGATGGCATGGATTTTTCAAATCATACTGGTCTTTTATGAAGATACTCTCAAAGCTTGCCATTTGTGTTCTGGTTGGTGGCTGTATTCTCTGTACTGTGATTGGTTGAATTACGGTATTCTCTGTTGTGTGATTGGTCTACAGGGTGTGTATCTGTGGTTACCCGCGGCAACAGCTAAGGAGGTATAAAGGCATCAGCTCTCGTCTGACCGTCACCTCTGAGTTCCTGGTCCAACTCATCACTGGGATACATTACGCGCTGTGAGAAAACACACACACACACACACACACACACACACACACACACACACACTATCCCTAACCTCTAACCATGAAACCAGCCTCCTTCACTCACGCTGCCAAACATACCCTCGTAAAACGGACTATCTATTTTGTCATTTACAAAATAGCCCCCAACACTCTACTCAGACTGCATCCAGTTTGCTATCACAGTGCCATCCGTTTTGTCACCAAAGCCCCATATACTACCCATCACTGCGACCTGTATGCTCTCGTTGGCTGGCCCTCGCTACATATTTGTCGCCAGACCTACTGGCTCCAGGTCATCTATAAGTCTTTGCTAGGTAAAGCCCTGCCTTATCTCAGCTTGCTGGTCACCATAACAACACCCACCCTGCCCTCCAGCAGGTATATCTCACTGGTCATCCCCAAAGCCAACACCCCCTTTGGCTGCCTTTCCTTCCAGTTCTCTGCTGCCAATGACTGGAACGAATTGCAAAAATCACTGAAGTTGGAGACTAATATTTCCCTCACTAACTTTAAGCATCGGCTGTCAGAGCAGCTTACCGATCACTGCAGCTGCACAAAGCCCATTTGTAAATAGCCCATCCAATCTACCTACCTCATCCCCATATTGTTTTTATTAACTTTTTTGCTCTTTTGCACACCAGTATTTCTACTTGCACATCATCATCTGCACATCTATCAATCCAGTGTTCATTTGCTAAATTGTAATTACTTCGCTACTATGGCCTATTTATTACCTTACCTCCTTACACCATTTGCACACACTGTATGTATATAGATTTTTCTATTGTGTTATTGACTGTACGTTTGTTTATTCCATGTGTGTTGTCTGTGTCGCACTGCTTTGCTTTATCTTGGCCAGAACGCAGTTGTAAATGAGAACTTGTTCTCAACTGTCCTACCTGGTTAAATAAAGGTGAACAAATAAAATAAAATACCCTGTGAACGAGAGGGTTGATTATTTTGTGTGTTCCAGGTGTAATGGGGAGATGGACCTGGGTTCCAAGGCGCTGGATGATGTTCTGTACCGAGCTCAGCTAGAACTGTACCCTGAAGCTCTACTGGTGGGTGACATCACAAACACACACACCTGTACAGGTGTGTGCCAGGACACCAACCTCTCCCATGTCATGTCACCAGATGGTGTGCGTGTGGTGCCTGTAATCCCACAGTGTTAAAACATTGAGATGTTAATCTGTAATCCTGAAGGCTGCTTCATCAAACCGCAGGCAGCGGTTGTTCAACAGTACCGTAGACACACACACACACAGAGCATCCTGTGGTTGTTGTCAGTACTTAACATTGTGTGTGTTATTTAGGTGGGTAATGCCATCAAGTCGTCCCAACAGTGTGCAGCGCTGAAGTCTGGCGCTAGTAAAGAAGGAGCTCGCAGCATTCAGGTGGAGATCACTCCTACTTCCTCTAGGTACGTATGTTCTCTCTATCTACACAGTATACTTCCTCTAGGTACGTATGTTCTCTCTATCTACACAGTATACTTCCTCTAGGTACGTATGTTCTCTCTATCTACACAGTATACTTCCTCTAGGTACGTATGTTCTCTCTATCTACACAGTATACTTCCTCTAGGTACGTATGTTCTCTCTATCTACACAGTATACTTCCTCTAGGTACGTATGTTCTCTCTATCTACACAGTATACTTCCTCTAGGTACGTATGTTCTCTCTATCTACACTAGGTATGTACAGTGCCTTCAGTAAGTATTCATACCCCTTGACTTGTTCCACATTTGTTGTTACAGCCTGCCTTCAAAATGGATTCATTTGTTTATTTTTCTCACGCGTCTACACACAATATCACATAATGAAAAAGTTTTATTTTTGGGGGGTGAAAGTGAAATACAGATATCTAGTTTATACTGAACAAAAATATAAACGCAACATGCAAGAAATTACAATATTTTACTGAGATACAGTTCATATAAGGAAATCAGTAAGTTGAAATAAATTAATTAGGCCCGACTCCAAGCATTACACATGACTGGGAATACAGATATGCATCTGTTGGTCACAGATACATAAAAAGTAAATGGGCCTCAGGATCTTGTCACGGTATCTCTGTGCATTAAAATTGCCATCAATAAAATGCAATTGTGTTTGTTGTCCATAGCTTATGCCGTACCTTATCGTAACTCAACCGCCACCATGGGGCACTCTGTTCACAACGTTGACATCAGCAAACCACTCACCCACACGGCGCCGTACACGTAGTCTGTGGTTGTGAGGCTAGTTGGACATACTACAAAACATTACATTCTCAGGCAACAGCTCTGGTGGACATTCCTGCAGTCAGCATTCCAATTGCATGCTCCCTCAACTTGAGACATCTGTGGCATTGTGTTGTGTAACAAAACTGCACATTTTCGAGTGGCCTTTTATTGTCCCCAGCACAAGGTGCACCTGTGTAATGATCATGCTGTTTAATCAACTTCTTGACATCAGTCAGGTGGATTAATTATCTTGGCAAAGGGGAAATGCTCACTAACAGGGATGTGAACAAAAGTTATTTTTATTTCAGCTCATAAGACATGGGACCAACACTTGTTGTGTTTTTTATATTTTTGTTCAGTGTACGTAAGTATTCACACCTCTGAGTCAATAATTTGTAGAAACACCTTTGGCAGCGATTACAGCTATGAGTCTTTCTGGGTAAGTCTCTAAGAGCTTTCCACACTTGGATTGTGCAACATTTGTCCATTATTCTTTTCAAAATTCTTCAAGCTCTGTCAAATTGGTTGTTGATCATTGCTAGACAGCCATTTTCAGGTCTTGCCATAGATTTTTAAAGTAGATTTAACTCAAAACTGTAAATCGGCCACTCAGGAACATTCACTGTCTTCTTGGTAAGCAACTCCAGTGTAGATTTGGCCTTGTTTTTAGGTTATTGTCCTGCTAAAAGGTGAATTCATCTCTGTGCCTGGTGGAAAGCAGACTGAACCAGGTTTTCCTCTAGGATTCTGCCTGTGCTTAGCCCCATTCCGTTTCTTTTTTTATCCTGAAAAACTCCCTAGTCCTTAATGATTACAAGCAAACCAATAACATGATGCAGCCACCACTATGCTTAAAAATATGGAGAGTGGTACTCAATAATGTGTTGTATTGGATTTGCCCCAAACATAACCCTTTGTTTTCAGGACGAAAAGTGAATTGCTTTGTCACATTTTTTGCAGTATTACTTTAGTGCCTTGTTGCAAACAGGATGCATGTTTTGGAATATTTTTAGTCAGTACGTGCTTCCTTTTCCCTCTGGCAATTAGGTTAGTATTGTAGAGTAACTACAATGTTGTTGATCCATTTTCAGTGTTCTCCTATCACAGCCATTAAACTCTGTAACTGTTTTAAAGTCACCATTGGCATAATGGTGAAATCCCTGAGCGGTTCCCTTCTCCGGCAACTGAGTTAGGAAGGACGACCTGTACAGTATCTTTGTAGTGACTGGTATATTTATATATCCAAAGTGTAGTTAATAACTTCAACATGCTCAAAGGGATATTCAATGTCTGCTTTTTTATTTTTTCCCATCTACCATTAGGTTGCCTTTGCGAGACATATGGAAAACCTCCCTGGTCTTTGTGGTTGAATCTGTGTTTGAAATGCACTGCTCAACTCCAAGACCTTAAAATTATCTGTATGTGTGGGGTACAGAGATGAGGTAGTCATTAACATATCATGTTAAACACAATTAGTGCACTCAGTCCATGCAACTTATTAGGTGACTTGTTAAACACATTTTTACTCCTGAACTTATTGGCTTGCCATAACAAAGAGGTTGGAGACTTATTGACTCAAAACATTTCAGCTTTTTATTATTTTTAAAAAAATTGAAAAACACAATTCCACTTTGACATTATGGGGTTATTGTGTGTAGGTCAGAGACATTTTTTTCTTCTATTTAATCAATTTTAAATTCCGACTAACACAACAATGTGGAAAAAGTCAAGGGATGTGAATACTTTCTGAAGGCTCTGTATGTGTATATAATAAATATATATATCTACACAGTATACTTCCTCTAGGTACATTTTTATTTATTTCACCTTTATTTAACCAGGTAGGCTAGTTAAGAACAAGTTCTCATTTACAACTGCGACCTGGCCAAGATAAAGCAAAGCAGTGCGACACATACAACAACACAGAGTTACACATGGAATAAACAAACATACAGTCAATAATACAATAGAAAAAGTCTATATACAGTGTGTGCAAATGAGGTAGGATAAGGGAGGTAAGGCAATAAATAGGCCATGGTGGCGAAGTAATTACAATATAGCAATTAAACACTGGAGTGATGGATGTGCATGTAGAGTAACTGGGGTGCAAAGGAGCAAAATACATCATATACAGTATACACAGTATCCATTTTGATCTATAGTTATAGGTTCATAGATTGATCGTTATTTTTTTAGTGGAAAATTGTCTTTTGGATTTTCACATTGCACTCAATAACAGTTTAATGTGAACATAAGATCTTGGTTTGTAAACATAAATATAGTTTTTTGATGAATGGTGATGATTTTTATAGACTGCATTTTATATTGATTTTCCTGTTGACCTCTTTTGAACTACTAATAATTGAATTTGAATTCCCTTCTGTAGGATTTCACGGAATGCGGTCACGTCACTCTCTATCAGAGGACACCGCTGGAAACGACATGGTAAGACAGACAGACGGTTAGAAACGCTAACCTAGGGTATCTGGCCTATTATCTGTAGCTAGTCTAGTGATTATAGACATTAGGCTGTCTGTCTGCAATAAGAGGTTCTCAGTTCCAGACGCTTCCCGCTCACCCATCTCTACTGACTACTCTCTACCGGAGTTCAGCATGCTATGGGTTCTCCGCATCAGGATGTTTATTTAGCTTCTTATCATTCACTACAGCTCTTCTCATCTGTCTTCTCTAGACATTATCACTGTCTGTACATGTTATTACGTTTAATGTTTACTGTCTATACATGATCACTGCCTCGTCTGTTTTAATAGTTTACTGTATGCATTATTGTACATGCATGTACAGTTGAAGTTGGAAGTTTACATACACCTTAGCCAAATAGATTTCAACTCAGTTTTTCACAATTCCTGACATTTAATCCTAGTAAAAATGCCCTGTCTTGGGTCAGTTAGATCACCACTTTATTTTAAGAATGTTAAATGTCAGAATAATAGTAGTGATTTTATTTCAGCTTGTATTTCTTTCATCACATTCCCAGTGGGTCAGAAGTTCACATACACTCAATTAGTATTTGGTAGCATTGCCTTCTTAAATTGGTTAACTTGGGTCAAACATTTTGGGTGGCCTTCCACAAGCTTCCCACAATAAGTTGGGTGAATTTTGGCCCATTCCTCCTGACAGAGCCAGTGTAACGGAGTCAGGTTTGTAGACCTCCTTGCTCGCGCACGCTTTTTCAGTTCTGCCCACATTTTCTATAGGATTGATGTCAGGGCTTTGTGCTGGCCACTCCAATACCTTGACTTTGTTGTCCTTAAGCCATTTTGCCACAACTTTGGAAGTCGCTTGGGGTCGTTGTCCATTTGGAAGACCCATTTGTGACCAAGCTTTAGCTTCCTGACTGATGTCTTGAGATGTTGCTTCAATATATCCACAAAATGTTCCTACCTCATGATGCCATCTATATTGTGAAGTGCACCAGCCCCTCCTGCAGCAATGCACCCACACAACATGATGCAGCCACCCCCGTGCTTCAAGGTTGGGATGGTGTTCTTCAGCTTGCAAGCATTCCCCTTTTTCCTCCAAACATAACGATGGCCATTATGGCCAAACAGTTCTATTTTTGTTTCATCGGGGAAAAAAGTACGATCTTTGTCCCCAAAGGTGCAGTTGCAAACCGTAGTCTGGCTTTTTTTTTAGCGGTTTTGGAGCAGTGGCTTCTTCCTTGCTGAGCGGGTTTTGAGGTTATGTTGATATAGGACTCGTTTTACTGTGGATATAGATACTTTTGTACCTGTTTCCTCCAGCATCTTCACAAGGTCCTTTGCTGTTGTTGTGGGATTGATTTGCACTTTTCGCACCAAAGTACGTTCATCTCTAGGAGACAGAACATGTCTCCTTCCTGAGTGGTATGAGGGCTGCTTGGTCCCATAGTGTTTATACTTGCGTACTATTGTTTGTACAGATGAACGTGGTACCTTCAGGCTTTTGGAAATTGCTCCCAAGGATGAACCAGACTTGTGGAGGTCTACAATTTTTTTCTGAGGTCTTGGCTGATTTCTTTTGATTTTCCCATGATATCAAGCAAACTGAGTATGAAGGTAGGCTTTGAAATACATCCACAGGTACACCTCCAATTGACTCAAATGATGTCAATTAGGCTATCAGAAGCTTCTAAAGCCATGACATCATTTTCTGGAATTTTCCAAGCTGTTTAAAGGCACAGTCAACTTAGTGTATGTAAACTTCTGACCCACTGGAATTATGATACAATGAATTATAAGTGAAATAATGTCTGTAAACAGTTATTGGAAAATTTATTGGAAAATGTATCATGCTCAAAGTCCTGACCGACAAAGAAATTTGTGAAGTGGTTGACATACACTTAGGTTGAAGTCATTAACTCGTATGTCAACTTCCGACTTCAACTGTACATTGTCACTGTCTGCATGTGCAGTGTCACTATATTCTGTATACTGTTATGGTCATCATGATTTTGTCTAGGATTTTTTTTGCCATCACATTTATTTGACTGTCTGTGTGTGTCTCTTATCTGTGTCTTCGTGTGTGTGTGTTTTATATCTGTCTCCATCTCCATGACCCCAGAGTCCCAGGAGGTCAGTGTAGATGGTGACCCGGCGACCCCTGGAGGTCAAGGGTCATCCATCCCAGAGATCAGTGTGACGATGCCCAACGGAGACTCTCTACGACCCCGCGACCCCCGACCTTTAACCCAGTCCGAGCCTGAGCCGCTGGGGTCAGCCTCAGAGGTCAGCCCCACCCACGACCCCAGTCCTAGGGGTCAGGAGGTCAGGAGGCAGAAGTCTGTGAGGCGATTGGTGGACGAGAGTTCTGGGCCCTCCTCCGCAGGAAGGGCCCAGTACTAAGACCCTCCCCATCCCCGGGGTAACCTAAGTAACATTGTGTGGAGGCGTGGTCTTCTCTAAGCATGACGGTTGATTGGTTGGCTGACTAACTTTCGCCGCACTGCGTTGCCTCCTGACATGTCCTCCGATTTACTCAGTTTGAGAGAACCCTTCCTCATCACTCACTCCATCCTTTTTCTCTGTGTGTGTGTGTGTGTGTGGTGGGGGGGTGGAGGTATTTTGGTCTCTAAAACGCCTAACTCCAACACATCCCTGGGTTGCCAGGGGAGACAGACTGCGTTCTCCTGATTGGTTAGTTGCAGCAGCTGAGGAGAATAGGCAGCTCTGGATTGGTCATTAGTCTCTTCCCCAGTATTTATTTAGTTTTAATTTCAGTATGTATATCAGTTCAGTGTGTCTGAAGGACCTCCCTATCTGTCTGTCTGATGGTATAAGATAGTAGATTGCAGTCAGATGTGAGTTGTTAGTCGTGTGTTTTGTGTGTGTGTGTGTGTGGTTGGTTGGTATGTGTTTTGCTTTCTACAACTCCTGCTGCCCAGACCTCTGCCTGTTGCTGTTCTCAGATTTGATACTTGATAAGTTAACTGATCGTAGCACCACTAACTGTAGTACAGCTGAATGGCAACCATGTAAATAGGTGTCTTTACTCACTACCAGGGTTAGCACCAGCCCACTGTCCTGTCCTGTAGCCTGCTCTACTATTCTGTCTGTCATTTAACAATAACTAACCCCTCTCTCTTTCTTTCTCTCTATCTCTAGACGCAGTGGATTTGGGTTCCCCGGACGAGTTGATGGATATCTCTGAAGTGGACGAAGGGGTGTGGCCTACAGGAGGGGGTGGCCCGGACTCACTGACTCCACCTACCATCACTATCAGCAACAGCGTTACCCCTGGGGTGGGAGGGGCCAAGACAGGAAGCAGGAAGTGGCATCTAGGCGGACGGTCGCATAAGGAGAAGGAGGCATGTCCTCCAGGGGGGCAGACCCTGGGCGAGAACCTGGATCTGTCAATCAAACGTCTGACGCTGACGTCCAGCCAATCGGTGCCCAAGGGACCGAGCCATAGCGCACTGAGCAGCCTATCGCGTACGGCCAGCGCTGTGTTCTCCCGCTCCTTTGAGGGAAACAACACCGGGGGTAACCGTGGCAACCCAGAGGCTGGCCGCTATTCGTGCAGTGGCAGCCTGCAGGAGGAGGAGTTAGGCTATCTAAGCCCCACCCCCAGCCACAACCAGCGCTCGCCCAGCATCAGCGTGCACTTTAGGAGCGACCTGTGAACCCTGACCTCTAACGCTTGAGCTCTCACCCCCATCTTAACCCTCTAACCCCATGCCCCTGTACCTGTGACCTGTACTCCCAGCCTGCCAGGAGGACTGGAACACAAATTCATGAACACATTCCCTCTTATCCCCCTCCTTTCCTCACCATCTCCCTTTCTTTCCTATCCATACCATTCTTCATCTCCTTCTCTTCTTCTTCAGTAGGACAGCTGCCCCCTCTAGAAACCGGCTTCTCTCCTCCACTTCCTCTCTCTCCAAAGCGAGAGCCTGGTGTGAGAGCAGGGAGCCTGTGTCCATCCCTCCGCCCTGGAACTACAGAACCACCAGACAGATCTGCAGACTTTTCTGAGAGGGTTTGGAAATGGAGTATTTAAGACTCTTGTTTGTCCTGTTTGGCTTTCTGTACATCCCTCCCGACCACGCCCCCATCACCGGGCAAGTACTGTGTTTGTGAGCTTGCATGTGTGTGTGTGTGAGCTTGCATGTGAGTGTGAATGCAATCAAGCGTTAGTGACTGTTTTTAGAATAAAGGTTGCTGATTGCTGCAATGAACAAGGTGTGATACTCCCAAAAATAAAATGAAAATAACTACAGTCTCTAGTGAAACTCTTTTTTTCAGATGCCCTCTCTTTCCCCTCTCCTTACTCATCATGCACTAGGCCCTAGTGACTAGGGTTTGAACGAACCCTAACACAATGTGACCTCCACACGCCCATTGCCATAGCAAATATTTATTCATCCAGTCTGAATAATTCTGCATTACACACAATTATTAAATGACAGACCACAAAAATGATAGAAACCAAAAATATTCATTAGTCTTTCATGTTTACGTGTGAAAAGTATTGATTGATGTCATCCTACTAGAAGCAATATTTATCTTTCTGTGGTTATTTTCTCCCTGGTCTGATCAACAAACAAGCTGATTGGGGTAATTTATGTTTCTGATCAATAAATTGATTGGGGGTGGGTTTGTTAAGTTTGTATGATAATGTATAAACTTTGTATGATGTAAATGAATTTTCCTATGATTGAGAGACTTGGGTTTTTAAATATAGATGCAACAATATATCAAAAGCAGTGGGGCGCCTACCTGTTAACGGTATTGATATGCATAAGCAGGAAGTCACCCTGTTGTCGATGCTGATGTCATATTGCTGCGTCTACCTTTAACTGTGGTGTTCTATGTACGGCAGACAGTGGTTATAAATGTGGTATTTTCCTACGAGAGGGAGGGAGAGACCGTAGTTGTTCGAGCCGTATTGAATCTCCTCAGTGTTAAAGCACAAGAAGAATCCAACCCAAACCTGCACGATATGTGCCTGATGCCCAAACCACACCACCACCAAACCGAACACACCCCTAGGCCTAGGAGTAGTGGGTATAAGGGCTAGGGAATATTGGTATGCTTATACAAGCTAGGAAATAGGTTTATAGGAGTTGGTTTGGGATTAGGCCTGTAAACTGTCCTCTCCAATCCCTTTCCACTCTGAAGTGTCAGTACAGTAATGTTGTGTTTGGTTGATCTTTATTGAGTGATTGGTTGATTTAACTTATTATTATATATTTTTTTTATGTTAACATGAACTTGACTGTGTTTGTCTGTTCTCTGGTTCATCATCACCTGCTTTATAACATAATGGAAATTGAGGATACAGACAAAGAACTTGCTCCCTTTGAGGAGAGGCGCACTGCTGACTGGCGGAACATTTTAAGTCAACGATTGCACGACAGTCACACTCCATTTGGTGGCAATGAAGTTCACTGTGGTGCGGTTGGAGAGAAGCGTGTTGGGTGTAGGTCATGTGCTACTGGACATCTGAATGCAGAATAACGTCTGCCCTACTGGAACCTTTGCACTAGAACCAGTGTTCTCAGTCTGTCAGTGTTCTAGATCTGTTTTATATTCATACGGTGGAACAATAACAATCATGTTTCTGTATTCTGTTGCTTTATGGAATGTCATGAATCTGTACATATTATTGTTGGACTTCAGTTGTTGGTTTGGCCTTTCTGTCTGAAGATAATGCTCTGCTAGAGCTACTCTCTGAGAATAAAATTGTTCTATATTTCACTATATGTCTGACCCTGTTCTTCATCATACACACATTTATTTTACTCTCCTTGTGAGGACCAAATAATTTATTCCCATTCAAAATCCGATTTTCCTTAACCTAACCATAATTCTAACCCTAAAGTAGCCTTTGTCCTCTTCCCACTTGTCTGAATTTTCTTGTTTTACTGTCCTTGTTTTACTGTCCTTGTGAGAACACAAGGATAGTAAAAGCAAAAACAATCATCCTAACATGATGGCCTAGCTCTCAATCCAAAACATCTGAGTGAAATTATGCAGCCATCTTATGTGTATGTATGCATTTATGTGTATTTATGATAATTTTAGGCGAAATGTTGATTTAAGTATGAGTTTGCTACTGTAGGCGCAGATTAACATTTCCCATTGCGCCCACAAAGTGGCGCTCGTCATATTTCTGATTGAACCAACTATCGCAAAAAATCTAAACCACCTGCCTCGCTTTACGGCCATGCGTCGGCTTCCTCTTTTTCACGTCCTTCAGAACCAGAACCAGTGAACCAACTAGCTACCATGGCGAAGCTCAGTAAAGAGACCAAGCAGCGGCTACAGACGGTGTTTCAGGCCGGACAGTTCGTCATCCGCTGGGGTTTCATCCCCACGGTGCTCTACCTTGGTCAGTATATGGCAAGTCGATTAGCTTAGCATGATAGCAGTTCGGGTAGGGGGATATGTCCAAGTGACAGTATTTGTACTGTTGTGGTATGTTGCTAGCTATAGGTAGCATGGTTGAGATTTGTTTATGATTAACCAATTCAAGTTAGGGAAACCTCGTTTGTGTAACGCGACCACTGCATGCATTTGGAATTGCATAATCAGTTGTATGTTTTTCCCAATTTCGGTTAGCTAAACTACGTCCGAAAATGTATGGAGATTTGTGGCCATAGTGTGACACGGGGACTGTCATATAACAGCTAAACCACAGCTAGCTCACAGTGGTCAGTGAGGAAACGAAGCCAGTGAGACATTTCCTGAATTAGCTACAGCAGGAACACCCCAGCTGTCAAGGGAAACTAGCTAACTAAAATTAGGCAAAACACACATTTGGGACTCATGCTGTTGGTCGGTGTGTTTGTACGACTTTGCGTGTTTCTCGGGTGAGATCTGAGGTCTCCCACGGGAGAAACCAAAGTCTTAACCATAAACCCAGCGTTTCCCAAACTTTTGCCCTAACACTACAGAGCTGATAAAAATAATCGAAACTTGATGAGTTGACTATGGGTAAATCAATTTGAATTCAATCACTTTTTGACAGCATCCCTTTAGATTTAAACAACTTTCGATACGTTTGCCCATTGAAGAGGTTTGACTTGAAGGGCAAAACATTCAGGAGATTAAAGGGGCTCAAAAAGGTGTCCGTTTTGCATACCCCACCATGAGAAATCTGTCTTCATCACTGGAAAATATAAACGGTTGCGTTTGATATCATTTAAAAGCTTAGTGTTGTCAAACAATTTTATTATAGTCATTTTTAAACCTTTTAACGTCAATAATCTAAAAACGTGTAAACTCAGATTTTTTTCATATTAGCAAATGTTGTTGCTTAGACCCTATTTCACATCATCTGAGGTTTTTGTGTTGTGCCAGTTGAGACACATGCTCTTGAATACAGGGTAGGTGTCATTTCAATCATAGAAATAGACTTCATAGAATTGACATACCTTCAGACCACTGCAATTTAGCTGGTACACCAGTGACATTTTAAATGAATCAATGTTGAATGTCAAAGGAGAAAAGGTCCATTTTATATCACAAAATATGCTTTTTTTCCCCCCCAGAACTTATAAAATGCTTTGACAACCATCTATCTTTTCCAATGATGAAGACATGGATCTCTTATGGTATGGTGGGGTATGCAAAATTCAGCCCCTTTATCTCTCAAATGTTTTGGCATTCAGGTCCAAAAAGTCACTTTATGAACGTTTCTACAATGGGTATGGAAGGTTTGGTGAAGTTCAAAAGAGGCCTTCAAAAAGTGATTGAATTAAAATGGGTTTACCCTTATTGGAATCAGCGGTGTAGTGCTAGGGGAGAAAACAAAATGTTCACTCGATGGGGTCCCCAGGACCAAGTTTGAGAAACGCTGTGTTATCCCAATAGGAAATTCCTTCTTGGGTCGAGGGTGAGACTGATTTTGAGACTGTGAGCCCGACTTTCTGCCTTCTGTCCATCAACCCCTCTCTCTACTTCTTTCCTTCTTCAACCTCTCCTACTGCCTTCTCACTTTCTACCCCTCTCCCTCTAACTGCATCCCTACTTTCCAAGTGTGTGTCCCTCTATGTGCTAACTGAGGATCAGTGTGTGTGTGTGTGTGTGTGTGTGTGTGTGTGTGTGTGTGTGTGTGTGTGTGTGTGTGTGTGTGTGTGTGTGTGTGTGTGTGTGTGTGTGTGTGTGTGTGCGCGCGTGCATCATGACCTGTATTCATAGACCAGTGCAGATTGCTATTGTCATCAACCTGCTACAGGCCGGGCTAATGTTAATGCTAACCACAGCTAGCCCATGATAGGCCACGGAGGACCCTGCCAGTTTCGGTACCTGATCAGTAGTTACATTTAGCTCCAGGGTAGGATGGAAATAGTTACAGCTTCTCTGGGAGGGAGATAATTACACGGGGGAGACCCTGAGTGTCTGCCACAAGCTAGCATGGCTACACAGTACACAGACACATACGCTAACTATCTTCAGAGAAAGTGATGGGGAAACCCAGAATATCTGCATGTGTCAGGAATGAGGACGTTGATGCAATGTTCTGGCATGAGTGAATGAAGTGTTGCAGAAACAGAAATGTGACTTATGATGAGTTCATTCATAGAGCATTGCTGCTATTTTCTTTTCCCCTCCCCCCTCTCTCAGGTCCAATAGTAGGTATTGGAGACTAAACACCAGGGTTGGGGTCAGTTTGAATTTAAGTCAATCAATGCAGGAAGTGATTGGAATTTGAAATGAACTAATGGAAATACCAAAAAACTTTGGAATAATATTTTCTCAATTTCGGGTTTATTGAGAAGCCATTTTTTTCAATTTCTGAATTGGAATTTCAGTTTACTTCCTGAATTGACTGACTTAAATTTGAGCTGACCCCAACCCTGATGTGTTTAGTCTCTAACGCCTACAATTTACTCAACCCTGAACAGTCAGAAGCAGCGGGTGGCTGTCCTATCGCTTCTGACCAGAAGATTGGCTGTCATAATCAGTTAATTTCTCGAAGATTCTAGATGTTTAATCGCCACCATTCGTTGACACCCACAGCTTTTAGCCTTTCATCTTTGCAATATGTCTTAGCTATTAGGGTAGTCAGTTCCAACATTCAGTTTCCTTCCCGGACATCTTTATTGGACCACAGTGAGAACTGCTGGCCAAAAGGGATAAGAGAGAGGGGAAATGTGAGGGAGAGATTGGGGTGGACGGAGAGAGAGAGAGAGAGAGGGGTGGGTGGGAAAATCCCAAAGCTGTCCGTCTGAAGCTCCAGTTCGGAATGTTATGACACGTCAAGAGCTGGCCACGCAACACGCATGTTCACCTCTTCTCAGGAACACGCTACTGATGCTAGATAACTACATCACTTGTGTTTGAGTCAGAGGATATGATGGAGACTGTTTTATTGGAAAACCGCTCCGATATGAACAGACGTCACGTTACGCAGGCTTTGAAAAACGAAGCTCGGGAGTGCAATTAATGTTTCTACAACGATTTGCTTCTCTTCATCTCTGCTCTCTTTTGTTTTTGATGTACAGGTTTCGCACGAGGGGGGGATCCTGGTATGCCGGAGCCCAACATCCTGAGGTGCGCTGTCTCTGTCGGTCCATCTCTGTGTGTGTCTGTCTGTTTTTGGTTTGGCCATCTGATATAGGGAATGTTAAGTTGGCTGACGTTTTACATGCCGTAACCAGTTGTGCTATTTTGTTAGTTTTTTTGGATTGTTTGTAACTTATTTTGTACATAATGTTGCGAACCATCAAACAAGCAAAGCGTCAATGCACGATTAAGATTGAATGCTACTACACCGGCTCTGACACTCGTCGGATGTGGCAGGACTTGAAAACTATTACGGACTACAAAGGGAAACCCAGACGCGAGCTGCTCAGTGACTCAAGTCTACCAGACGAGCTTGATGCCTTTTATGCTCGCCTCGTTATTGTTCTACTTTGTGTTATTATTTTACTTTAGTTTATTTGGTAAATATGTTCTTAACTCTTCTTGAACTGCACTGTTGGTTAAGGGCTTGTAAGTAAGCATTTCACGGTAAGGTCTACACTTGTTGTATTCGGCGCATGTGACAAAGTTTGATTTGAATACGGTATCATGACGCAGGTCAAAGTAGTTAAATACATACGGAATATTGTGTCATGGCTCTGGTCAAAGTAGTTAAATACATACGGAATAGTGTGTCATGGCTCTGGTCAAAGTAGTTAAATGCATACGGAATAGTGTGTCATGGCTCTGGTCAAAGTAGTTAAATACATACGGAATAGTGTGTCATGGCTCTGGTCAAAGTAGTTAAATACATACGGTATAGTGTGTCATGGCTCTGGTCAAAGTAGTGCATTTATATAGGGAATAGGTAGCAATACATTAATAAGATAGTTTACTCGGCCGTTTACCATTGTTAGAAATGGTCATGATTCCTGTCCAAGTGGGCGTTTCTACTCGTGTGAGCATGCTTTTCCTGCGTGATCTCATGGTTCCTCAATAATATCTGGCATGCTCACGCAAGAGAGGGAATAGCTGGCTCTGGTCTACTTATTGTGCCCACCTATCCCGGCCAGAAAAAAATTGGCAGTGAGATGTCTCACCCTGTGGCACCCCCTAGATGAGGGAGTGGGGTGTCTTGCTTTCTCTACCATCTCTGGCCATACCATTAAGACAAATATAACCTCTGACCTTGTTTTCTCTCTTCCAGTCTGCTGTGGGGCTGAGGACAACCCTGACCCACCCAATCACCTCCTCCCACAATGGTCATGTGACTCCCAGCTGTCACCACGGAAGTGGATGCCATCTTTCCCTCACCAATTTCTATATGGCCCATATATTTTAGGCTGGTTGGAACTTTCTTTGTCACTTCACGTTTGGGTCGGAGACCTGAAGCGCTGAATTCCCTCTCACTCTGAAACACCAAATGGTGTGATGGACATCTTATTCTGAAACTGCACCTTACTGCTTGGTGATGGACTGTTTTTCTCTCATTTTGTTTCCTGACAGTTTGGAAACATGTAAAACCTAGTCTTTTCATTTGGTCATGGATCTGTGTTTGTCTGTGTACCTTAAATCATCCTGTATAAAATGTCTGCCTGTTGGTGGAAAATGGACCTGAGTTTGTCTATAAATCACCTTTTGAGAGAAGATTACTGTTTGTTTAGTTTGATTCCCGAATTATACCGTGACAATATTTTTTTTTCATGGAACCTCCTACACATTTGTATGGGCCTAATAGTAGTCTAAAGCCATCCAGTAAACGGTAAAAAAAAAAAAACATGTAACTTTTTAATTTCTCATTAACACAACCAGTCATGACGTTTTCATCTTATTAACCATGTTTCCATTCAACCTTTTTATGGGGGTAAAGTACATGTCGGGTAAAAAATGTCTTGACTGGCCTGGTGGAAACACCATTTGTCGGTCAACTTTCCAAATGTCGACAAAGCAAAATACGCTGGACAAAGTGTGATCTTTTTGTGTCTGTAAAATGAATTATGTGAGAAATGGTGGTGGAAACACCTTTATGCGCAAATATTTATATGATAACCCATCATATCGAAGTAACTTGGAGTCACGGGATGATATGGTGTGTGTTCCTCCAACTACGACTTGGGAAAATGTGCATTTTTATTAGGCTACAGATTAAATAACTTACAGTACATTCGGAAAATATTCAGACCCCTTGACTTTTTTCAGATTTTGTTACGTTACAGCCTTATTCTAAAATGGATTAAATAATTTGTTTCCCTCATCAAGCTACACACACAATACCCCATAATGACAAAGTGAAAACAGGTTTTTAGAAATGTTTGCAAATGTAATAAAATTAAAAAAATGTATTCAAACCCTTAGCCATGAGACTTGAAGTTTGAGCTCAGGTACATCCTGCTTCCATTGATCATCCTTGAGATGTGTCAACAACATGATTGGAGAACACCTGTGGTAAATTCAATTGATTGGACATGATTTGGAAAGGCACACACCTGTCTATATAAGGTCCCACAGTTGACAGTGCATGTTAGAGCAAAAACCATGAGGTGGAAGGAATTGTCCGTAGAGCTCCGAGACAGGATTGTGTTGAGGCACAGATCTGGGGAAGGGTACCAAAAAAATTCTGTAGCATTGAAGGTCCCCAAGAACACAGTGGCTTCCATCATTCTTAAATGGAAGACGTTTGGAACCACCAAGACTCTTCCTACACCTGGCCGTCCGGCCAAACTGAGCAATCGGGGGAGCAGGGCCTTGGTCAGGGAGATGACCAAGAACCCGATGGTCACTGACAGAGCTCCAGAGTTCCTCTGTGGAGATGGGAGAACCTTCCAGAAGGACAACCATCTCTGCAGCACTCCACCAATCAGGCATTTATGGTAGAGTGGTCAGATGGAAGCCATTCCTCAGTAAAAGTCACATGACAGTCTGCTTGGAGTTAGCCAAAAGGCACCTAAAGGACTCTGACCATGAGAAACAAGATTCTCTGGTCTGATGAAACAAAGATTGAACTTTTTGGCCTGAATGCCAACCGTCACCTCTGGAGGAAACCTGGCACCATCCCCACGGTGATGCGTGGTGGCAGCTTCATGCTGTGGAGATGTTTTTCAGGGACTGGGAGACTAGACAGGATTGAGGGAAAGATGAACGGAGCAAAGTACAAAGATATCCTTAATGAAAACCTGCTCCAGAGCACTCAGGACCTCAGACTGGGGCGAAGGTTCACCTTCCAACAGGACAACGACCCTAAGCACACAGCCAAGACAACGCAGGAGTGGCTTCGGGACAAGTCTCTGAATGTCCTTGAGTGGCTTAGCCAGAGCCCGGACTTGAACCCAATCTAACATCTCTGGAGAGACCTGAAAATAGCTGTGCAGTGTCGCTCCCCATCCAACCTGACAGAGCCTGAGAGGATCTGCCGAGAAGAATGGGAGAAACTCCCCAGATACAGGTGTGCCAAGCTTGTAGTGTCATACCCAAGAAGTCTCAAGGCTGTAATCGCTGCCAAATGTGCTTCAACAAAGTACTGAGTAAAGGGTCTGAATACTTCTGTAAATTTGATATACTTCATAAATAAATACAAATATTTTGAAAAAAATCTAAAAACATGTATTTCCTGTCATTATGGGGTATTGTGTGTAGATAGTTTTTCCCCTTAATTAATTTCATACATTTCTCAACATGTAGACTAGCTTACCCGCACTGTATCTGCGAGCTTTTGGCTAGAGCGCAGATGTCAAGACCAGAGTAGGCACATTTGCTATTTAACGCAACAGTTTTTGTGACAAAACTATCGGTAGAGTTGAAAATGCGATGGAAACACATTGAACTTTAGATTTTTATTCAGTATATGAGAACTTAAGTGAAAAACACCACTGGTGGGAAAATGAAATCTCTCCAGTTGGATGGAAACCTAGCTACTGTCAAACAAATATCTTAAAATAGGCTACCTTCGCATGTTCGTCCACTCAAATAATTCCATGCACTCATGCCGTTTGATGAATGGAAAAAGGCATCTGTTAAAAAATACCAAAAAGTGTAATGACATTTGCCGATTGTCATTGAGTCAACACACTCTTGTCGCCTGAATTAATGTATGCGTCTTGCTGACCAAATGACACCTACCGATAAGTGGAAATTGAAATGTTTTGTTGTGATGACCACATGTGAGAATAACCATCTTGTTGAAACAATGTTTGGTGAACAACATAGGAGCAACACATTTCTCTATTCTCTCAGATACCATTTATTATTCCTCTTTATATCCAAAACATTTGTCACAGTTAGAGCTGGGACGATGAACTGACAATTATCGACACCGACCATACTGATCACTTATCGCAGGCATTTTGCTGATATCGTTCATTACGATAAGTAGCCTATACTAGAGAAATGTGAAGTTTGAAATTAAATAAGTTTGCTAATATGGTTGGTTGTTAATTGGACAATTTAAGGCTACAACGATCAAACTAGTAGTAGTCACAATCAATGTAGTCACTAATGTACTGTAAAGGCACTTAGAGATACATTTAAGTCTGTGCTTGAAATCCATCAACATGTCATCATTAGAAAAATACATTGAGTCCATTTGTGTGAAAATAAATAACACTATTTGCTATAAAAATATATAAATATGTTTTTTTATAACAAGTTTCTCAAAAGTTGGGTACAAGAGGCACAAAGCTGCTCGAGATCAAATAAATTAATCAGATTAAATAAATTCAATACATTTTTCATCTCAACCATAAAAACATGAATAAATATATAAATAACTTTGTTTTGAAGTTCAGTCAAGTATTACATTCAAAAAATAAAAATAAACAGCTGATTCAGAGAATAAGACATCAGTGCAGGTTTTTACTCCAAGCCTGATCTAACACACCTCTGCCCACCATAGTGATGTCATGGTTACTGGCAGCCTTCGCCCCTCTTCCCCATGCGCGGAGGGCTGTCTTGGTGTCGACCAGGAAGTGACGTAGTTCCCTAAGGATGGCGTGAACGCTGGTCTTCGTCTCCCACTCTGTCCCTGTAGACACCTCACCCAGCACACGCTCCCTCTCACTGGCAGACAGGTCCTCTACTACCTCAGCAGCCTTCATCTGGAGAAAGAGACAATACATTAGGTAATCTGTGTGCCACAAGATTGTGCTAAATCCTAGGTATCTGGTGGAACTAAAGCAAGTCTGGGAAAATCTGCCCACAATGAAAGTCAACTTTCTAAAGAAAAGGGTATTTAAAGGGGTAATCTGCAGTTGCTACATCCATTTTAGGACCAATAAATAAATTATATGTAGTCATTTCTTACTCCAATGTTTGTAATTAAAAATAAAAATAAATCATTTTGATATCATGGATGGTCAGTCCTTGCATCCATAGCTCTGTCTATGAATTTGATAGTTACATTTCTCCAGGCCCATCCCTCAGCTCTTTACCAAAACAGTGGCGGTGAGGAGGTTTGTTATTGTTTCAACTGCAGATTGCACCTTTAAGTAGTATAATGATTGTATTTAAGTAGTATTATAACATAATATTACTATTACATACCTTCTCTTTGAACAGGCCTATCAGGACAGTAGTCTGGTGCATGACAGAGGGGAGCAGGGTGGATTGTGGGTATTCAGCCTTAACGTGCTGGAGAAGAACATGGTACACCTGCAGACCATGACTGATCTTCTGCAGACATGCCTCCTATAGGAGGGCAAAACAAATACTTTCAATCAATTCATCAAAAAAAAAATGTGCTCCCTAGATTCATCTAGAAGGAAGGAACAAGGAGAGAAACCAGACTCAAAATGTCAGCCAGTAAAGATGTCTGCATGATGCTGCCTCAAGGTTTCATTTCTAGGATTTTTCATTTAGATCACAAAAGGAATGCCTTGGCTTCATGATTTTGACTTAATTCCAGACACCGGTCTTAGCCATTCATTCAACTTTATCTATACCTTGTTGTAGTTTGAGGTGGAGCAGGGGGTCTTGGAGAGGTGTGTGGGGATGGAAGGGACCTGGTACTGTATGAACGATGACATCTCTTCCACGGGCTTCTGAAACTCCTCCACAAACTACAACACAAGGAGGAATAAAAGTTATACTTTTCAGATTGGTTTAATTTATTATTTTCAATGTTAGTATTGTTGTTTTCAATTATAACGTTTGAAGAGCCATTTACAATATAATACAAAGTACAAGTAAAACAACTCACCTGTTGGTCTCGGAAGTTGATCACTTCCTGAACGAGCAGCTTGATCACCTTGATCGCGTTCTCCCATATCGGCGGCGCGCCCGGTTCACCGGAGAACGATTCTACCGCGAGCTCCTCTCCAGAGGTCCAACCAGGTGCGCTGGGCACGGGACTCCCGTTAACAGCCATCACCACGAGCACCGAGAGGAGTGAGAGGTCTGAATGAAGGAGGAGAGCAAGAAGGGAGTGAGTGATAAAATACAAAACACAACCCAGTTTATTTGACCAGGTAGAACGGTAGAATAGTGTGACGTCAGACTTACAGTGTGTAGAAGTCATGTCCCAGGTAATTGTTTTGTCGGTGCTGTGTCCAGTGACTCTTGAGTGATGCTGAAGTTGGTAGGCTACTTGTTTGTCTGACGGATGCTACATGCGCCAGCATTTATATTCTTACACATTGCAAGTGTTTCCTCATCTCCTTCCCCTCACCCCTCCCCGCTCCTTTTTTATCATCTCTCCATCATTATCAGTCAGAGATATTGTTTTCGTCCCAAATGACACTCTACTCCTACATAGTGCACTAGTTTTGACCAGGGCTAGGACTTTGGTCAAAAGTAGTGCACTAGGGAATAGGGTGCCATTTGGGACAGAACTTACAACGCTATTACTACAGGAAGTCTCTAATGGAGAGATATTACTCTGTCATCATATAACCTGTAATGTTACACATGTCACCAGGTCTCTACTCTGCACCATGGAACACTCAGACGGGTAATCAAGCCTAATAATCTAGAATGCAGGGTTGGGGTAGTTCTCTCAATGCATGTGTTTAATCAAATTCAATAATTAAGTTCCGTTCATTCTTGTATTCTGTATATTTATGCAACTCAATGAGAGGTAGAAGAGATGTGAGGATAGGGAAGAAGAGACAAGATAAAGAGAGGAGAGGTGAGGAGAGAGGAATAAAGGTGTGTCCCTTGTCTTGTAATATGGGGCTGCACCCCAGCCCCACAAATTATTCATAATCTAATAGGGCTATTTTGTGCTGTCATCAGGGTGCAACAATTCTAGTGGTTGAGAGCATCATGGGGCAGTTTCACTTCACTAAGAAAATTCCCAGAAAACCCCTCTTAAGTGTCCTTCTTTTCGAAAGACATTAATACAGCGCATTTGGAAAGTATTCAGACCCTTTCACCTTTTCCACATTTTGTTACGTTACAGTCTTATTCTAAAATGTATTAAATAAAAAATTGTCCCCATCAATCTATACACAATGCCCCACGATGAGAAAGTAAAAACAAGTTTTACGAAATTTTTGCAAATGTATTAAAAATAAAAAACGGAAATATCACATTTACATAAGTATTCAGACTAGTGGTGCAACGGACCGTAGTTGATCCGTGATCCCCACGTTTCGGGCACGCATGTGAACCGCCGATCAATTGCAAAGTTTAACCATCATAGTGTGAAATACAGTTTTACTGCCGCTGTTTTTCGAAGTAATAATTCCCTAAATGTCGATGCAGAGTTGCAGTGAAACGATAAAGACAAGACAGATGCGTGCTGTGTTTTACTCTGAAACCTGAAGGTTGATTTGATTATTTTTTTTAAAGCAGTTGCGTGTACTGTTCACGTGAACGGGGCATGTTGAATTTGAAGGAATCCTGGTTGCTCGCGTTGCAAAAAGAGCAGTGACAGCCATGACTAGCGGAGAAGCTGAAGAACTGGAAAAGCCTCTCGCTTCATTTAAGTCTCATGTATGGGAGCATTTTGGCTTCCCTGTCAAATATGATGACGGAAGAAGGGTGGTGGACAACATCATCACGGTGTGTAGGCATTGTGCCACAAGAAAGCCGTATGATCATGGAAATTCATCGAGCATGGCCACACATTTAAAGCGTCATCACCCTGGTGTGTCAATGACGGGAGCCAACTCAGCCAAGAGACAACAACTTCTCACTTCGACATTTAAGCAGCCCTTTGCTGCAGAATCAGACCGGACTAAAGCCATCACCAAATCTATTGAGATGTTTATCGCTGCAGACATGAGACCATATTATGTTGTGGAAAACAGCACTTTTAGGGCTTGAGCCAAGCTAGGAAATCCCCTGGCGCACCCACTTCAGTATGAAGATCGTGCCAGATCTTTATGAACAGGAAAATATCAGAATTGAGCACTGAAACTGCACCGTCTGTGTCTATGATCCTAACCTCTGAAAACAAGGATTCTACAATCCATGGCCCCAAGTGAGGAAGACAGCACCATCACTAGAGATGTCAAGGCTGCCATTAGAGAGGACCTGAACCCCAGATACCCCCCTAATGTACAGGACTACCTTCATAGATCTACTGCACTGGATCCAAGGTTCAAGTCCCTGTCTCACCTAGACCCTGCCCTACGCTGGAAAACATACAGTGAGCTCACCACTGAGATTGTGGCCACTGAAGAGGTAAAACAATAAATAAGAGTGAATTACTTACATAGTAAATATACTGCAGTCTAATCTTAGTCAATGCTATTGCTATTAGAAACATACATTTTTGATTTGGAATTACAATGGCTTATTAAAAGTTATTTCCACAATTATAGTTCTATGAAATATTAAAATAAATCATTAGTTTAATAGATCAAGTAATTTTTTCTGCAGGGTCAAGCCACAGAGCCGACAGGAGCAGACTCAGAGGCATCTCCACAAAATAATTTGGCCATGAAGGAGCTTTTCGGGGAAACCTTTATGAGCAAGGACACAGGCAAGACGTTTGCCAACAGTATCAAAGAGGAGGTGGCATCCTACAAGGCAGCAAGCAGCATTCCAGTGGATGGTGCTCCACTGGCACGGTGGAAAAGCAATGAGTGTAAATACCCTCACATTGCCATGATGGCAAGATGCTACCTGGCTGTGCCTGGCACTTCCGCCCCTAGCGAGAGGGTGTTCTCCACGGCAGGGGACATAGTGACTGCAAAGAGGTCTACCCTCTCCCCAGACTATGTAGACATTCTCATCTTTTTGAAAAATTATTTGAAGTTATAAACTCAGGTCTGCTTTGCTTTCTGTCTTTACTTTTTTTTGATGACGTGGACACAGGCTAGTTTTTCATTCACTATTGTTTAAATGAAGAAGTTATCATGCCTCATATTGCACTTTAATTGAACAATTGATTATTGAATATTTTATTTTAATATTTTATTTAAACATTGAAACGTTCCTTGCTTCAAGTGTTCTTTAAGTAATAAATGGAAAGCAAAGTTATAGTTGTCTCCCCTTTTTTTGTTGCTGATCCCGAAAAACGATCCGATCCGTGACTCAAAACCGTGATCCTGTAACGGCTGTCGTCTTCCTTGTCTGAGGAGGATAAGTTAGAAGGATCGGAGGACCAATGCGCAGCGTGGTAATTGTTCATCTTACTTTAATAAGGGTGAACACTCAAAATACAAAACAACAAAAGTGACAACCGAAACAGTTCTATCTGGTGCAGACACACAAAGACTGAAAACAACCACCCACAAAACCCAACACAAAACAGGCTACCTAAATATGGTTCCGAATCAGAGACAACACAAAACACCTGCCTCTGATTGAGAACCATATCAGGCCAAACACAGAAATAGGAAAACATAGAAATACAAACATAGACTGCCCACCCCAACTCACGCCCTGACCATACTAAATAAAGACAAAACAAAGAAAATAAAGGTCAACGTGACAGATCCGCACCGTGAGTTTTGTGATCCGTTGTACCACTAATTCAGACCCTTTACTCAGTACTTTGTTGAAGCAATTTTGGCAACAATTACAACCTTGAGTCTTCGTGGGTATGATGCTACAATCTTGGCAGACCTGTATTTGGGGAGTTTCTCCCAGTCTTCTCTGCAGATCCTCTCAAGCTCTGTCAGGTTGGATGGGGAGCGTCGCTGCACAGCTATTTTCAGGTCTCTCCAGAGATGTTCGATAGGGTTCAAGTCCAGACTCTGGCTGGGCCACTCAAGGACATTCAGAGACTTGTCCCAAAGCCACTCCTACGTTGTCATGGCTGTGTGCTTAGGGCCATTGTCCTGTTGGACGGTAAACCTTCGCCCCAGTCTGAGGTCCTGAGCACTCTGGTGCAGATTTTCATCAAGGATCTCTCTGTACTTTGCTCCATTCATCTTTCCCTCGACCCTGACTAGTCTCCCAGTCCCTGCCGCTGACAAACAACCCCATAGCATGATGCTGCCACCACCATGCTTCACCGTAGGGATGGTGGCCAGGTTTACTCCAGACATGACGCTTGGCATTCAGGACAAATAGTTCAATCTTGGTTTCATCAGACCAGAGAATCTTGTTTCTCATGGTCTGAGTGTCATTTAGGTGCCTTTTGGCAAACTCCAAGTGCTCGATTGCTCAGTTTGGTCAGGCTGCCAGCTATAGGAAGAGTCTTAGAAGAAGTTTGGAACTACCATTTAAGAATGATGGAGGCACTGTGTTCTTGGGGACCTTCAATGCTGCAGACATTTTTTGGTACCCTTCGCAGGATCTGTGCATCGACACAATCCTGTCTCGGAGCTCTACAGACAATTCCTTTGACCAAATGGCTTGGTTTTTGCTCTGACATGCACTGTCAATTGTGTTCCAAATCATGTACAATCAATTGAATTTACCACAGGTGGACTCCAATCAAGTTGTAGAACATCTGAAGGATGATCAATGGAAACAGGATGCACCTGAGGTCAATTTTGAGTCTTATAGCAAAGGGTCTGAATACTTATGTAAATAAGGTTTTCGCTTTGTCATCATGGGGTATTGTGTGTAGATTGATGAAGAAAAAATATAATTTAATCCATTTTAGAATAAGACTAACATAACAAAATGTGGAAAAAGTCAAGGGGTCAGAATACACTGTATACTGTACATGTACAACAGCTATACTAAAAATATGGTCCATAGTGATTTCAAAAGTAGTGTTTTCTTATACAGTTTTGGGGGACCCAAAGTATGATTGGTCAAAGTACATTTTCTTCACTCCTACACTTCACTTTTTACATTTTGACTGTTAAAAATGATGACTGTTGTTTTATCAGAGGGGAGAGAAGAACGCACACACACATATCATTCACATTTGTCTATTTCTTAGTTTTTCAAAGTAATGTGTAATCAATTCAAATGTATGCAGAATAGGAAAAATACATATTGAGTCATATCTAGATCAGTTGTGTGTATGTGTGGTCCCTGGCAGACCACAGATAGACATCTGCAGTGACAGAGTAACACACTGTCACCTTCATCTGCTCCTGTTGACGATGCTTCACACACACACATTCAAGCTTGCATGCACTTGTCACAAGTGACACTGACTCTTACTAAACCAGACTGCCAATCTCTTTATATTACATATCAGCATGTCTTATTGTCTGATATGCCTATTTATGATATCAAGTCCTAGCTTCTCCCTGAAGCTAGGACAGCAGAGTCCCTGCCCATCTTGTATGGTGTGCTGTGATTCCACAGATTGACATGGACTAAAGTGACATTGAGACAGCTATTGCCAATTCCCTATCACCTCCTCCCTCCCCAAAATGAATTGCTAATTGCTAAGCACGCCACAAAACTAGAGTAAAAAGGAACTGGAACCTTAACTTCAGGACGCCATTCGGACCGGTGACCTTTCAACGGACGTATGTGTGTATGTCCACCTCGTTGCTCCTGCTGCCCCTCTCAGCTGGTCACCTGCTGTGGATAAAAGACTATTCATACAACGCTCTCTATAGCACCACTAAAGGAAAATACTTATTTCCAGAGTGTGAGTGTCACTCTAATTGTTGGCTAATACAGTGAATTTGGAAAGTATTCAGACCCCTTCACCTTTTCCACATTTTGTTATGTTAAAAGCCTTATTCTAAAATGTATTAAATAAATACAAATCCTCATCAATGTACACACAATACCTCATAATGAGAAAGCAAAAATAGTTTTTTAGACAGAAATAGCTTATTTACATGTATTCAGACCCTTTGCTATGAGACTCGAAATTGAGCTCAGGTGCATCCTGTTACCATTGATCATCCTTGAGATGTTTCTACAACTTGATTGGAGTCCACCTGTGGTAAATTCAATTGATTGGAGATGATTTGGAAAGGCACACACCTGTCTTTATAACGTCCAACCGTTGACAATGCATGTAAGAGCAAAAACCAAGAATTGTCTGTAGAGCTCCGAGACAGGAATGTCTCGTTGCACAGATCTGGCGAAGGGTACCAAAAAATGTCTGCAGCATTGAAGGTCCCCAAGAAAACAGTGCCTACATCATTCTTAAATGGTAGAAGTTTGGAACCACCAAGATTCTTCCTACAGCTGGCAGCCTGACCAAACTGAGCAATCGGGGGAGAAGGGCCTTGGTCAGGGAGGTGACCAAGAACCCGATGGTCACTCTGACAGAGCTCCAGAGTTCCTCTGTGGAGATGGGAGAACCTTCCAGAAGGACAACCATCTCTGGAGCACTCCACCAATCAGGTCTTTATGATAGAGTGGCCAGACAGAAGCCACTCCTCAGTAAAAGGCACATGGCAGCCCGCTTGGAGTTTGCCAAAAGGCACTTAAAGGACTCTCAGACCATGAGAAACAAGATTCTTTGGTCTGATGAAACCAAGGTTGAACTCTTTGGCCTGAATGCCAAGCATCATGTCTGGAAGAAACCAGGCACCGCTCGACACCTGTCATCCTACCTGGGTGCATACCTGGTTGCCAGGGGTACCGGCGTTGGAACTCAGCGATGAGGCCTGGGTCCAGGATGTCCCTAGCGGGGACCCAGCACCTCTCTTCCAGGCCATAACCCTCCCAGTCAACCAGGTACTGGAATCCCCTTCCCCGCGGTCGAACATTCAGGAGGCGCCTTGATGAGACGGGGGAGAGGGGTGGACCTGGAAACAAAGGGCTGTGGGACACAGGTTTAATCCTAGACATGGGATGTATAATCCTAGAAGTGGGATGTATACGGAGGGTACGGGGCAACAGAAGACGAACAGCAGAGGGGCTAATGATCTTGGAGATGGGGAAAGGGCTGATAAAACAGGGGGAAAGTTTGCGGGACTCCACCCAGAGGGGCAGATCTCGAGTGGACAGCCAAACACAAAGCCAGGGTCGAATGGCAGTCCGCTTGTTGCCGATACCTGGAGGTAGTCTTGAGAAGAGCCGGCCGGGCTCTCTTCCAGGTATGGCGACAGCGGTGGACAAACATCTGGGCGGAGGGTATACCAACGTCTTCCTCTTGCTCTGGGAAGAGCGGGGGCTGATAACCCAGGGAATGCTCAAAAGGCGAGAGCCCGGTGGTAGAGCAGGGGAGGGTGTTGCGGGCGTATTCAACCCACATGAGTTGCTGGCTACAGGTGGTGGGGTTGGCGGAGACAAGGCAGTGAAGAGTCGTCTCCAGGTCTTGATTGTCTCGCTCCAACTGGCCGTTGGAACCCGGTGGACAGGCTGGTCGACGACCCAATGAGTGTGCAGAACGCCTTCCAGAACAGGGGCGAGAACTGAGGACCCCGGTCGGAGACCATGTCCACCGTGAGACCATGGATCCGGAAGATGTGCTGCAACATGAGCTGGTCTGTCCCTTTGGCAGAGGGTAGCTTGGGGAAAGGAAGAAATGGGCGGCTTTGGAAAACCGGCGGCTTTGGGACTGTGAGGGACAGGCAGTGGTTGAAGGAGACCAGCCGGAGCTTGCCGAGGAGTCTTGTTCTGTGCACAGATCGTGCAGGCGGCGACGAACTCGGAGAGTTCCATGGTAGGCCACCAAAAGCGTTGCCGCACAAAGGCCAGGGTCCAACAGGAGCCCGGGTGGAAGGTAAGCCTGGAGGAGTGGGCCCACTCCAGGACCGAGGGGGGGACAGCGTCAGGAACAAACATCCATTTATCTGGGCCCCCCCCGGGGTTTGGCTGGGAAGGCTGTGCCTCACAGACCTGCTTCCTTATTCCCCAGCTGAGGGTCGTTGCCAGGCACGAGGTGGGCAGGATGGTCTCAGGGTCCGAGGGTGTAGCAGTGGGGCTATAGCGGCATGACAGCGCATCCGGCTTGATATTCTTGGATCCCAGTCAGTAGGAGAGGGAGAACTTCTTAGGGCTGCAATCCCGTTAACGGGATCGATATGACAACAGCCAGTGAAAGTGCAGGGCGCCAAATTCAAACAACAGAAATCTCATAATTAAAATTCCTCAAGCATACAAGTATTTCACACTATTTTAAAGATACACTTCTTGTTAATCCTACCACAGTGTCTGATTTCAAAAAGGCTTTACAGCAAAAGCACCACAAACGATTATGTTAGGTCACCACCAAATCACAGAAAAACACAGTCATTTTTCCAGCCAAAGACAGGAGTCACAAAAAGCAGAAATAGAGATAAAATTAATCACTAACCTTTGATGATGTTCGATAAAGTTCATATTTATATCCAAAAACCTCAGTTTACATTGGCGCCATGTTCAGAAATGCCTCCAGAATATCCGGAGAAATTGCAGAGAGCCACATCAAATAACAGAAATACTCATCATAAACTTTGATGAAAGATACATGTTTTACATAGAATTAAAGATAAGCTTGTTCTTAATGCAACCGCTATGTCAGATTTCAAAAAAGCTTTACGGTAAAAGCACAATATTCAATAATCTGAGAACAGCGTTCAGCCACAAAAGCAAGCCATACAGTTACCCGCTAAATTGTGGAGTCAACAAAAGTCATAAATAGCATTATAAATCTTCACTTACCTTTGCTGATCTTCGTCGGAATGCACTCCCAGGACTCCCACTTCCACAAGAAATGTTTGTTTTGTTCGGTAATGTCCATCATTTATGTCCAAATAGCTAGTTTTGTTAGCGCGTTTGGTAAACAAATCCAAAGTCACGAAGCGCGTTCACTAAAAGCAGATGAAATGTCAAAAAGTTCCGTAACAGTCAGTAGAAACATGTCAAACAATGTATTGAATCAATCTTTAGGAGATTTTTAACATAAATCTTCAATAATGTTCCAACCGGAGAATTCCTTTGTCTTCAGAAATGCGATAGAACAGAGCTCGCTCTCACATGAACGCGCATGGTCAGCGCATGTTCAGCTCATGATAGACCTTACTTAATCCCCTCTCCTTCGGCCCCACTTCACAGTAGAAGCATCAGACAAGGTTCTAAAGACTGTTGACATCTAGTGGAAGCCGTAGGAAGTGCAAACGGACCCATATCCCACCGTGTATTCGATAGGCGATGAGTTGAAAACCTACAAACCTCAGATTTCCCACTTCCTGGATGGATTTTTTTCTCAGGTTTTTGCCTGCCATATGAGTTATGTTATACTCACAGACATCATTCAAACAGTTTTAGAAACTTCAGAGTGTTTTCTATCAAATACTAATAATAATATGCATATATTTGCAACTGGGACTGAGGAGCAGGCAGTTTACTCTGGGCACCTCTGGGCACCTTTTCATCCAAGCTACTCAATACTGCCCCTGCAGCCATAAGAAGTTAAACTGGGTGAAAAGCAGGGCCCACCTAGCTTGCCTGGAATTGAGACGCTTGGCGGTGCAGAGATATTTCAGGTTCTTGTGATCCGTCCACACAATGAACGGATGTTCCGCCCCCTCCAACCAGTGTCTCCACTCCTCCAACGCCATCTTAACCGCGAGAAGCTCACGATTTCCCACATCGTAATTCCTCTCTGTGGTGTTGAGGCAATGGGAGAAGAAGGCACAGGGATGTAACTTGAGGTCCAGGGCAGAACGCTGGGATAGGACAACCCCCACTCCGACATCCGAAGCATCGACCTCCACCACGAATTGACGGGACGGGTCAGGATGAACCAATATGGGAGCAGTGGTGAAGCGGTGCTTGAGGTCCCGGAACGCCCAGTCAGCAGCAGGGGACCACGTGAACGGAACCTTGGGAGAGGTGAGAGTAGACAGGAAGGAAGCCAGGGTGCTCTAACCCCGGATAAAGAGGTAATAAAAGTTGACAAATCCCAGGAAGCGTTGCAGCTGCACTCTGGACGTAGGCTGGGGCCGCTCTCACCGTCCTGGGATCCATCTGTACATTCCCTGCAGCAATGATGTAACCAAGGAAGGGGATGGAATTCGCATTTCTTCGCTTTCACAAAAAGCTGGTTCTCCAGGAGGCGCTGGAGGACGTGGAGCACGTGTTCTTGGGCTGAGTGGGAGAAAATGAGGATGTCGTCGAGGTACATGAAGACAAACCGGTTCAACATGTTGAGGAGAACGTCATTAACCAGGGCCTGGAACACAGCTTGGGCGTTGGTAATGCCAAGTGGCATGGCCAAGTATTCGTAGTGACCACTGGCCATGTTGAAGGCAGTCTTCCACTCGTCCCCTTCCCGTATCCGCACCAGGTGGTAGGCGTTCCGCAGGTCCAACTTGGAGAAAACGGTGGCCCCCTGGAGCGGCTCGAAGGCCGAGGCGATGATGTCATTGAGGCCCCGGTAGTCGATGCACGGGCGCAGGATTTTGTCCTTCTTCTCCACAAAGAAGAACCCTGCGCCGGCGGGGGAGGCAGAAGGACGGATACACCCTGCGGCTAGGGAGTCCTCGATGTAGGTCTCCATAGCCTTGGTCTTCGGACCCGACAGAGAGTACAGTCGTCCCCGGGGCGGTGTGGTGCCTGGGAGAAGGTTAATCACGCAGTCATAGGATCAGCGCAAAGGGAGTGAAGTGGCCCGGGCCTCACTGAACACCTCCCGGAGGTGCTGGTACTCCGCGGGAATGGCGACGAGGTCCGGGGAAACTTCCGAGGCCACAGGAAGACGTCAGCTGTGCTGACTTCAGACAATGGGTGTGGCAGAACGGGCTCCAATCCATGATAGCACCAGCAGTCCAATCTATGAGGGGATTGTGTCGCTGGAGCCAAGAGAATCCAAAAACCATGGCAACCTGAGGAGACTTAATTAGCATAAATTTGATTGCCTCGCTGTGGTTCCCTGACACTCGTAGGTTGATGGGAGTGGTATTGTGGGTGACCCGGCCTATAGAGCGTCTGTCCAGCGCTCTAACGTCCATGGGAATGGAGAGGGGCTGAGTGGGGATGCCCAGCTCGGACGCCAGGGTAGAGTCCAAAAAACTCTCATCGGCCCTAGAGTTGATGAGTACCCGGAGAATTTCGACTGGTTCCCTCACAGCAGGATGGCATGGAAAGGGGTGCGAGTAAGGGGAGAGGAAATGTTCTCTGTATGGCCCACCAGAGTACTCGCCCCTAGCAGTGAGCCTGGTCTTTAGTGGACAGGAGGACACAAAATGACCAGTAGTCCCGCAACACAGGCAACTCTTTGTGTGAATCTGGTGTAGACGTTCGGCTGGGGACAGCCTAGCTCTGCCTAGTTGCATCGGCTCGGGAAGAGGAGAACTGGCAGACTTCGGAGACTCTTGGGGAAACTCGGGTAGCCTCGGGTCCTCTTGGCCACGGAGACATCAGGGACTTCCGGGATGCCTTGGAGGCGAGGTGGAATCCTTGGGCGGGTGAGTGGAATTGGACCTCCTCACCTTCCTACGTTGCCGTAGCCGCCCATCGATCCAGATGGTCAAGGCAATGAGCGAGTCAAGATTCTTCGGTAGTTCCTGGGCTGCTAGCTCGTCCTTCACTTCCTCCGATAATCCGTGCAGGAACGTGTCGAACAGCGATTCCGGGTTCCAGGCACCCTGAGCTGCCAACGGGCGGAAATCCACTGCATAGTCTGCCACACTGTGAGAGTCTTACCGAAGCTGGTGTAACTTCCGGGCAGCCTCTCTCCCGGACAATGGAGAATGATGGCTCCTTGTGAGGAGACGGCTGTGGAAGGACCACCTGGTCCCACGGATAGTAGCCCAGCCCGGCATATGAGTCAAGGTGATCAGAGGCAATTAAGCACAGCTGACGGTACTAATTACCTATTCTCTTCCCCCTAGAAAAGAGAGGAGGGAACCGGCAGTGGGGGAGAAGGGAGAAAAAAAACAATGATTGCTTCTCCAAAGGAGAGGACTTACCAGATGGAAGGGAGGAGAGGACAAACTAACTCTTGGGAATGGCAACCACGGATCCGCACCACCACCCAAAGGGAGCTCTCCACAAACGGATATTTAAGGCGGTGACACACCCGTCATTTATGTTATAGTTAAAAGTTACTCACCTTGTGTTCCTTGTTCCTGTAAAGAAGATTTGTGTTTTCCTTGTGAGATCATCCTTGATTGTTTGAGAAGAAAGAAATACCTCAATAGAGAACTTTGTTCAATGTAAGAAAACCTGCTCCCGACTCGTTTATTCCACCTTTTCGCTTTAGAGCAACCTCAAAGTACTTGGTCCGCTCACACGGCATTGCGGAGCTGGTCCGAGTCTGCTGTGTCCGTCATGGCCAGTTCGTACTGTCAAGGCTCAGGAGAAGACCCAGATGCAGACTATTTCAAAGTAACAAAAGTTTATTGCAAAAACGGGGTGGCAGGCAAACAACAGGTCAAGGGCAAGCAGAGGTCAGTAATCCAGAGCAGAGTCCGAAAGGTACAGAACAGCATGCAGGCAGAGGTCAGTAATCCAGGGTGGTGTGACAAGGTACAGAACAGCAGGCAGGCTCAGAGCAGGTAGAATAGAGCCTAATGAACCCTGCTCAGGTAGAGCGGAACGAACATTGGTCACCGCTCCGTGAGTGAATCAACTGCTGTGTTAGTTTGCCACTGTGCTTGTATTTGGCCTATAGTTTTAAAAGCTGAATTTATATTGAACCTTTGATTGTTCTTTGGCCTGCATCTGTGGTGGCTTGCTGTGTGATTCTAGTATTCTGCTTTTGACACACACACACACTGGTTGTTCTAAAGATGATGTCCTATAGGAAATGTCCATGCACATGGCAATTGAAAGTCCGAGGTCCAGTGTGTATGATGTAAATTTGTCAGTGTTTGAGGGGACGATTGGACTTCCCTGACGTCTTCTCTCTCAGGATGAGACTTTGTCAGGCTAAATGTTTGAATTCTTTCCTGGGAATCGGCTGGGTTGCGGGTTCAAGATTCATTCTCAAAGCAACAATTCACTTTAAGGATCTGCCCTGGTTAGATTTCACAGTTCCAGTCAATTCAGAAAGTAAACCAAACTGACTGGAATTTAAATGTAATTGACACCAAACCTATTATGAGGACACATTCATATCCACACTAATGTAACACTATTAGTTCAGGTTTGTTATGTTATTAAACCATTCCTGTGGTTAGTTTTGTTTTTATTAAATTGTAGTGTTAGTGTCTACTTGTGGGGCTGAGACCCTGAGTCAAAGTGAAACACATGTCTCCCCCCTCCTAGAATGCAGACACTTCTGCTGAAGAGCTGAACAATTAAGGCCCTAATTTTGCTAGAGCAAAGTATGTATGTAATGGTAGGGGATATAAGTCATCACATAAGTTGGTATTGTATTTATAACTGCACATTCTGCTAAACTTCGTCAGCCAGTTGCACTTTCCTTATCTATATTCTTTCCTGTCTTCTCATGCTCTTACAAACTCTCTATTCTCAGTTTTTTTTCTCTATTTACGTATTCTCGGAAAGCTCTGGCAGTCTGTGACGGGCTCCGATTCCACAGAACTACTAGGCTTGTGTCAAGAAGCTTGCGTAATCACTTAATGAAATCCTCTTTGATTTATACACAGTATCTCAGTATCTCAGTATACAGTATCTCTTTCTCAGAATATGTTTTTCCCCCTCTCTGCCCCCAATTGTATTGCTCTTCCAATTCATGACTCTGTATAAAAACTAAACTCAGAGGTTCTGTGGTAAGTAGTTGAACACTGACTGTGTCTACAGAGGGGAGATGTAGGCCCTTATCCAGAAACAGCCCCTATGCACTAGGCAATTCCCATAGTCCCTACTAGGAGTAGTTAGTGGTAGACTAGGACTAGTTAGTAGTAGATTAGGAGTAAGAGTAGTTAGTGGTAGACTAGTAGTAATACAGTATTAGTAGTACACTGTTTCAGTAAGTAGGGAGAGAGTGTGATTGAGTAAAAGTCAGGATAGGAAAACCATTAGTCAGCAGTTTATAATAACTAGAGTTAATCAGAGGGAGTTGCTGTGATCGTAGGAGAGATGGTGTAATTGAGGGATGCCGAGAAAGAATGGTTTAATAGGGAAGCGAGAGATACTGTAGGAGGGATGCCATGCTAGACCATAGTGCTTGTATTCATGAAGCGTCTCAGTAGGAGTGATCTAGGATCCGTTTTGCCTGTTAGATCACAATAAATAAAATTGCATTGACAGAGGGGACCTGATCCTAGATCAGCACTCCTACTCTGAGACGCTACTAGTCACAGACACATCAAAGGTCTGTCTGGATACATACCACTGCTGCACTATTTGGTGAGATAAGTGTCTTCCAGTAGTGATCGCTAGAGGGCAATGAAGCATTTCACCGAAATAAAAGATAACCATACATGACCTCAACCTCTACAGTCGAGCAGGGACATCTACTGGTCAAAGAGATAGACTGCAGCTCTGCACCCACCACAGCAGAACTGACCCCAAGACCTGAGAGGATGGTGTGTGTGTGTGTGTGGAGCTAGTAACACAAGCATTTGGCTGCACATGCTTTAACATCTGCTAAACTATGTATGTGACCAATAAACTTTGATGTGTGTGTGTGTGTGTGTGTGGAACAATGAGTAAAATATTTATGGTTAATAGATAATGGTTTATAGCCTGTCTTCTAGAATGGGTCAACATCTCAGTCTGATCCATTTTTAGAATCTTCATGTGTTCTATCAGCTCTCTCTTCTCCTCTCCACTGCTCTATCCTCTCCTCTCCACTGCTCTCTCTTCTCCTCTCCACTGCTCTATCCTCTCCTCTCCACTGCTTTCTCTTCTCCTCTCCACTGCTCTATCCTCTCCTCCCCACTGCTCTATCCTCTCCTCTCCACTGCTCTCGCTTCTCCTCTCCACTGCTCTATCCTCTCTTCTCCCCTGCTCTATCCTCTCCTCTCCACTGCTCTATCCTCTCCTCTCCACGGCTCTATCCTTTCCTCTCCATTGCTCTATCTTCTCCTCTCCACTGCTCTATCCTCTCCTCTCCATTGCTCTCTCTTCTCCTCTCCACTGCTCTCTCTTCTCTTCTCCTCTCCACTGCTCTATCCTCTCCTCTCCATTGATCTCTCTTCTCCTCTCCACTGCTCTATCCTCTCCTCTCCATTGCTCTCTCTTCTCCTCTCCACTGCTCTCTCTTCTCTTCTCCTCTCCACTGCTCTATCCTCTCCTCTCCATTGATCTCTCTTCTCCTCTCCACTGCTCTATCCTCTCCTCTCCACTGCTTTCTCTTCTCCTCTCCATTGTTCTCTTTTCTCCTCTCCACTGCTCTATCCTCTCCTCTCCATTGATCTCTCTTCTCCTCTCCACTGCTCTATCCTCTCCTCTCCACTGCTTTCTCTTCTCCTCTCCATTGTTCTCTTTTCTCCTCCCCACTGCTCTATCCTCTCCTCTCCACTGCTCTCTCTTCTCATCCCCACTGCTCTATCCTCTCCTCTCCACTGCTTTCTCTTCTCCTCTCCACTGCTCTATCCTCTCCTCTCCATTGCTCTCTCTTCTCCTCTCCACTGCTCTATCCTCTCCTCTCCATTGCTCTCTCTTCTCCTCTCCACTGCTCTCTCTTCTCTTCTCCTCTCCACTGCTCTATCCTCTCCTCTCCATTGATCTCTCTTCTCCTCTCCAATGCTCTATCATCTCCTCTCCATTGTGCTCTCTTCTCATCTCCACTGCTCTATCCTCTCCACTGCTCTCTCTTCTCTTCTCCACTGCTCTATCATCTCCTCTCCACTGCTCTCTCTTGTCCTCCCCACTGCTCTCTCTTCTGCTCTTCTCCTCTCCCCTGCTCTCTCTTCTCCTCTCCACTGCTCTCTCTTGTCCTCCCCACTGCTCTCTTCTGCTCTTCTCCTCTCCACTGCTCTAACCTTTCCTTTCCCCTGCTCTATTCTCTCCACTGCTCTCTTCTCCTCTCTACTGCTCTCTGTTTTCCTCTCCTCTCTACTGCTCTCTATTCTCCTCTCCACTGCTCTCCTTTCCTTCTTTTGTCCTCTCCTCCTTTTCCTCCTCTCCATTCGTTTTTTCTCCAGTGTTCAGTTGGAAGTGAATTGTATCCACGCCCCAGTAGCCACATGCACTTTTCAATATTTAATCAAGTTTGTTTGAAGAGCTCGATGATGGAAAATAGGTTTATTCTTGTTCTCGCTCTTTCTCTCACCCCTCCTCCTCTAGTCTCTCTCCCTCTTCTCCCAGTCTCCCCACGCTCTCTGTACAGTACATACAGACCAAGCCATAACACCACATACAACACCTAAACCCAAACCCAAGATCTCTCTGGTCTTAGAGAGAATGGGCCTAACTGACCCCTAACCCCTGACCTCGCTGGTCTGACCATAGCCTTACATAGGCTAAATCCTGATTCTCTACCCTTCTCTCAAAGTGTGCACGTGTACACTCCCAGTCATGGATTTATCAATGGTGGAAACTCCCTCTAGTCAATACTTAGACCAATACAATGGTTTTAAATCCATGACGGGAGTGTGCAAGTGCATGCTTTGGGAGAAGTGTGGAGAATTGAGATGCAGCATTTGTGCACAAGATCCAAACCAGCCACTACCCATAGTGCACTGGGACAACATTGAGACAAAGAGAATATGTAGGGTGAAACACTCAAATACACTTACATAAACTAGAAATGGGCTGTGTGTGTATAATCAGAGTGGCTGAAAATGGCCAATTATGTGAGATTAAGACTCTTATCAGGATAACACACATGACATCTCAGTTATACAACACACGCCTATTGGCCTATTGTATTGACTTCAGTCCATTCACTCAGACCCGTGTGTGTGTGTGTGTGTGTGTGTGTGTGTGTGTGTGAGATGTAGGTTTAGAGTACATTTCATAGCTCTCACACACTTACACCCTGATTGTGTAGCCTAATGGCCCTTTGTTTACCTATCGAAATTTGAGCCGCAGGTGAGGCGATGACGTAGCCTCCAGTTCGTCCTTTCCACCATTTTGTTTCTAAATGCAACAGAAAAGACAGCTTTACAACTCTTTAATACAACATTTATACACAGGCCCTTATTTGTCACCATAAAAACGCAGCCTAAATGTGTTAATATTATCAAGATTTATCTAATTCGGATTTTAAAAAACGGGGATATGTTAAGTCGAACATGTATTTAATGTTTACCAAGGTGCTACGACTCCTCGACGCCTGACAGATGGAAATTATGCAATGATGTTCTTCTGCACCTGCAAGTCCCCCTCCCCTGCACACACACACATAACACATTGACAGTACAAGGGAGGAGGTCATTGGGGTGGAGCACCGTTGCGTGCTGCAGCGATTACTCTGTAGGTCGTTAACGCGCGCGGTTCGTCTGTAGCAGAACAGATGTAGGTCGGTGTGTGTGTGAATAAGAGAGGCGACAATGAGCCGTAGCTGGTGTGTCTGTGTGTGAGAGTAGCGGGAGTAGAAGAGAGAAAGAGAGAGACAGACAGACATGGAGGACTCTGAGTCCGGTGGAGAAGATGGTATGGTCGGCGGCTGGCGGTGGAATAACCGAAACACCGGAGCTCGAGACCAGACTCAGCTAAAGCAGAAGATCCGGGATTTACCGGGACTGTTGAAACATGGACTGCACCTAAGAAAGAAAAGCGTGAGTATCGACAGAAAAATGTCCCTTCCGTGTGTGTGTTTTGGTTATTCTTTACCGTTGAGTTACCTCCTATCTCTGTCACGATTCACCTAGATGTGCTGTTGTTTCACACACGACCTCACTGTACGACTGTGTGTGTACGCTCGTGCTCTTCAGGCTCCCGCCATTCATTGGTTACGTCCAGAATGGGTCCAGAATGTGTTTTTAGCTGCCTTACCTATGCAGTAGCCAAGGCAACACATGTCTTGGTCCAGTCTTGAATCAGTTACGCCAGAGATGTTACTTGCCCATTCATGTAGCCTACTGTAATGCCCCCTTGGGTTCTAGGGAGCGAATATGTTATCTGACAATGACAGTGGTACTAAAGGTGTTTCTCAACTCTCCTCAAGTGTGTGTATGTTAGTGTATAGCGTGTGTGTGTGTGTGTGTGTGTGTGTGTGTTTGTGTGTGTGTGTTTGTGTGTGTGTGTGTGTGTGTGTGTGTGTGTGTGTGTGTGTGTGTGTGTGTGTGTGTGTGTGTGTGTGTGTGTGTGTGTGTGTGTGTGTGTGTGTGTGTGTGTGTGTGTGTGTGTGTGTGTGTGTGTGTGTTGAAGCGTGAAGGTATGGTAGCTCTGCTAAGACTTGTCCTGGAGGATGGAAGGACACACACACCTAAACTACACACACAGTAATAAAGAACTGAATGACTGTCCAAGGTGTGAGCCCAGGGTTTGTAGCAAAGGCTGTGAAGAGACTAAACAAGAGATTAGGTCTGTCCTGACATGTTCAGCAATCTAATTAATAGTTGTATAACACAGATGAAAGCAATGGAGATATTGTGATGTATGTTATAGAGGTGTTATCAGACAACAGCTGTAGTAGAAAGATCACAGTAGGAGGGTGTCAAGTGTGTGGTTGTCCTAAAGGGATGTTTTCATGCAGTGTGTGTGGTTGATTTCATGTTTCCATTTTGACTCCCCTGTGTTACGGATCTATCAGAGAGCAACACAAGATGTGTGTGTGTGTGTGTGTGTGTGTGTGTGTGTGTGTGTGTGTGTGTGTGTGTGTGTGTGTGTGTGTGTGTGTGTGTGTGTGTGTGCCCAGTGTGTATGTATTAGAGGTCTTCATGGGTCACCCAAGACCCGAACCAGGACCTGAGCAGGTCCAAAATACAAACTTTTCCCTCGGGTCGGGTCCTGTTTGATTGTCATCGTGTCTCGGGTTTATGTAACTACAGCTGATAGGCCCGACTGGACCTGACCACGGCTCTGCATAGCCTATAGCATATTTATTTTATGCTAATAACATGCTGACCATTGCGGCTCCATGTATGCATCTGCGTGTTGATTTTGTCTATCCCCACCAGATGCATTCCATGACACGCAGGTTAAAATACCAAAACCAACTGTGAACCAACTATATTCATTTGGGGACAGGTTGAAACACACACAAAACATTCATGGACTTTTAGCTAATTTGTTCTTGGAGAAAAACATTGGTTTGTTATTTTACCTGAAATGCATTTCCTTTTTTTTTGCTGGGTCTTTGTAGAATTTTTACCCATGTTGAGTCATACCAAATCATATGTGCTCTACTCCAACAATTAATCCACAGATAAAAAGGGGAAACCTAGTTCGTTTTTATCCTCGTTCATTCTTCTTCTGTGGATTTTATATGACAGTTGGCAACCAACTTTAAGATGCATTACCAGTGTTGTGTTCTAGACCACCTAAAGTGAGATGATTCAAAACCAAGACCGGAGCAAATCGTGTCCAAGTCAAGATCAAGACCGGATGGGAAACGAGACTGAGTCAAGACAGAGACCGGGAGGGGGACAAGGGGTCCGAGACCGAGTCAAGACTGAGACCAGAAAAATGCCTCCCAGAGTCCAATTCAAGACCATGATTGTAATTTTGTCAAAATGGTTCAAAATGTCCAGTATTTCTGTGTTCAGTTTCAGAAGGACATACTGATTCTTTAGACATTCAAAATAGTGAAAAAATGCATGCTGAGGGAAAGTAGAGCCACTCTACAAATTATTACCAACACAAAAGCAGTGGGGAACAATGGGCCTTCTACGCCTTCAAAGGGCTAAGGATTTATACAATATTGATTAGGATCATATAATAATGATAATTCTATTATTATTTTCAATGATGTTCTGATTTTAATCTCTTCAGTTTTTGTTGGAAAGGATCCAATCAGGATTTTTTTCTGGTCTCTGGGGAGGTAAATCTAGCTAGCTATGATTTCTCTATTATACTACATAATTGATAAGTCGTACACCTCCATTACATTACTTTGATACGCATCAGTAGGGATTAAGAGTATAAGCAATGCCCACTAAAGAAAAGTGGGTGTATGGCTTATACCTGCGTAAACCCTCCCCTTAGACCACTGGACCTTTGTGTTTTACAAAAAGTGTACTCTCCTACATAAGTGTGCTGGTATTACGGTTGCTGTCCATTCAGAATCACGAACCTGTCACACACTGAAGGCCTATAGGTTCACCACTGTACTAACCTGTCACACACTGAAGACCTATAGGTTCACCACTGTACTAACCTGTCACACACTGAAGACCTACAGGTTCACCACTGTACTAACCTGTCACACACTGAAGACCTATAGGTTCACCACTGTACTAACCTGTCACACACTGAAGACCTATAGGTTCACCACTGTACTAACCTGTCACACACTGAAGGTCTATAGGTTCACCACTGTACTAACCTGTCACACACTGAAGACCTATAGGTTCGCCACTGTACTAACCTGTCACACACTGAAGACCTATAGGTTCACCACTGTACTAACCTGTCACACACTGAAGGCCTACAGGTTCACCACTGTACTAACCTGTCACACACTGAAGGCCTACAGGTTCACCACTGTACTAACCTGTCACACACTGAAGACCTATAGGTTCACCACTGTACTAACCTGTCACATACTGAAGGCCTATAGGTTCACCACTGTACTAACCTGTCACACACTGAAGGCCTATAGGTTCACCACTGTACTAACCTGTCACACACTGAAGGCCTATAGGTTCACCACTGTACTAACCTGTCACACACTGAAGACCTATAGATTCACCACTGTACTAACCTGTCACATACTGAAGACCTATAGGTTCACCACTGTACTAACCTGTCACATACTGAAGGCCTATAGGTTCACCACTGTACTAACCTGTCACATACTGAAGGTCTATAAGGTTCACCACTGTACTAACCTGTCACACACTGAAGACCTATAGGTTCGCCACTGTACTAACCTGTCACACACTGAAGACCTATAGGTTCACCACTGTACTAACCTGTCACACACTGAAGGTCTATAGGTTCACCACTGTACTAACCTGTCACATACTGAAGGCCTATAGGTTCACCACTGTACTAACCTGTCACACACTGAAGACCTATAGGGTCACCACTGTACTAACCTGTCACACACTGAAGGCCTATAGGTTCACCACTGTACTAACCTGTCACACACTGAAGACCTATAGGGTCACCACTGTACTAACCTGTCACACACTGAAGACCTATAGGGTCACCACTGTACTAACCTGTCACATACTGAAGGTCTATAGGTTCACCACTGTACTAACCTGTCACACACTGAAGGCCTATAGGTTCAACACTGTACTAACCTGTCACACACTGAAGGCCTACAGGTTCACCACTGTACTAACCTGTCACACACTGAAGACCTATAGGTTCACCACTGTACTAACCTGTCACATACTGAAGACCTATAGGTTCACCACTATACTAACCTGTCACACACTGAAGACCTATAGGTTCACCACTGTACTAACCTGTCACATACTGAAGACCTATAGGTTCACCACTGTACTAACCTGTCACACACTGAAGACCTATAGGTTCACCACTGTACTAACCTGTCACACACTGAAGACCTATAGGTTAACCACTGTACTAACCTGTCACACACTGAAGACCTATAGGTTCACCACTGTACTAACCTGTCACACACTGAAGACCTATAGGTTAACCACTGTACTAACCTGTCACACACTGAAGACCTATAGGTTCACCACTGTACTAACCTGTCACACACTGAAGACCTATAGGTTCACCACTGTACTAACCTGTCACACACTGAAGGCCTATAGGTTCACCACTGTACTAACCTGTCACATACTGAAGGCCTATAGGTTCACCACTGTACTAACCTGTCACACACTGAAGGCCTATAGGTTCACCACTGTACTAACCTGTCACACACTGAAGACCTATAGGTTAACCACTGTACTAACCTGTCACACACTGAAGACCTATAGGTTCACCACTGTACTAACCTGTCACACACTGAAGACCTATAGGTTCACCACTGTACTAACCTGTCACATACTGAAGACCTATAGGTTCACCACTGTACTAACCTGTCACACACTGAAGGCCTATAGGTTCACCACTGTACTAACCTGTCACATACTGAAGGCCTATAGGTTCACCACTGTACTAACCTGTCACACACTGAAGGCCTATAGGTTCACCACTGTACTAACCTGTCACACACTGAAGGCCTATAGGTTCACCACTGTACTAACCTGTCACACACTGAAGACCTATAGGTTCACCACTGTACTAACCTGTCACACACTGAAGACCTATAGGTTCACCACTGTACTAACCTGTCACATACTGAAGGCCTATAGGTTCACCACTGTACTAACCTGTCACACACTGAAGGCCTATAGGTTCACCACTGTACTAACCTGTCACACACTGAAGGCCTATAGGTTCACCACTGTACTAACCTGTCACATACTGAAGGCCTATAGGTTCACCACTGTACTAACCTGTCACATACTGAAGGCCTATAGGTTCACCACTGTACTAACCTGTCACATACTGAAGGCCTATAGGTTCACCACTGTACTAACCTGTCACACACTGAAGGCCTACAGGTTCACCACTGTACTAACCTGTCACACACTGAAGGCCTATAGGTTAGCCACTGTACTAACCTGTCACATACTGAAGGCCTATAGGTTCACCACTGTACTAACCTGTCACATACTGAAGGCCTATAGGTTCACCACTGTACTAACCTGTCACATACTGAAGGCCTATAGGTTCACCACTGTACTAACCTGTCACATACTGAAGGCCTACAGGTTCACCACTGTACTAACCTGTCACATACTGAAGACCTATAGGTTCACCACTGTACTAACCTGTCACACACTGAAGGCCTATAGGTTCACCACTGTACTAACCTGTCACACACTGAAGGCCTATAGGTTCACCACTGTACTAACCTGTCACACACTGAAGGCCTATAGGTTCACCACTGTACTAACCTGTCACATACTGAAGGCCTATAGGTTCACCACTGTACTGACCTGTCACACACTGAAGACCTATAGGTTCACCACTGTACTAACCTGTCACATACTGAAGGTCTATAGGTTCACCACTGTACTAACCTGTCACACACTGAAGGCCTACAGGTTCACCACTGTACTAACCTGTCACATACTGAAGACCTATAGGTTCACCACTGTACTAACCTGTCACATACTGAAGGCCTATAGGTTCACCACTGTACTAACCTGTCACATACTGAAGGCCTATAGGTTCACCACTGTACTAACCTGTCACATACTGAAGGCCTACAGGTTCACCACTGTACTAACCTGTCACACACTGAAGGCCTATAGGTTCACCACTGTACTAACCTGTCACATACTGAAGGCCTACAGGTTCACCACTGTACTAACCTGTCACACACTGAAGGCCTATAGGTTCACCACTGTACTAACCTGTCACATACTGAAGGCCTATAGGTTCACCACTGTACTAACCTGTCACATACTGAAGGCCTATAGGTTCACCACTGTACTAACCTGTCACATACTGAAGGCCTATAGGTTCACCACTGTACTAACCTGTCACATACTGAAGGCCTACAGGTTCACCACTGTACTAACCTGTCACACACTGAAGGCCTATAGGTTCACCACTGTACTAACCTGTCACACACTGAAGGCCTACAGGTTCACCACTGTACTAACCTGTCACATACTGAAGGCCTATAGGTTCACCACTGTACTAACCTGTCACACACTGAAGGCCTATAGGTTCACCACTGTACTAACCTGTCACACACTGAAGGCCTATAGGTTCACCACTGTACTAACCTGTCACATACTGTAGGCCTATAGGTTCACCACTGTACTAACCTGTCACATACTGAAGGCCTATAGGTTCACCACTGTACTAACCTGTCACATACTGAAGGCCTATAGGTTCACCACTGTACTAACCTGTCACACACTGAAGGCCTATAGGTTCACCACTGTACTAACCTGTCACATACTGAAGGCCTATAGGTTCACCACTGTACTAACCTGTCACATACTGAAGGCCTATAGGTTCACCACTGTACTAACCTGTCACACACTGAAGGCCTATAGGTTCACCACTGTACTAACCTGTCACATACTGAAGGCCTATAGGTTCACCACTGTACTAACCTGTCACACACTGAAGACCTATAGGTTCACCACTGTACTAACCTGTCACACACTGAAGGCCTATAGGTTCACCACTGTACTAACCTGTCACATACTGAAGGCCTATAGGTTCACCACTGTACTAACCTGTCACATACTGAAGGCCTATAGGTTCACCACTGTACTAACCTGTCACACACTGAAGGCCTATAGGTTCACCACTGTACTAACCTGTCACATACTGAAGGCCTATAGGTTCACCACTGTACTAACCTGTCACACACTGAAGACCTATAGGTTCAACACTGTACTAACCTGTCACACACTGAAGACCTATAGGTTCACCACTGTACTAACCTGTCACACACTGAAGGCCTATAGGTTCAACACTGTACTAACCTGTCACATACTGAAGGCCTACAGGTTCACCACTGTACTAACCTGTCACATACTGAAGGCCTATAGGGTCACCACTGTACTAACCTGTCACATACTGAAGGCCTATAGGTTCACCACTGTACTAACCTGTCACACACTGAAGGCCTATAGGTTCACCACTGCGCAACATGTCTATAATAGGTATAAAGGCTGTTAAGATACTGTATTAATGTTTCAAGAAAGGAGTGTATATATATATTTCATCTGGCTAAGTGGTTTTATGCCCTGACTGAATGGAAGCTGATAGTTCTGAGTTTTTTTACTCTGCTGGTCTCGGGAAGACATTATCAGACACAGTCAAGACCAAGTACAAATGTATCCGACACCGAGACAAGGCCAAGACACTCTATGTGGTCTCGAGACCAGACTCAAGACCGGGACCGGTCTCGACTACTACAACACTGTGCATTACCACCACCAAATGTTTTGGAGTGTGGACCTCTTCAATTTAACACTACCTATATGTACATATTACCTCAATTACCTCAACTAACCTGTATCCCTGCACATTGACTCGGTACCGGTACCCCCTGTATATATAGCCTTGTTATTGTAATTTTGTGTTACTTTTTTAAACTTTAGTTTATTTAGTAAATGTTTTCTTAGCTCATATTGTTCTTAAAACTGCATTGTTGTTTAAGGGCTTGTAAGTAAGCATTTAACGATAAGGTCTAGACTTTTTGTATTCGGCGCGTGTGACAAATACAATTTGATCTTTCAATCACCCACTGAGGGGGAATGCTCCTGAAAACCAATGAGATGGAAGATACACACACATAGAGTACCAGATATACACACACACTCATTCACATATACCCTTCTCGCTTTGAAGTCATCACATAGATAAACATGTTGGCGTGTTCTCTCTCTCTCTCTGTGTGTGTGTGTCAGTAGTGGCCTCAGGCTCTGTGACAGCACATCTGTCCAGGAGGAGATGAGGTGTGAGAGGGGATATGCACTAGTGATGGGTAATGACATCACATCGGTTTGTATGAATAACATTGCAACTGTGTGGACTTCGACAGCTTTGTGACGTTCAGACAACTGCTTGCTAATTGCCCGCTGGACCCAGTGTGAATGTTCTCTGGGCCTAACCTACCCAACCAGTTTGAATACAAAGAGAAGCCAGTTGATGGAGCATCAGCAGTTCAGTGCCGATATTACAATATGCCTGGCTCATATCGATATATTGAATGATCAATATTGGTAACAAACTGGTTTCTTATTATTTAACCTTTATTTAACTAGGCAAGTCATCGGTTTGTAACCGAATTCTTATTCTTACAAATTCTTATTTTCAATGACGGCCTAGGAACAGTGGGTTAACTGCCTTGTTCAGGGGCAGAACGACAGATTTGTACCTTGTCAGCTCGGGGATTTGAACTTGCAACCTTTTGGTTACTAGTCCAACGCTCTAACCACTAGGCCTAGTGGCCTTATGTCTCTGTCCAAAGGGGAAATATGATGAAGATGAAGTGGAGGTGGGGGTAGAAGACTGTCGTTTCTCCCTGTCTGTCAGGAGAGAGACGGAGACAGATTATAGATCTGTACATAGTTTGTAGGCTGCATATCATGCTCTACTTCTCTCCTAACCCAAACACTGTCTGGAAATGTGTGGTTTAATACTGTGTGTTCTGACTGTGTTTTGATTGTGTCTCCATAGCAGTCACCGGATACCATCCCCGGACCCAGCACCAGCCCTACTGTTCACAAGGTACACACGCTCTCACACACAGAGAGAGACTCACACATGCATGCACAGGTTATGAAACGTCAGCAAATAAAGAATGTTTGTGTTTTACCAAACAGAGATGGCGTGACTTCATAGTCAAATACATATTGGTCAAATACATACTTGATTTCAGTTGGATTTCAGTTGGATTTCAGTTGGATTAGTACGATGGAATCACTAGAATAGTCCCAAAAGTGCAAAATCCCCTCGCCTTTACACCTCAAATATTTGGAAGTAGGCTATTTGACATGATGACATTGACATTATGTAGGGGACTTCAACCCTGTTCCTGGATAGCTACCCTGCTGCAGGTTTTCGCTCCAACCCCATTTGTAACTAACCTGGTACAGCTTATTACTTATTAACCAGCTAATTATTAGAATCAGGTGTGCTAGATTAGAGTTGGAGTGAAAACCTATAGGGCGGTTGCTCTCCAGGAACAGAGTTGGAGAGTCCTGATATAAATAGTACTTGACCCAAGTTAAAATGGTGATGTCATAGTTTCACCTACATGTTGTGTTTCAATATCAATAGTTACACTGACATCACAGAGTTCTCTTAGTGTCAACACACACACACACACACACACACACACACACACACACACACACACACACACACACACACACACACACACACACACACACACACACACACACACACACACACACACACACACACACACACAGAGAAACACGTCTGTGAAACCATCTATGTATTATTTGACTCACTTGTGTGTGTTTGTCAGTCCTGCTCCCAGAGTTTCCCGTGTGCAGGGCGTGCAGTGAGGAATGCGTTCCTGTCTCATGGTCCATACCCTGCTAAAGACAAGATTCACCTCGCCAGGATCATAAGGTGTGAATCTTTGAGAGTGTGTGTGTGATAGACATAGAGAGAAACAGAGAGAGGGTGTGTGGTGTGTGTGATAGACATAGAGAGAAACAGAGAGAGAGTGTGTGATAGACAAAGAGAGAAACAGAGAGAGAGTGTGTGATAGACATAGAGAGAAACAGAGAGAGAGTGTGGTGTGTGTGATAGACATAGAGAGAAACAGAGAGAGAGTGTGTGTGGTGTGTGTGATAGACATAGAGAGAAACAGAGAGAGTGTGTGATAGACAAAGAGAGAAACAGAGAGAGTGTGGTGTGTGTGATAGACATAGAGAGAAACAGAGAGAGAGTGTGTGTGGTGTGTGTGATAGACATAGAGAGAAACAGAGAGAGAGTGTGTGTGGTGTGTGTGATAGACACAGAGAGAAACAGAGAGAGTGTGTGATAGACAAAGAGAGAAACAGAGAGAGTGTGGTGTGTGTGATAGACATAGAGAGAAACAGAGAGAGAGTGTGTGTGGTGTGTGTGATAGACATAGAGAGAAACAGAGAGAGAGTGTGTGTGGTGTGTGTGATAGACATAGAGAGAAACAGAGAGAGAGTGTGTGATAGTCAAAGAGAGAAACAGAGAGAGAGTGTGTGATAGACATAGAGAGAAACAGAGAGATTGTGTGTGATAGACATAGAGAGAAACAGAGAGAGTGTGTGTGATAGACATAGAGAGAAACAGAGTGTGTGTGATAGACATAGAGAGAAACAGAGAGAGTGTGTGTGATAGTCAAAGAGAGAAACAGAGAGAGAGTGTGTGATAGACATAGAGAGAAACAGAGAGAGTGTGTGATAGACATAGAGAGAAACAGAGAGAGTGTGTGTGATAGACATAGAGAGAAACAAAGAGAGTGTGTGATAGACATAGAGAGAAACAGAGAGAGAGTGTGTGATAGACATAGAGAGAAACAGAGAGAGTGTGTGTGATAGACAGAGAGAAACAGAGAGAGAGTGTGTGTGGTGTGTGTGATAGACATAGAGAGAAACAGAGAGAGTGTGTGTGATAGACATAGAGAGAAACAGAGAGAGTGTGTGATAGACATAGAGAGAAACAGAGAGAGAGAGAGTGTGTGGTGTGTGTGATAGACATAGAGAGAAACAGAGTGTGTGTGTGTGATAGACATAGAGAGAAACAGAGAAAGAGAGAGTGTGTGGTGTGTGTGATAGACATAGAGAGAAACAGAGAGAGTGTGTGTGATAGACATAGAGAGAAACAGAGTGTGTGTGTGTGATAGACATAGAGAGAAACAGAGAGTGTGTGTGATAGTCAAAGAGAGAAACAGAGAGAGAGTGTGTGATAGACATAGAGAGAAACAGAGAGAGTGTGTGTGATAGACATAGAGAGAAACAGAGTGTGTGTGTGATAGACATAGAGAGAAACATAGAGCGTGTGTGATAGACATAGAGAGAAACAGAGAGAGAGAGTGTGTGGTGTGTGTGATAGACATAGAGAGAAACAGAGAGAGTGTGTGATAGACATAGAGAGAAACAGAATGTGTGTGTGTGATAGACATAGAGAGAAACAGAGAGAGTGTGTGTGATAGACATAGAGAGAAACAGAGAGAGTGTGTGTGATAGACATAGAGAGAAACAGAGAGAGTGTGTGATAGACATAGAGAGAAACAGAGAGAGAGTGTGTGATAGACATAGAGAGAAACAGAGAGTGTGTGTGATAGACATAGAGAGAAACAGAGAGAGAGTGTGTGTGTGATAGACATAGAGAGAAACAGAGAGAGTGTGTGTGTGGTGTGTGTGATAGACATAGAGAGAAACAGAGAGAGTGTGTGTGATAGACATAGAGAGAAACAGAGAGAGTGTGTGATAGACATAGAGAGAAACAGAGAGAGTGTGTGTGATAGACATAGAGAGAAACAAAGAGAGTGTGTGATAGACATAGAGAGAAACAGAGAGAGAGTGTGTGATAGACATAGAGAGAAACAGAGAGAGTGTGTGTGATAGACAGAGAGAAACAGAGAGAGAGTGTGTGTGGTGTGTGTGATAGACATAGAGAGAAACAGAGAGAGTGTGTGTGATAGACATAGAGAGAAACAGAGAGAGTGTGTGATAGACATAGAGAGAAACAGAGAGAGAGAGAGTGTGTGGTGTGTGTGATAGACATAGAGAGAAACAGAGTGTGTGTGTGTGATAGACATAGAGAGAAACAGAGAAAGAGAGAGTGTGTGGTGTGTGTGATAGACATAGAGAGAAACAGAGTGTGTGTGTGTGATAGACATAGAGAGAAACAGAGAGAGTGTGTGTGATAGACATAGAGAGAAACAGAGAGAGAGTGTGTGATAGACATAGAGAGAAACATAGAGAGTGTGTGTGATAGACATAGAGAGAAACAGAGAGAGAGTGTGATAGACATAGAGAGAAACAGAGTGTGTGTGTGATAGACATAGAGAGAAACGGAGAGAGTGTGTGATAGACAGAGAGAAACAGAGTGTGTGTGTGATAGACATAGAGAGAAACAGAGTGTGTGTGTGATAGACATAGAGAGAAACAGAGAGAGTGTGTGATAGACATAGAGATAAACAGAGTGTGTGAGTGTTTTTGTTGCTGTTGAATTATGTCTAGTTCTAAAACTGATGATGTATGTCCTTTGTTGTAGCCTTGTGCAGGTGCTGGGTGTCACCATGGCAACACTAAACTCGGGTCCTTGAGTTTGCTCCACAGTTGCCAGAAAAAGTGCTGACAATGTGAAATGATGCCTACTGGCTTGCATAGCAGGGTTGATCCCTGGATGGGAGGCCAGATGCTGCTGGAAGGGGTATTGGAGGGCCATTACGAGGCACTCTTTCCTCTGGTAAAAAAAAGAAATATATATATTCCAGGGCAGTGCTTGGGGACGTAACCCTGTGTAGGGTGCCGTCTTTCGGATGGGACTTTAAATGGGTGTCCTGACACTGTGGTCACAAAAAATCCCATGGGACTTATCGTAAGAGTAGGGGTGTTAACCCCGGTGTCCTGGCTAAATTCCCAATCTGTCCCTCATACCATCATGGCCACCTAATCATCCACGGCTTCCAATTGGCTCATTCATCCCCTCCTCTCTCCTGCAACTATTCCCCAGGTCATTGCTGTAAGTGAGACTGTGTTCTCAGTCAACTTACCTGGTAAAATAAGGGTAAAAAAATGGAAATATCTGATCCAGCGCAGTATGGTTTGGATTAGCATGGTAATGTGAAAAGGATAGAACTTTATTTTAAACTGAAGTTGCCATGGTGACATACAGTGCTGAGCGATCCATTCCAACAGAGTGCCCTGCTGAACACTAACTGCCATCTGAGGACACATCGATGTGTGTGTGCATGTGTATTGATACTGTGTGCGTGCGTATTGATACTTTGTGTGTCAGGATTTCAGTTATGAAAATGTGGCAACGGACATTTGACCGGCAGCATTTTAATTTACTGGACATCTACCGGACCCACAGGCATTGTGTGCCTAACCTTCAAGTTTGGGGAAGCACATTTTCACCATAAAAAAGCACCTTTAATAATAAATAATTCCATACATCATGTAAAATAGCCTACTATTCGTAATCTGATGAGTAGATTGGATAGTCATAATTTAGGCTAATAATATAACTCAATCACTGTTTGCAAAACTTGTATGGCAGAGTGCGTATAAATCGAATCACATTTTATTGGTCACATGCGCCGAATACAACAAGTGTAGACTTTACAGTGAAGTCTTACTTCCCAACAGTGCAGAGTTAAAAAGTAAGACAAATATTTGCTAAATAAAAAAAGGAAATAGTAACACAATAAAAACAATAACGATGCTTTACTCAAGGAGTACCAGTACCAAGTCAATGTGCAGGGGTACGAGGTAGTTGAGGTAAATTAGGTAATATGTGGGTAGGGGTAAAAGTGACTAGGCAATCAGGACATACACTATATGTACAAAAGTATGTGGATACTTCTTCAAATTATTGGATTTGGCTATTTCATCCCGTTACTGACAGGTGTATAAAATTTTGAACACAGCCATGCAATCTCCATAGACAAACATTGGCAGTAGAATGGTCTTACTGAAGAGCTCATTGACTTTCAACATGACACTATCATTGGATACCACCTTTCCAACAAGTCAGTTCGTCAAATTTCTGCTAAGCTAGAGCTTCCCCTGTCAACTGTAAGTGCTGTTATTGTGAAGTGGAAATGTCTAGGAGCAACACCGGCTCAGCCGCGAAGTGGCAGGCCACACAAGCTCACAGAATGGGACTACTGAAGCGCATAGCGCGTAAAAATCGCCTGTCCTCGGTTGCAACACTCATAACCGTGTTACAAACTGCCTCTGGAAGCAAAGTCAGCACAAAAACTGTTAGTCAGTGTCACGACTTCGACCGAGGCAGGCTCTCCTTCCCGTTCGGGTGGCGTTCGGCGGTCGTCGTCACCGGCCTATTAGCTGCCACTGATCCTTTTCTCCCCCTCCCTATGTGTTTATTGGGCGCACCTGTTTTGTATGAGGGTTAATTAGTTGGGCTTATTTAATCAGCCGGCATACACGTTTCTTTGTGCGGGATTGTTTGTTTGTAAGTGGTGGTGTTTGTTTCGTGCTTCGTGTTTGCTGTACTGTTTTGTATTCCCCGTGTCTGGGGTTGTTTAAGTGGTCACCCAGTGTGTTAGTTGGGTGGCCTAGTTTTCTACATGTTCATTAAAGAACATTTGGTTATTGCACCTGCTGTTGCCTGCGCTTGACTTCCACTCCGACACCCAGGCCTTACAGAATCCCGCACCATCTAATATGGAGTCAGCAGGAGCAGCGGCCAACCCTCTCCCATCGATGGAGGAACAGGTGTTCCATCACACCACGGTTATCCACCGTATTGGATCAGCGATGGAGTCAATAATGGAAAGTATGGATCGATGGGAGAGGAGTGGTTTCCTCTCTCCACCTTCGGCTCCTCCAGCCCAGGACTCTCCATCCCTCGGCTCCAGCGCTCTCCATCTGACACTCCCGAGGGATTATGATGGATCGGCGGCGGGGTGCCAGGGGTTCCTACTCCAACTGGAGCTGTACCTTGCCACCGTAAGACCCACTCCCTCGGGAGCGGAGAGGGTGAGTGTCCTCGTCTCCTGCCTCACGGGTCGTGCTCTGGAGTGGGCAAACGCAGTCTGGAATGGCCCAGACTCAGCGAAGGAGCACTACCCAGAGTTCACCCGCCGTTTTCGGGCCGTATTTGACCATCCTCCAGAGGGCCGAGCGGCGGGAGAACGACTGTTCCACCTTAGGCAGGAGAAGAGGAGCGCCCAGGATTACGCGCTGGAGTTCCGGACCCTGGCTGCAGGATCTGGGTGGAACGACAGGGCCCTTATTGATCACTACCGGTGTAGTCTCCGGGAGGACGTCCGCAGGGAGCTAGCATGTCGGGACACCGCTCTTTCCCTGGATGAGCTGATTGACATGTCTATCCGTCTGGACAATCTGCTGGCTGCCCGCGGGCGTTCTGAGAGGGTCCTGTACGTTCCACCACCCAGCCCCTCCGCTCCTATTCCGATGGAGGTGGGAGGGGCTGGGCAGAGGGGTACCGGAGGAGGAGGCTCTCCCTGCACCAGCTGTGGTCGGAGAGGACACACGGCCGATCGGTGCTGGGGGGGTCCGTCTGGGAGTCGAGATGGCAGGCGGAACACTTCTCGATCACCCCAGGTGAGTCAGCACCAAACTCACCCAGAACCCCCTGTTAGTCACATGTTTGTCTTGATTTTTTTCCTTAAATTTTTCCCCTCTTCCCAGCATAGGGCGCTAGTCGATTCAGGCGCAGCTGGGAACTTTATGGATCGTGGACTCGCTCTTAGGTTAAGGGTTCCGCTTGTGCCGATAGATTCTCCCTTTCCCGTGCACTCCCTAGATAGCCGGCCATTAGGGTCAGGGGTGGTCAGGGAGACCACGGTTCCCCTGGACATGGTGACGCAGGGGAATCATAAGGAGCGTATTAGCTTTTATATTATTGATTCGCCTGCGTTTCCGGTGGTACTAGGGATTCCCTGGCTGGCCCGGCACAATCCTAAAATTTCGTGGAAACAGGGGGTTCTCCAGGGGTGGTCAAAGGAGTGTTCTGGAAGGTGTTTGGGAGTTTCCATCGGTGCCACGTCGGTGGAAAGTCCAGACTAGGGTTCCACGGTGCGCATTCCCCCCGAGTATGCCGATTTGGCAATCGCTTTCAGTAAAAAGAAAGCGACTAAATTACCACCTTATCGACCGGGAAGGGATTGTGCGATAGATCTCCAGGTAGACGCTGCGCTTCCCAAGAGTCACGTGTACCCATTGTCCCAAGAGGAGACGGTGGCTATGGAGACATATGTCACTGAGTCTCTGGGACAGGGGTACATTCGGTCCTCCATCTCACCCGCCTCCTCGAGTTTCTTTTTTGTGAAGAAAAAGGAGGGAGGTTTGCGTCCGTGTATTGATTATAGAGGTCTAAATGCCATCACAGTGGGGTTTAGTTACCCACTACCTCTCATTGCTACGGCAATGGAATCATTTCACGGAGCGCAGTTCTTCACAAAATTGGATCTCAGGAGCGCGTATAGTCTGGTGCGTATTCGGAAAGGAGACGAGTGGAAAACCGCATTTAGTACCACATCGGGCCATTATGAGTACTGCGTCATGCCGTATGGGTTAAAGAATGCTCCAGCCGTTTTCCAATCCTTTGTAGACGATATTCTCAGGGACCTGCACGGGCAGGGAGTGGTTGTTTATATCGATGACATTCTGATCTACTCAGCCACTTACGCCGCGCATGTGTCTCTGGTACGCAAGGTGCTTGGTAGACTACTGGCGCATGACCTATATGTCAAGGCTGAGAAGTGTGTGTTCTCCAAACGAGCCGTCTCTTTTCTGGGTTATCGCATTTCCACCTCGGGCGTGGTGGTAGGGAGTGACCGCATTAAGGCCGTGCGTAATTGGCCGACTCCGACCACGGTAAAAGAAGTGCAGCGGTTTTTGGGTTTTGCCAACTACTACCGGAGGTTTATCCGGGGTTTTGGCCAGGTGGCAGCTCCTATTACCTCACTGCTAAAGGGGGGTCCGGTGCGTTTGCAGTGGTCAGCAAAAGCGGACGGAGCTTTCAACAGGTTGAAGGCGCTGTTCACGGATGAGCCCGTGTTGGCACATCCGGATCCCTCTCTAGCATTCATAGTGGAGGTGGACGCGTCCGAGGCTGGGGTAGGTGCCGTGCTATCACAGCGCTCTGGTACGCCACCAAAACTCCACCCCTGTGCTTTCTTCTCGAAGAAGCTCAGCCCAGCGGAGCGTAACTATGATGTGGGGGACCGGGAGTTGTTAGCAGTGGTCAGTGCCCTGAAGGTGTGGAGACACTGGCTTGAGGGGGCTAAGCACCCTTTTCTCATCTGGACCGACCACCAGAATCTGGAGTATATTCGGGCAGCCAGGAGACTGAATCCACGTCAAGCAAGGTGGGCCATGTTCTTTACCCGATTCCAGTTTACCTTAACGTATAGACCGGGCTCCCAGAACGTAAAGGCGGATGCACTGTCCCGTTTTTACGACTCGGACGATCGGCCCACCGAACCCACTCCCATCCTTCCCGCCTCTAGGCTGATAGCACCAGTGGTGTGGGAAGTGGACTCGGACATCGAGCGGGCGTTACGGGCGGAACACGCTCCTCCTCAGTGTCCGGTGGGGCGGAAGTACGTGCCGCTTGGTGTCCGGGACAAATTGATTCGGTGGGCTCATGTTCTACCCTCCTCGGGTCACCCTGGGGTGAAGAGGACAGTGGGGAGCCTTCGGGGAAGGTATTGGTGGCCTACCTTGGCAAGAGACGTTAGGGTTTATGTTTCCTCCTGTTCGGTATGCGCTCAGAGTAAGGCTCCTAGGCACCTTCCTAGAGGGAAGTTACAACCCCTCCCCGTTCCACAACGGCCTTGGTCGCATCTGTCCGTAGATTTTCTGACCGATCTTCCCCCGTCTCAGGGGAACACTACGGTACTGGTGATTGTGGATCGGTTCTCGAAGTCCTGTCGTCTCCTCCCGTTGCCCGGTATTCCTACAGCCCTACAGACTGCGGAGGCATTATTCACCCACGTCTTCCGGCACTACGGGGTGCCGGAGGACATTGTTTCTGATCGGGGTCCCCAATTCACGTCCCGAGTATGGAGGGCGTTTATGGAGCGGTTGGGGGTCTCGGTCAGCCTTACCTCCGGTTATCACCCTGAGAGTAATGGGCAGGTGGAGAGAGTGAACCAGGAGGTGGGTAGGTTTCTGCGGTCGTATTGTCAGGACCGGCCAGGGGAGTGGGCGAGATACATTCCCTGGGCCGAAATGGCCCAGAACTCACTACGCCACTCCTCTACTAACATGTCCCCCTTTCAGTGTGTATTGGGGTACCAGCCGGTCCTGGCACCATGGCATCCGAGCCAGACCGAGGCTCCTGCGGTGGAGGAATGGGTGCAGCGCTCCAAGGAGACATGGAGAGCCGTCCAGGAATCACTTCAACAAGCTAGTGGACGGCAGAAGAGGAGTGCTGACCGCCACCGCAGTGAGGCCCCCGTGTTTGTACCGGGGGACAGGGTCTGGCTCTCGACCCGAAACCTGCCCCTCCGCTTGCCCTGCCGGAAGCTGGGTCCGCAGTGTGTAGGGCCCTTCAAAGTCCTGAGGAGAATAAACGAGGTGTGTTATCGATTACAACTCCCTTCCTATTATCGTATTAACCCCTCGTTTCATGTGTCTCTCCTCAGGCCGGTGGTAGCTGGTCCCCTGCAGGACGGTGAGGTACCGGAGGTCCCTCCTCCCCCTCTGGACATCGAGGGGTCCCCGGCGTACACGATACGGGCCATTCTGGACTCGAGACGCCGGGTGAGGGGCCTGCAGTACCTCGTGGACTGGGAGGGGTATGGTCCGGAGGAGAGGTGCTGGGTACCGGTGGGGGACATTTTGGATCCGTCTATGCTGAGGGATTTCCATCGCCTCCATCCGGATCGCCCTGCACCTCGTCCTCCGGGTCGACCTCGAGGCCGGTGTCGGCGCGCTGCGGGAGCCGCGCGTCAGAGGGGGGGTACTGTCACGACTTCGACCGAGGCAGGCTCTCCTTCCCGTTCGGGTGGCGTTCGGCGGTCGTCGTCACCGGCCTATTAGCTGCCACTGATCCTTTTCTCCCCCTCCCTATGTGTTTATTGGGCGCACCTGTTTTGTATGAGGGTTAATTAGTTGGGCTTATTTAATCAGCCGGCATACACGTTTCTTTGTGCGGGATTGTTTGTTTGTAAGTGGTGGTGTTTGTTTCGTGCTTCGTGTTTGCTGTACTGTTTTGTATTCCCCGTGTCTGGGGTTGTTTAAGTGGTCACCCAGTGTGTTAGTTGGGTGGCCTAGTTTTCTACATGTTCATTAAAGAACATTTGGTTATTGCACCTGCTGTTGCCTGCGCTTGACTTCCACTCCGACACCCAGGCCTTACAGTCAGTGCTTCATGAAATGGGTTTCCATGGCCGAGCAGCCTAATATCACCATGCTCAATGCCAAGCGTCGTGTTTTGTGGAGTGGTGTAAAGGTCGTCGCCATTGGACTCAGTGGAAACACGTCCTCTACAGCAGGTATTCCCAAACTGGGATACGTACGCGCAATGCCGTTGGGGTACGCCAAATCAAAATGTGATTCACATTTAAAAAAATATATAATAATAAAAAATAAGTCTTCACATTTTCAAACAGTCCATTTATATTTTCCAACTGGGCTATACATTTGGGTGAGTTTTTTTCTCACCTGAGTAGCCTCGTTTCAGTGCCAAAAATTAAATTAAACCATCTAGTGTTCAGCGAAATAACAACACAATGTCAAATACAGGTAGCCTAGTCAAACAATTAACATCCAATCACATTAACCGTTACTCTCTCGTGGGAAACCTTCACTCTTGCGCAGACATTTAGAAACTAAACATGACAATTTGAAAAATGTAAGTGTCTTATATGGTGAGCTACCGAGTGGTTAGAACAGGCAAGCCTAATACTATATCTGATCCAGCGCAGTACGGTTTGGATTAGCATGGTAATGTGAAAAAGATAGAACTTTATACTAATACAATTCTTCCTGCTGCTGCGGATATGGCTGGGATAATGCTGGGGGGAAAAGTACAAAAACTACACAGACAATGCCTTCATCAAACAACACTGTTTCACAACACATCAGGAGATGTTTTGAAACAATTACTGCTTCACATACAAGCCAGTGAATTCTATGCGTTACAGCTGGATGAGTCAACAGACATGGCACAGCTCATGGTATATGTCCGTTACATTTTTATTTAACTAGGCAAGTCAGTTAAGAACAAATTCTTATTTTCAATGACATCCCATTGTCATTGGGTTAACTGCCTTGTTCAGGGGCAGAACAACAGATTTTTACCTTGTCAGCTCGGGGATTTGATCTTGCAACCTTTTGGTTACTAGTCCAACGCTCTAACCACTAGTCTACCTGCCACCCCAGCGGAAGACATCCTTTTCTGCAAACCACTGGAAACCAAGACAACATGAGAGGATATTTTTTAAGTACTGGGCAGCTTTGTGACGTCAAATGGACTTTGGTGGTCAATACGTGTTGGTATCTGTACTGATGGCGCAAAAGCCATGACAGGGAGACATAGTGGAGTGGTAACGCGCGTGTAAGCAGTTGCTCCCGAAACCACTTGGGTACACTGCAGCATCCACTGAGAGGCTCTTGCTGCCAAGGGAATGCCTGACAGCTTGAAAGACATTTTGGACACTACAGTGAAAATGGTTAACTTTGTTAAAGCAAGGCCCCTGAACTCTCGTGTATTTTCTGCACTATGCAATGATATGGGGCAAAGTATTGACACGTTTTTAAAAAATTGAGAAACGATCATAAAGTTTTCTTTACTGACCATCATTTTCAATTGTCTGACCGCTTGCATGATGACGAGTTTCTCACACGACTGGCCTATCTGGGTGATGTTTTTTCTGGCCTGAATGATCTGAATCTAGGATAACAGCGACTCTCCACAACTATATTCAATGTTAGGGACCAAATTGAGTCTATGATTAAGAAGTTGGAGCTCTTCTCTGTCTGCATTAACAAGGACAACACACAGGTCTTTCCATCATTGTATGATTTTTTGTGTGCAAATTAACTCAAGCTTACGGACAATGTCAAACGTGATATAGCGAAGCACCTGAGTGAGATGGGTGCGCAATTACGCAGGTACTTTCCCGAAACGGACAAAACGAACAACTGGATTCGTTATCCCTTTAATGCCATGCCTCCAGTTCACTTACCGATATCTGAACAAGAGAGCCTCATTGAAATTGCAACAAGCGGTTCTGTGAAAATTGAATTTAATCAGAAGCTACTGTCAGATTTCTGGATAGGGCTGCGGTTAGAGTTTCTTGCCTTGGAAAATCTCGCTGTTAAGACACTGATGCCCTTTGCAACAACGTACCTATGTGAGAGTAAATTCTCGACCCTCACTAGCATTTAAACTAAATACAGGCACGGACTGTGTGGAAAATGATTTAAGACTGAGACTCTCTCCAATACAACCCAACATTGCAGAGTTATGTGCATCCTTTCAAGCACACCCTTCTCATCAACCTGTGGTGAGTTATTCACCATTTTTGATGAACAAAATATGGTTTTATATGTAGATGGTTAACTAAAGAGCAAAATTATTGATTATTATAATATTATTATTTGTGCCCTGGTCCTATAAGAGCTCTTTGTCACTTCCCACGAGCCGGGTTGTGACACACTCACACTCATTCTTATGTGTAATAAATGTATTGTGTAGTGTGTGTGTGTGTGGCAGGCTTACAATGATGGCAAAATAAAACATTTGAGAGTGCGCTGACCCTGGTGCTAGAGGGGGTACGTGGCTGGAGGTTGAATGTTTGAAGGGGTACGGGAATTACTCTTCACCATCTGGCAGTCCGATGGACGAATCTGGGTTTGATGGATGCCAGGAGAATGCTACCTGTCCGAATGCATAGTGCTAACTGTAAGGTTTGGTAGAGGTGGAATAATGGTCTGTGGCTGTTTTTCATGGTTCGGCCTAGGCCCCTTAGATCCAGTGAAAGGAAATCTTAATGCTGCAGAATACAATGACATTCTAGATGATTCTGTGCTTCCAACTTTGTGGCAACAGTTTGGGGAAGGCCCTTTCCTGTTTCAGCATGACAATGCTCCCGTGCACAAAGCGAGGTCCATACAGAAATGATTTGTCGAGATCGGTTTGAAAGAACTTGACTGGCCTGCACAGAGCCCTGACCTTAACACCTTCGAACACCTTTGGGATGAATTGGAACGCCTACTGCAAGCCAGGCCTTATCGCCCAACATCAGTGCTCAACCTCACTAACGCTCTTGTGGCTGAATGGAAACAAGTCCCGGCAGCAATGTTCCAACATCTAGTGGAAAGCCTTCCCAGAAGAGTGGAGGGACCAACTGTTCAGGGGCCTTTAGGTCAGACTTGACGCTCCGGTACCGCTTGCCGTGCGGTAGCAGAGAGAACAGTGTAACGCTCGTCGTTAGGTGGAAGAGAGGAGGACTAAAGCGCAGCGTGGTACGTTTCCATATTCATTGGAAACACTTAACAACACGAACAAAACAATAAACAGAAAATGAAACTAACGACGCTACAGACCTGAACATGTGAACATACAGACAACGAAGAACGCAATGAACAGGAACAATCACCCACAAACAAACAGTGAGAACAGCCTACCTAAATATGGTTCCCAATCAGAGGAAACGTAAAACACCTGCCCCTGATTGAAAACCATATCAGGCTAGTTGACAACCCTAAACCAAACATAGAAACACATAACATAGAATGCCCACCCAGTTCACGTCCTGACCAACTAAACAAGACTAAACAAAGGAAATAAGGTCAGGAACGTGACAAACAGTCTATGACTTGAGTGGCTGGAGTCTTCCTCTGACAACGCCAGTGTAGAGGCCTGGGCTATAGGCTATAGTTTCTTCTTTCTTTGCATGGGAAAAACACATTTCATGCAATTCTAATACACTTTATATGACTGGAGACATTAGCAGAGTCTATTTTAATACGACAAATTACAGGGTAGCCTACTCCGCTGACACTGACAAACAATCAATCACATCTACTTTGTCCATATAATAGGCCAATGAGAAGGGGAGACACAAATACAATATGACGTCCATCTAAACTGGAGGAGGAAATTATTGTCCAAAAACTAACTTCTAAGTGGCACTGACCCAACAATGATAAAGAGTGGATGTGCGCACTCACCGGGGACATGGTCGATGTTCTCCACTGGTGCCGATAGGATACACTATAGGCCTATTGTTTTTTCGCTCAACTAAAATACTGATTAGAGTCTATTCATTGTCTTCTCTTTACAGCAATAGCCATTTGCTTTCCAACTATGTTTTCCCGCGATTGAATCTGTATGCTGTGTGTGGGATAAATAAGATACATAACCAATATATATACACGCCACGAAATAATGCAAATGAACCCATAGACCGATAAGCATGACTGGTCCAATGTATTTAAATCAATTAATAGGCACAAAAGCATTATTTCGCAATATATATATTTTTCTTCTCCCGGACAATTTTATTTATCGTCTTTTCATTTTTTTATGGCCAAAAGCCGGCTATTACCAGCTAGCGGAAACCCTGGTGTGTGTGTATTAACGCTGTGTGTGCCTGCGTGTGTGTGTCCAGGCGGAGCTACGTGGGTGTAGAGCTGGTCCAGTGGCTGTGTGAGCAGTGTGTGTATTAACGCTGTGTGTGTGTGTCCAGGCGGAGCTACGTGGGTGTAGAGCTGGTCCAGTGGCTGTGTGAGCAGTGTGTGTATTAACGCTGTGTGTGTGTGTCCAGGCGGAGCTACGTGGGTGTAGAGCTGGTCCAGTGGCTGTGTGAGCAGTGTGTGTATTAACGCTGTGTGTGTGTGTCCAGGCGGAGCTACGTGGGTGTTGAGCTGGTCCAGTGGCTGTGTGAGCAGTGTGTGTATTAACGCTGTGTGTGTGTGTCCAGGCGGAGCTACGTGGGTGTTGAGCTGGTCCAGTGGCTGTGTGAGCAGTGTGTGTATTAACGCTGTGTGTGTGTGTGTCCAGGCGGAGCTATGTGGGTGTTGAGCTGGTCCAGTGGCTGTGTGAGCAGTGTGTGTATTAACGCTGTGTGTGTGTGTGTCCAGGCGGAGCTACGTGGGTGTTGAGCTGGTCCAGTGGCTGTATGAGCAGTGTGTGTATTAACGCTGTGTGTGTGTGTGTCCAGGCGGAGCTACGTGGGTGTAGAGCTGGTCCAGTGGCTGTGTGAGCAGTGTGTGTATTAACGCTGTGTGTGTGTGTCCAGGCGGAGCTACGTGGGTGTAGAGCTGGTCCAGTGGCTGTGTGAGCAGTGTGTGTATTAACGCTGTGTGTGTGTGTCCAGGCGGAGCTATGTAGGTGTAGAGCTGGTCCAGTGGCTGTGTGAGCAGTGTGTGTATTAACGCTGTGTGTGTGTGTGTGTCCAGGCGGAGCTACGTGGGTGTTGAGCTGGTCCAGTGGCTGTATGAGCAGTGTGTGTATTAACGCTGTGTGTGTGTGTGTCCAGGCGGAGCTACGTGGGTGTTGAGCTGGTCCAGTGGCTGTGTGAGCAGTGTGTGTATTAACGCTGTGTGTGTGTGTCCAGGCGGAGCTATGTTGGTGTAGAGCTGGTCCAGTGGCTGTGTGAGCAGTGTGTGTATTAACGCTGTGTGTGTGTGTCCAGGCGGAGCTACGTGGGTGTAGAGCTGGTCCAGTGGCTGTGTGAGCAGTGTGTGTATTAACGCTGTGTGTGTGTGTGTCCAGGCGGAGCTACGTGGGTGTAGAGCTGGTCCAGTGGCTGTGTGAGCAGTGTGTGTATTAACGCTGTGTGTGTGTGTGTCCAGGCGGAGCTACGTGGGTGTAGAGCTGGTCCAGTGGCTGTGTGAGCAGTGTGTGTATTAACGCTGTGTGTGTGTGTGTCCAGGCGGAGCTACGTGGGTGTAGAGCTGGTCCAGTGGCTGTGTGAGCAGTGTGTGTATTAACGCTGTGTGTGTGTGTGTCCAGGCGGAGCTACGTGGGTGTAGAGCTGGTCCAGTGGCTGTGTGAGCAGTGTGTGTATTAACGCTGTGTGTGTGTGTGTCCAGGCGGAGCTACGTGGGTGTAGAGCTGGTCCAGTGGCTGTGTGAGCAGTGTGTGTATTAACGCTGTGTGTGTGTGTGTCCAGGCGGAGCTACGTGGGTGTTGAGCTGGTCCAGTGGCTGTGTGAGCAGTGTGTGCATTAACGCTGTGTGTGTGTGTGTCCAGGCGGAGCTACGTGGGTGTAGAGCTGGTCCAGTGGCTGTGTGAGCAGTGTGTGTATTAACGCTGTGTGTGTGTGTGTCCAGGCGGAGCTACGTGGGTGTAGAGCTGGTCCAGTGGCTGTGTGAGCAGTGTGTGTATTAACGCTGTGTGTGTGTGTGTCCAGGCGGAGCTACGTGGGTGTAGAGCTGGTCCAGTGGCTGTGTGAGCAGTGTGTGTATTAACGCTGTGTGTGTGTGTCCAGGCGGAGCTACGTGGGTGTAGAGCTGGTCCAGTGGCTGTGTGAGCAGTGTGTGTATTAACGCTGTGTGTGTGTGTCCAGGCGGAGCTACGTGGGTGTAGAGCTGCTCCAGTGGCTGTGTGAGCAGTGTGTGTATTAACGCTGTGTGTGTGTGTGTCCAGGCGGCGCTACGTGGGTGTAGAGCTGGTCCAGTGGCTGTGTGAGCAGTGTGTGTATTAACGCTGTGTGTGTGTGTCCAGGCGGAGCTACGTGGGTGTAGAGCTGGTCCAGTGGCTGTGTGAGCAGTGTGTGTATTAACGCTGTGTGTGTGTGTCCAGGCGGAGCTATGTAGGTGTAGAGCTGGTCCAGTGGCTGTGTGAGCAGTGTGTGTATTAACGCTGTGTGTGTGTGTGTGTCCAGGCGGAGCTACGTGGGTGTTGAGCTGGTCCAGTGGCTGTATGAGCAGTGTGTGTATTAACGCTGTGTGTGTGTGTGTCCAGGCGGAGCTACGTGGGTGTTGAGCTGGTCCAGTGGCTGTGTGAGCAGTGTGTGTATTAACGCTGTGTGTGTGTGTCCAGGCGGAGCTATGTTGGTGTAGAGCTGGTCCAGTGGCTGTGTGAGCAGTGTGTGTATTAACGCTGTGTGTGTGTGTCCAGGCGGAGCTACGTGGGTGTAGAACTGGTCCAGTGGCTGTGTGAGCAGTGTGTGTATTAACGCTGTGTGTGTGTGTGTCCAGGCGGAGCTACGTGGGTGTAGAGCTGGTCCAGTGGCTGTGTGAGCAGTGTGTGTATTAACGCTGTGTGTGTGTGTGTCCAGGCGGAGCTACGTGGGTGTAGAGCTGGTCCAGTGGCTGTGTGAGCAGTGTGTGTATTAACGCTGTGTGTGTGTGTGTCCAGGCGGAGCTACGTGGGTGTAGAGCTGGTCCAGTGGCTGTGTGAGCAGTGTGTGTATTAACGCTGTGTGTGTGTGTGTCCAGGCGGAGCTACGTGGGTGTAGAGCTGGTCCAGTGGCTGTGTGAGCAGTGTGTGTATTAACGCTGTGTGTGTGTGTGTCCAGGCGGAGCTACGTGGGTGTAGAGCTGGTCCAGTGGCTGTGTGAGCAGTGTGTGTATTAACGCTGTGTGTGTGTGTGTCCAGGCGGAGCTACGTGGGTGTTGAGCTGGTCCAGTGGCTGTGTGAGCAGTGTGTGTATTAACGCTGTGTGTGTGTGTGTCCAGGCGGAGCTACGTGGGTGTAGAGCTGGTCCAGTGGCTGTGTGAGCAGTGTGTGTATTAACGCTGTGTGTGTGTGTGTCCAGGCGGAGCTACGTGGGTGTAGAGCTGGTCCAGTGGCTGTGTGAGCAGTGTGTGTATTAACGCTGTGTGTGTGTGTGTCCAGGCGGAGCTACGTGGGTGTAGAGCTGGTCCAGTGGCTGTGTGAGCAGTGTGTGTATTAACGCTGTGTGTGTGTGTCCAGGCGGAGCTACGTGGGTGTAGAGCTGGTCCAGTGGCTGTGTGAGCAGTGTGTGTATTAACGCTGTGTGTGTGTGTCCAGGCGGAGCTACGTGGGTGTAGAGCTGCTCCAGTGGCTGTGTGAGCAGTGTGTGTATTAACGCTGTGTGTGTGTGTGTCCAGGCGGAGCTACGTGGGTGTAGAGCTGGTCCAGTGGCTGTGTGAGCAGTGTGTGTATTAACGCTGTGTGTGTGTGTGTCCAGGCGGAGCTACGTGGGTGTAGAGCTGGTCCAGTGGCTGTGTGAGCAGTGTGTGTATTAACGCTGTGTGTTTGTGTGTCCAGGCGGAGCTACGTGGGTGTAGAGCTGGTCCAGTGGCTGTGTGAGCAGTGTGTGTATTAACGCTGTGTGTGTGTGTGTCCAGGCGGAGCTACGTGGGTGTAGAGCTGGTTCAGTGGCTGTGTGAGCAGTGTGTGTATTAACGCTGTGTGTGTGTGTGTCCAGGCGGAGCTACGTGGGTGTAGAGCTGGTCCAGTGGCTGTGTGAGCAGTGTGTGTATTAACGCTGTGTGTGTGTGTGTCCAGGCGGAGCTACGTGGGTGTAGAGCTGGTCCAGTGGCTGTGTGAGCAGTGTGTGTATTAACGCTGTGTGTGTGTGTGTCCAGGCGGAGCTACGTGGGTGTTGAGCTGGTCCAGTGGCTGTGTGAGCAGTGTGTGTATTAACGCTGTGTGTGTGTGTGTCCAGGCGGAGCTACGTGGGTGTAGAGCTGGTCCAGTGGCTGTGTGAGCAGTGTGTGTATTAACGCTGTGTGTGTGTGTGTCCAGGCGGAGCTACGTGGGTGTAGAGCTGGTCCAGTGGCTGTGTGAGCAGTGTGTGTATTAACGCTGTGTGTGTGTGTGTCCAGGCGGAGCTACGTGGGTGTAGAGCTGGTCCAGTGGCTGTGTGAGCAGTGTGTGTATTAACGCTGTGTGTGTGTGTCCAGGCGGAGCTACGTGGGTGTAGAGCTGGTCCAGTGGCTGTGTGAGCAGTGTGTGTATTAACGCTGTGTGTGTGTGTCCAGGCGGAGCTACGTGGGTGTAGAGTTGCTCCAGTGGCTGTGTGAGCAGTGTGTGTATTAACGCTGTGTGTGTGTGTGTCCAGGCGGAGCTACGTGGGTGTAGAGCTGGTCCAGTGGCTGTGTGAGCAGTGTGTGTATTAACGCTGTGTGTGTGTGTGTCCAGGCGGAGCTACGTGGGTGTTGAGCTGGTACAGTGGCTGTGTGAGCAGTGTGTGTATTAACGCTGTGTGTGTGTGTGTCCAGGCGGAGCTACGTGGGTGTAGAGCTGGTCCAGTGGCTGTGTGAGCAGTGTGTGTATTAACGCTGTGTGTGTGTGTGTCCAGGCGGAGCTACGTGGGTGTAGAGCTGGTCCAGTGGCTGTGTGAGCAGTGTGTGTATTAACGCTGTGTGTGTGTGTGTCCAGGCGGAGCTACGTGGGTGTAGAGCTGGTCCAGTGGCTGTGTGAGCAGTGTGTGTATTAACGCTGTGTGTGTGTGTCCAGGCGGAGCTACGTGGGTGTAGAGCTGGTCCAGTGGCTGTGTGAACAGTGTGTGTATTAACGCTGTGTGTGTGTGTCCAGGCGGAGCTACGTGGGTGTAGAGCTGGTCCAGTGGCTGTGTGAGCAGTGTGTGTATTAACGCTGTGTGTGTGTGTGTCCAGGCGGAGCTACGTGGGTGTAGAGCTGGTCCAGTGGCTGTGTGAGCAGTGTGTGTATTAACGCTGTGTGTGTGTGTGTCCAGGCGGAGCTACGTGGGTGTAGAGCTGGTCCAGTGGCTGTGTGAGCAGTGTGTGTATTAACGCTGTGTGTGTGTGTGTCCAGGCGGAGCTACGTGGGTGTAGAGCTGGTCCAGTGGCTGTGTGAGCAGTGTGTGTATTAACGCTGTGTGTGTGTGTCCAGGCGGAGCTACGTGGGTGTAGAGCTGGTCCAGTGGCTGTGTGAGCAGTGTGTGTATTAACGCTGTGTGTGTGTGTGTCCAGGCGGAGCTACGTGGGTGTAGAGCTGGTCCAGTGGCTGTGTGAGCAGTGTGTGTATTCACGCTGTGTGTGTGTGTCCAGGCGGAGCTACGTGGGTGTAGAGCTGGTCCAGTGGCTGTGTGAGCAGTGTGTGTATTAACGCTGTGTGTGTGTGTGTCCAGGCGGAGCTACGTGGGTGTAGAGCTGGTCCAGTGGCTGTGTGAGCAGTGTGTGTATTAACGCTGTGTGTGTGTGTGTGTCCAGGCGGAGCTACGTGGGTGTAGAGCTGGTCCAGTGGCTGTGTGAGCAGTGTGTGTATTAACACTGTGTGTGTGTGTGTCCAGGCGGAGCTACGTGGGTGTAGAGCTGGTCCAGTGGCTGTGTGAGCAGTGTGTGTATTAACGCTGTGTGTGTGTGTGTCCAGGCGGAGCTACGTGGGTGTAGAGCTGGTCCAGTGGCTGTGTGAGCAGTGTGTGTATTAACGCTGTGTGTGTGTGTGTCCAGGCGGAGCTACGTGGGTGTAGAGCTGGTCCAGTGGCTGTGTGAGCAGTGTGTGTATTAACGCTGTGTGTGTGTGTGTCCAGGCGGAGCTACGTGGGTGTAGAGCTGGTCCAGTGGCTGTGTGAGCAGTGTGTGTATGTGCGCTGTCGGAGTATGGCCGTGCGCGTCTGGCAGGTCCTACTGGAGCTGGGCATCCTACTGTCTGGTGAGTATATACACACACACACACTCTTCTTCTTACCCTGGCATTCCATCTGAGTCTGTCTGTGTGTGTGTTTCAGTGGACCAGCGCGTGGTGTTTGGGGACTCTAACTCCTACTACCAGTTCAGCTTTGAGGAGTGTGAGTCTGCAGCCTGCGAGTTCTGCGGCCTGGAGAAGGAGGCGTGGCCAGAGGCTGTTAGGCTCCTCCTACAGCTCGTCCCATACGTCCAGTTCAGAACTGGGTAATTGTGTGTGAACGTGTGTGTGAACGTGACCCAGTGTTGCCTGTGTGTTCCATGACCATCAACGTGTGTGTGAACGTGACCCAGTGTTGCCTGTGTGTTCCATGACCATCACCGTGTGTGTGAACGTGACCCAGTGTTGCCTGTGTGTTCCATGACCATCACCGTGTGTGTGAACGTGACCCAGTGTTGCCTGTGTGTTCCGTGACCATCACCGTGTGTGTGAACGTGACCCAGTGTTGCCTGTGTGTTCCGTGACCATCACCGTGTGTGTGAACGTGACCCAGTGTTGCCTGTGTGTTCCATGACCATCACCGTGTGTGTGAACGTGACCCAGTGTTGCCTGTGTGTTCCGTGACCATCACCGTGTGTGTGAACGTGACCCAGTGTTGCCTGTGTGTGAACGTGACCATCACCGTGTGTGTGAACGTGACCCAGTGTTGCCTGTGTGTTCCATGACCATCACCGTGTGTGTGAACGTGACCCAGTGTTGCCTGTGTGTTCCATGACCATCACCGTGTGTGTGAACGTGACCCAGTGTTGCCTGTGTGTTCCATGACCATCACCGTGTGTGTGAACGTGACCCAGTGTTGCCTGTGTGTTCCATGACCATCACCGTGTGTGTGAACGTGACCCAGTGTTGCCTGTGTGTTCCATGACCATCACCGTGTGTGTGAACGTGTGTGTGAACGTGACTCAGTGTTGCCTGTGTGTTCCATGACCATCACCGTGTGTGTTATAAGAGACACACATACACCAGAACATAAGTGAAAGCAGTGTTCCAACTCTGACAAGATTCTAATCTCGCTACATATTGTTAATCCCTTAGTTTGACACACAGACAGACAGACAGACAGACAGACAGACCTCTTCATTAGACTCTCTCTCTCTTTATAGCGTAATCTGGGTCCGTGTTGGGGTGTTCCGAGTGTCACACAGAATTCCAGTTCCCTCCGATAGAATTCCAACTCGTCCGTGTGGCTTTCCAACTGAGCCTGCTACTGAACTCAATCTGTCACTCAGAGAGAGGGAGAATGGGAGAGAGGAGAGCGAACTGGAGAGAGAGGGGAAAAAACAGGGGGAGCGAGAGAAATGATAACTTCCGACGACAGAATAGGGAGGCACAAAGACAGAGAGGGAGAGATAATCTCTAACCACCCCTTCCTCTCCTCCCCTCACCTTGTCCTCGTCTGTGTAGTCAGGAGGTAGAGCTGGAAGGAGGGAGGGAGGGAAAGGGAGAGTGTGATGCCATCACTATCTGTCCTGCTACTGCATCCATCATGGTTTATCAGATCACACGCTCTCCCGCACACACATCCACACACACATGCACACACTGTCTTCCTCCTTCGCAACTGAAGCCACAGAAAAAATGTAAACGATATGCAAATTATTCTGGGAACAGTGGGAAGGTGTGTGTGTGAGAGTGAGATAGAGAGAGAGGGACTGTAAGTATACAACATCTGTCTTCTAAAAGACAACACATTACATCAGAGGCCTGAGGGCACTTTGTTCTGCTGCTAAAGAGATTAGTTTACCCTAAAACACTGTCCTGTTGATATATACACACACACACAGAAAAAACATGTACGCACATACACACACACTCACACACAGACAGAAGGAGGAAAAGAGAGAAGAGAGAGAACAAGGTCCTGTTTCCTGTTTAGAGCCAGTAGCAGTCGAGGTGGCAGTAGAGGTACCAGAGAGACCAGTAGAGCAGGGCTATTCAACTAGAGTGCCTTTAAGAAAATATTCATACCCCTTGACTTATTCCAAAATGTGTTGTGTTACAGCCTGAATTAAAAATGGATTCAATTGTTTGTCTCACCCATCTACACACAATACCCCATAATGACAAAGTGAAAACATGTTTTTAGAAATCTTAGCAAATTTATTGAAAATGAAGTACAGAAATATCTTATTTACATACAGTACCAATCAAAAGTTTGGACATCTACTCATTCAAGGGTTTTTCTTTATTTGTACTATTTTCTACATTGTAGAATAATAGTGGCAACATCAAAACTATGAAATAGCACATATGGAATCATGTAGTAACCAAAAAAGTGTTAAACAAATCCAAATATATTTGAACTTTTAACAAGGCACACCTGTTAATTGAAATGCATTCCAGGTGACTACCTCATGAAGCTGGTTGAGAGAATGCCAAGTGTGCAAAGCTGTCATCAAGGCAAAGGGTGGCTACTTTGAAGAATATAAGATATATTTTGATTTGTTTAACACTTTTTTTGGTTACTACATGATTCCATATGTGTTATTTCATAGTTATGTCTTCACTATTTTTCTACAATGTAGAAAATAGTACAACTAAAGAAAAACCCTTGAATGAGTTGGTGTGTCCAAAATGTTTGACTGGTACTGTAAATATTCACACACATGTTAGAATCACCTTTCACAGTCTTTCTGGGTAATTCTCTTGCACACCTGGATTGAACAATATTTGCACATTATTCTTTTTTTTTAAGTGTGTGTGTGTGTGTGTGTGTGTGTTGTAGGTCTGAGGAGGACTCGGAGGGGAACAGAGATGTCTGCGGGGACAGCTTTCTCCAGATGAAAGCACTAGAGAGACTCACCTCCACGGTGTGTGTGTGTGTGTGCGTGCGTGCCTGCCTGCCTGTTTGTCTGACAGGAGCTGTCATTGAGTTTGTTGTATGTTCTATCCCTACAGGTCCAGAATGAGTTGGCTGCTGCTCTTGCCCGCAAGGCTCGCAAAGCCAGTGAGTTGGTTACTATATTACATGTGGTACTATATTATGTATATTATTATTAATCATATTTTTGTAGTCTATTTGTTAGTCAACATGTCTATAATTACATACATGCAGCTTCTCTTCTGTCATTACTGCCCTAGAAGACAAAATAAACTCTTGCTCACCAGAATAATGTTAGATATCGATGAATGCTTCAATGTAGTTGACATCGGTAAAGTTTTCTCTTTCGTCTCTGCTTGTCTTGCACAGCAGACGTTTAGGGACCAGGGAGAAAATGCAATAACATATTTTTTTTTAAATGGCATCAGTTGGACCGGTTTTAAGGAAATTAAAAGCATGTGAATACGACCCAACATGTTTTCTGATAAGATTTCAGTTCGACATGGAGGCATATTTTATGTGGTTGAAATGCACATGATTTTATGTGGTTGATAGCACATTTACAGACGGTCCCTAACCTCGCATTCATTCTCTCAAGACGAAATCATATTCCTCCACTCCTGTTCCCGAGTCAAAATGTACATTTGGTGTATCATTTTACAGCAAGAAATGCTTCATTCTGCAGGAATTCATATTAGGCTATGTGAGAGGTTATATTCCTATAATCAGTGTCCAGATTTCAGTTGCTATTCCATTTAACATATCTAAACAGCACAGATCCCTTTGACGTGCATATTTGAAGTCCCTGCCTTGTGACTGTCGAATTTGTATAGCGCCTCTCACCATCATCACTCATAACATATAATCCTATTTTACCACTTCACCAAATCTTTACCAAACATTACTTTTCTGGCCTCCCCTTCTCTTTATTTTCAACTCTCCATTTTGCAGCGTTACTATTATTGAATTCAATGCCGACATTGTCCTTTTTGCCTCAGTGGATCGACGTTAACTTTTTTTGCTTAAATTCCCAAAAGCATTTGGCGATTGGCGTGTATTTGGCACGTGTACAGTTAGGCCCTAAAGCTTAGGCTTACGTACTAATGACAGTTAAAAAGAATGAAAGAAAAACCTCACTGTAGCCTATAGATTTGAATTGCACAAGAATTATACATTTATGGATTTTTAATGCATTGTTTTCTCTTTATTCAACCCGCCCTTCACCCACCCGCCCTTCATCCACACAATATTTCATGACCCTAAACCCGCTCGCCCTACAGATATATCCACGGGGACTGCGGGTTATGAGTCAACCTGTGCATCACTATTGTGTGTTACTACAGTATGTTGGGGCAAATAAAACCTTAGTTATAGGTGATTAGTCCTGACAGCTGTCAATCTAACATACTGTGTTGTGATTGGTTGCAGTGGCAGAGCAGGGTGGCCAAGAGTCACCAGACTCCACCCCTCGACAGACACCCACACCCAACGAGGAGAACACCATGGTAGGATACACACACATACTGGCATACCGGACACCCCCGAAGGGAGTTGTGCTTCAAATACATCAGTTCTGCAACATCTTTTTAATTGAGCCTCTCATTCTCCTTAATTGCTGAGATGAACTGCATAGGAAGCTCTGGGGACAGGTCGTCTGGATACTGGACAGCCAATGAATTGGCAGATGCAAACAGATTATCATATTTAGCAGTTCTTGAGGGCTTGAAAAAAAGAACAAGTGGTTTGCCAGTTGTGTGGTTGCAATATCAACAGTCTCTTATCTCTGGTATATCTTGGCATGCATCATTCAAGACTACGTTTAAATTGTTTGCAGCGCAATGGACATACAGTGGGGAGAACAAGTATTTGATACACTGCCGATTTTGCAGGTTTTCCTACTTACAAAAATCCAGAAAATCACATTGTATGATTTTTAAGTAATTAATTTGCATTTTATTGCATGACATAAGTATTTGATCACCTACCAAACAGTAAGAATTCCGGCTCTCACAGACGTGTTCGTTTTTCTTTAAGAAGCCCTCCTGTTCTCCACTCATTACCTGTATTAACTGCACCTGTTTGAACTCGTTACCTGTATAAAAGACACCTGTCCACACACTCAAACAGACTCCAACCTCTCCACAATGGCCAAGACCAGAGAGCTGTGTAAGGACATCAGGGATAACATTGTAGACCTGCACAAGGCTGGGATGGGCTACAGGACAATAGGCAAGCAGCTTGGTGAGAAGGCAACAACTATTGGCGCAATTATTAGAAAATGGAAGAAGTTCAAGATGACGGTCAATCACCCTCGGTCTGGGGCTCCACGCAAGATCTCACCTCGTGGGGCATCAATGATCATGAGGAAGGTGAGGGATCAGCCCAGAACTACACGGCAGGACCTGGTCAATGACCTGAAGAGAGCTGGGACCACAGTCTCAAAGAAAACCATTAGTAACACACTACGCCGTCATGGATTAAAATCCTGCAGCGCACGCAAGGTTCCCCTGCTCAAGCCAGCGCATGTCCAGGCCCGTCTGAAGTTTGCCAATGACCATCTGGATGATCCAGAGGAGGAATGGGAGAAGGTCATGTGGTCTGATGAGACAAAAATAGAGCTTTTTGGTCTAAACTCCACTCGCCGTGTTTGGAGGAAGAAGGATGAGTACAACCCCAAGAACACCATCCCAACCGTGAAGCATGGAGGTGGAAACATCAGTATTTGGGGATGCTTTTCTGCAAAGGGGACAGGACGACTGCACCGTATTGAGGGGAGGATGGATGGGGCCATGTATCGCGAGATCTTGGCCAACAACCTCCTTCCCTCAGTAAGAGCATTGAAGATGGGTCGTGGCTGGGTCTTCCAGCATGACAACGACCCGAAACACACAGCCAGGGCAACTAAGGAGTGGCTCCGCAAGAAGCATCTCAAGGTCCTGGAGTGGCCTAGCCAGTCTCCAGACCTGAACCCAATAGAAAATCTTTGGAGGGAGCTGAAAGTCCGTATTGCCCAGCGACAGCCCCGAAACCTGAAGGATCTGGAGAAGGTCTGTATGGAGGAGTGGGCCAAAATCCCTGCTGCAGTGTGTGCAAACCTGGTCAAGAACTACAGGAAACGTATGATCTCTGTAATTGCAAACAAAGGTTTCTGTACCAAATATTAAGTTCTGCTTTTCTGATGTATCAAATACTTATGTCATGCAATAAAATGCAAATTAATTACTTAAAAATCATACAATGTGATTTTCTGGATTTTTGTTTTAGATTCCGTCTCTCACAGTTGAAGTGTAGCTATGATAATAATTACAGACCTCTACATGCTTTGTAAGTAGGAACATCTGCAAAATCGGCAGTGTATCAAATACTTGTTCTCCCCACTGTAGGCCTATAATGCACAATGTTTCAGGAAAGACTGTCTGGGTTGGCAATACTCAGTATAGAAAACAGTCGGGCCCGCAACCTTGACCTGTAGGCTGTGGTGAAAACATTTGCACCCAAAAAAGGAGGATTTATGGAGACCAGGGGAGCCTCTCAAGTTGGATTTAATTTAATTTACCTTAAGTTTGCAGCCCATTTGTGTAGGCAATTAGCCAGACAAAACCCGATGAGTTCAACAATAAATATTGGCTCAATTTATCCTCAAGCAAACGACTCTTTTCCTTATTGTGTCACGGCTGTCGTAAGAAGAAGACCAAGGTGCAGCGTGGTGAGCGTACATTTTCTCATTTATTCGAAATGACGCCGACAAAACAATAAACAATACAAAACAAACCGTGAAGCTCCAAAAGGCTATGTGCCCTAAACAAAGTCAACTTCTCACAAAGACAGGTGGGAAAAAAGGCTACCTAAGTATGGTTCCCAATCAGAGACAACGATAGACAGCTGTCCCTGATTAAGACCCATACCCGGCCAAAACAAAGAAATACAAAACATAGAAAAATGAACATAGAATGACCACCCAAATCACACCCTGACCAAACCAAAATAGAGACATAAAAAGCTCTCTAAGGTCAGAGCGTGACACATTTTTGGGCTATTTGGTGTGTCATTTTTATAATAAGTTTATAAGTAGTAGCTAAATAGCAGGTAAATACGGTATATAGCTATTAGAGGTCGACCGATTATGATTTTTCAATGCCGGTACCGATACCGATTATTGGAGGACCAAAAAAAGCCGATACCGATTAATCGGTCGATTTCTTTTTTTTACATTTATTTATTTGTAATAATGACAATTACAACAATTCTGAATGAACACTTTTATTTTAACTTAACCTCTCTGGGATATGTGGGAAGGTACCCACTTGGCCAAAAGCCAGAAAAAATGTAGCGAGCCAAATTCAAATATATTACTATAAAAATCTATCTTTCATGAATCACACATGAAAGACACCAAATTAAAGCTACACATGTTGTGAATCCAGCCAACGTGTCTGATTTCAAAAAGGATTTACGGGGAAAGCACACCAAACGATTATGTTAGCTCAGTACATAGCCACAGAAAAACACAGCCATTTTCCCAGCAAAAGATAGTAGTCACAAAAAGCAGAAATAGAGATAAAATGAATCACTAACCTTTGATGATCTTCATCAGATGACACTCATAGGACATCATGTTACACAATACATTAATGTTTTGTTCGATAATGTGCATATTTATATCCACAAATCTCGGTTTACATTGGCGCCATGTTCAGTAATGTCTCCAAAATATCCGGAGAAATTGCAGAGAGCCACGTCAAATAACAGAAATACTCATCATAAACCTTGATGAAAGATACATGTTTTACATATAATTAAAGATACACTTGTTCTTAATGCAACCGCTGTCAGATTTCAAAAAAACTTTACGTAAAAAGCACACCATGCAATAATCTGAGACGGCTCTCAGATTTAACAACATTTGCCATGTTGGAGTCAACAGAAATACGAAATTACATCATAAATATTCCCTTACCTTTGATCATCTTCATCAGAATGCACTCCAAGGAATCCTAGTTCCACAATAAATCGTTATTTTGTTCGATAATGTCCATTACTTATGTCCAAGTAGCTACTTTTGCTAGCATGTGTAGTACACGTGTCCAAACGCTCGCGCAGATGCAGGCAAACGTCGGACGAAAACTTCAAAAAGTTATATTACAAGTCGAATAAACTGGTCAAAGTAAGTAGAGAATCAATCTTCAGGATGTTGTTATCATATATACAATAACGTTCCAACCAGAGCATTCCTTCATGTCTGTAGAAGTTATGGAACGCAAGGCGATCATGAGGAAAGCGCGTGACCAGGAACTGGTAATCTGCCAGACCACTGACTCATTCCCCTCCCATCCGGCCCCACAACACAGCATAAACTTCATTCAACGTTCTACCGACTGTTGACATCTAGTGGAGTAGGAGCGTAGGAAGTGCAAACAGATCCATATATTACAGGGAATTGAATAGGCGATGAGTTTAACATCGACCAGCCTCAGATTTCTCACTTCCTGTTTGGATTCTTTCTCAGGTTTTTGCCTGCCATATGAGTTCTGTTATACTCACAAACATCATTCAAACAGTTTTAGAAACTTCAGAGTGTTTTCTATCCAATAGTAATAATAATATGCATATATTAGCATCTGGGACAGAGTAGGAGGCAGTTCACTATGGGCACGCAATTCATCCAAAAGTGAAAATGCTGCCCCCTATTTCAAAGAAGTTAATATAATACATCAATAAAATCAATTTAGCCTCAAATAAATAATGAAACATGTTCAATTTGGTTTAAATAATGCAAAAACAAAGTGTTGGAGAAGAAAGTAAAAGTGCAATATGTGCCATGTAAAAAAGCCAACGTTTAAATTCCTTGCTCAGAACATGAGAACATATGAAAGCTGGTGGTTCCTTTTAACATGAGTCTTCAATATTCCCAGGTAAGAAGTTTTAGGTTGTAGTTATTATAGGAATTATAGGACTATTTCTCTCTATACCATTTGTATTTCATATACCTTTGACTATTGGATGTTCTTATAGGCACTTTAGTATTGCCAGTGTAACAGTATAGTTTCCGTCCCTCTCCTCGCCCCTACCTGGGCTCGAACCAGGAACACATTGAAAACAGCCACCCTCTAAGCATCGTTATCCATTGCTCCACAAATGCTGCGGCCCTTGCAGAGCAAGGGGAACAACTACTTCAAGGTCTCAGAGCGAGTGCCGTCACCGATTGAAACGCTATTAGCGCGCACCCCGCTAACTAGCTAGCCATTTCACATCGGTTACACCAGCCTAATCTCGGGAGTTGATAGGCTTGAAGTCATAAACAGCTCAATGCTTGAAGCACAATGAAGAGCTGCTGGCAAACGCACAAAAGTGCTGTTTGAATGAATGCTTACGAGCCTGCTGCTGCCTACCACCGCTCAGTCAGACTGCTCTATCAAATATCAAATCATAGACTTAATTATAACATAATAACACACAGAAATACGAGCCTTAGGTCATTAATATGGTAAAATCCGGAAACTATAATTTTGAAAACAAAATGTTTATTCTTTCAGTGAAATACGGAACCGTTACGTATTTTATCTAACGGGTGGCATCCCTAAGTCTAAATATTGCTGTTACATTGCACAACCTTCAATGTTATGTCATAATTATGTACAATTCTGGCAAATTAATTACGGTCTTTGTTAGGAATAAATGGTCTTCACACAGTTCGCAACGAGCCAGGCGGCCCAAACTGCTGCATGTACCCTGACTGCTTGCACGGAACGCAAGAGAAGTGACACAATTTCCCTAGTTAAAAGAAAGTCATATTAGCAGGCAATATTAACTAAATATGCAGGTTTAAACATATATACTTGTGTATTGATTTTAAAGAAAGGCATTGATGTTTATGGTTAGGCACACATTGGTGCAAAGACAGTGCTTTTTTCGCAAACGAGCTTGTTAAATCATCACCCGTTTGGAGAAGTAGGCTGTGATTCGATGAGAAATGAACAGGCACCGCATCGATTATATGCAACGCAGGACACGCTAGATAAACTAGTAATATCATCAACCATGTGTAGTTAACTAGTGATTATGTTAAGGTTGATTGTTTTTTATAAGTTTAAAACTTCTTACGGCTAGGGGTTCCGCTAGCGGAACAACATCTGCTGAAAAGGCAGAGCGCGAAATTCAGAAATATTTTGGGGAAATATTTAACTTTCATACATTCACAAGTGCAATACACCAAATTAAAGCTTAACTTCTTGTTAATCTACCCATCGTGTCCGATTTAAAAAAGGCTTTACAGCGAAAGCACACCATATGATTATGTTAGGTCAGAGCCTAGTCACAAAAAACATACAGCCATTTTCCAGCCAAAGAGAGGATACATCGTTTGACATGTTTCTACGAACTGTTATATAACTTTTTGGACTTTTCGTCTGAACTTTCGCCTGGACTTGCCTGCGCCTCGTGAGTTTGGATTGTGAACTAAACGCGCTAACAAAAAGGAGGTATTTGGACATAAATGATGGACTTTATCGAACAAAACAAACATTTATTGTGGAACTGGGATTCCTGGGAGTGCATTCTGATGAAGATCATTAAAGGTAAGTGAATATTTATAATGCTATTTCTGACATCTGTTGACTCCACAACATGGCGGGTACATGTATGGCTTGTTTTTGTGTCTGAGCGCCGTACTCAGATTATTGCATGGTGTGCTTTTTTCGTAAAGCTTTTTTGAAATCTGACACAGCGGTTGCATTAAGGAGAAGTATATATTTTATTCTGTGCATAACACTTGTATCTTTTATCAAAGTTTATGATGAGTATTTCTGTAAATTTATGTGGCTCTCTGAAAATTCTCCAGATGTTTTCGAGGCACAACATTACTGACCATAACGCGCCAATGTAAACTGAGATTTTTGGATATAAATATGAACTTGATCGAACAAAACATACATGTATTGTGTAACATGTTGTCCCGGGAGTGTTATCTGATGAAGAATATCAAAGGTTAGTGATTAATTGTATCTCTATTTCTGCTTTTTGTGACTCCTCTCTTTGGTTGGAAAATTGCTGTATGCTTTCTGTGACTAGTTGCTGACCTAACATAATGATATGTTCTGCTTTCGTCGAAAAGTCTTTTTGTAATCGGACACTGTGGTTGGATTAACGAGAATTTTATCTTTATGTTTGAGAAATTTGAATTATTAGATTTCTGTTGATTGAATTTGGCACCCTGCAATTTCATTGGCTGTTGGCGAGGGTAGCGGAACCCCGTTCCTAGACAGGTTAACTGACTTGCCTAGTTAAATAAAGATAAACAAAAGATAAAATGTTTAAAAAATCGTCCACAATCGGTGTCCAAAAATGCCGATTACCAATTGTTATGAAAACTTTAAATCGGCCCTAATTAATAGGCCATGCCGATTAATCGATTAATCGACCTCTAATAGCTATAGATAGATAGTAGACTGAATAATGAAACAATCCATAGTAAGCTAGTGTTTTGAGGGTGGACTGACTGTATTATTGGTCATTAATAGACTGGTTTTACGCACAACAACTTTCTATCCGAGCTGGAAGAGAGAACGAGGATGGCTCATGTCATGCAGGTTCAGGTAGCCTATACAGGACAGTTTTATATTATAAAACATCTATTGGTAGCTGATTAGTATGCTGTTACAGCAAAAATGTGTTTTACAATCTGCCATGTTTGAATTTCCAACTTTAATTACTGAACAAGTAATTACATTATTGCCACCAGCCAGCAGTCTAAAAATGGCAGCATTGTGATACACACACACACACACACACACACACACACACACACACACACACACACACACACACACACACACACACACACACACACACACACACACACACACACACACACACACACACACACACAGGAGAGGGAAGGATGGGAGGAGCGGACAAGAGAGGAAAGTAGAATATACTGAATAAACCTTTTACACTCCTTCAATAATGAATTCCCTCCATCACGTGTGTGCGTGTTTACTTGGCTGTTCTGTTTTTGAGTGAGGAAGTAGAAGAGGGGAGACAGGACTGTTATCAGGGGTGTTTTCTTTGTAAACAATGGTTTGCGGGAAGGTGTGTGTGTGTGTGTGTGTTGGCGGCGGCACCGTGGGATAGTTTCACTCGCGGGAAGTACACTGCTCACAGCCAATTCACACACACACACACACTGTGTAGACTCCAATGTAAATAAACAGTCCATATTGTCTTACTGATGATACCATCATATTACAAAGGGATCTCCTCCATCCCAAATATAACCTGCCCCCACAACAACAGAGTATTGCTAAGAACCCCCCCCCCTTCTCCTCCACACATCCACACTGGCCCATCGAAGCCCACAGCTCCAGACGCAGTGTTTCTAAAGCCAGGGCTCTGCTAGGGAGGACACGACACTACGTTTCTGAAGAACACACAGACAGACGTGGTGTTTCTAAAGCCAGGGCGCTGCTAGGGAGGACACGACACTACGTTTCTGAAGAACACACAGAGACAGACGTCGTGTTTCTAAAGCCAGGGCGCTGCTAGGGAGGACACGACACTACGTTTCTGAAGAACACACAGAGACAGACGTGGTGTTTCTAAAGCCAGGGTGCTGCTAGGGAGGACACGACACTACGTTTCTGAAGAACACACAGAGACAGACGTGGTGTTTCTAAAGCCAGGGCTCTGCTAGGGAGGACACGACACTACGTTTCTGAACAACACACAGAGACAGACGTGGTGTTTCTAAAGCCAGGGCGCTGCTAGGGAGGACACGACACTACGTTTCTGAAGAACACACAGAGACAGACGTGGTGTTTCTAAAGCCAGGGCGCTGCGAGGGAGGACACGACACTACGTTTCTGAAGAACACACAGAGACAGACGTGGTGTTTCTAAAGCCAGGGCGCTGCTAGGGAGGACACGACACTACGTTTCTGAAGAACACACAGAGACAGACGTGGTGTTTCTAAAGCCAGGGCTCTGCTAGGGAGGACACGACACTACGTTTCTGAAGAACACACAGAGACAGACGTGGTGTTTCTAAAGCCAGGGCTCTGCTAGGGAGGACACGACACTACGTTTCTGAAGAACACACAGAGACAGACGTGGTGTTTCTAAAGCCAGGGCTCTGCTAGGGAGGACACGACACTACGTTTCTGAAGAACACACAGAGACAGACGTGGTGTTTCTAAAGCCAGGGTGCTGCTAGGGAGGACACGACACTACGTTTCTGAAGAACACACAGAGACAGACGTGGTGTTTCTAAAGCCAGGGTGCTGCTAGGGAGGACACGACACTACATTTCTGAAGAACACACAGAGACAGACGTGGTGTTTCTAAAGCCAGGGCTCTGCTAGGGAGGACACGACACTACGTTTCTGAAGAACACACAGAGACAGACGTGGTGTTTCTAAAGCCAGGGCTCTGCTAGGGAGGACACGACACTACGTTTCTGAAGAACACACAGAGACAGACGTGGTGTTTCTAAAGCCAGGGTGCTGCTAGGGAGGACACGACACTACGTTTCTGAAGAACACACAGACAGACGTGGTGTTTCTAAAGCCAGGGCGCTGCTAGGGAGGACACGACACTACGTTTCTGAACAACACACAGAGACAGACGTGGTGTTTCTAAAGCCAGGGCTCTGCTAGGGAGGACACGACACTACATTTCTGAAGAACAGACAGAGACAGACGTGGTGTTTCTAAAGCCAGGGCGCTGCTAGGGAGGACACGACACTACGTTTCTGAAGAACACACAGAGACAGACGTGGTGTTTCTAAAGCCAGGGCGCTGCTAGGGAGGACACGACACTACGTTTCTGAAGAACACACAGAGACAGACGTGGTGTTTCTAAAGCCAGGGCTCTGCTAGGGAGGACACGACACTACGTTTCTGAAGAACACACAGAGACAGACGTGGTGTTTCTAAAGCCAGGGCTCTGCTAGGGAGGACACGACACTACGTTTCTGAAGAACACACAGAGACAGACGTGGTGTTTCTAAAGCCAGGGCTCTGCTAGGGAGGACACGACACTACGTTTCTGAAGAACACACAGAGACAGACGTGGTGTTTCTAAAGCCAGGGCTCTGCTAGGGAGGACACGACACTACGTTTCTGAAGAACACACAGAGACACAGACAGAGACACAAACACAGACAGATACACAGATACAGACAGAGAATAGGAAGAGAGGGCGCGCAACAGAGAGTGAGAGAAAGCCATCACCTACAGAGAAATTAACATGGAGAAGAGCCCTCTAATCCAAGCTGGTCCTGGGGCTCCGTTCACACCACAAACCGACCCCACAGAGCCCCAGGACAGCAACACGATTAGAGCCAACCAAATCATGAGAAAACCAAAAGATAATTACTTGACACATACGAAAGAATTTACAAAAAATCTGAGCAAACTAGAATGCTATTTGGCCCTAAACAGAGAGTACACAGTGGCAGAATATCTGACCACTGTGACTGACCCAAAATTAAGGAAAGCTTTGACTATGTACAGACTCAGTGAGCATAGCCTTGCTATTGAGAAAGGCAGACCTGGCTCTCAAGAGAAGACAGGCTATGTGCACATTGCCCACAAAATGAGGTGGAAACTGAGCAGCACTTCTTAACCTCACCAAATGTATGACCATACTAGAGACAAATATTTAACAAACATTACACAGACCCACAAAGAATTTGAAAACAAATCCAAATTTGATAAACTCCCATATCTATTGGGTGAAATACAACAGTGTGCAATCACAGCAGCAAGATTTGTGATCTATTGCCACAAGGAAATGGCAATCAGCGAAGAACAAACACCATTGTAAATACAACCTATATTTATGTTTATTTATTTTCCCTTTTGTACTTCAACTATTTGCACATCATTACAACACTGTATATAGACATAATATGACATTTGAAATGTCTTTATTCTTTTGAAACTGTGTAATGTTTACTGTTAATTTTTTATTGTTTATTTCACTTTTGTTTATTATCTATTTCACTTGCTTTGACAATGTAAACATATGTTTCCCATGCCAATAAAGCCCCTTAAATTGAATTTGAAATTGAATCGAGAGCGAGAGCGAGACACACAGAGAGAGAGAGACACAGAGAGAGACACAGAGAGAGACCGAGAGAGAGACACAGAGAGATGGAGAGAGAGAGACACAGAGAGAGAGAGAGAGAGACACACAGATAGAGAGAGACACAGAGAGAGAGAGACAGAGAGAGAGACACACACAGAGAGACACAGCGAGAGAGAGAGAGAGAGAGAGAGACACAGCGAGAGAGAGAGACACAGACAGAGAGAGAGACACAGACAGAGAGAGAGACACAGAGAGAGAGAGACAGAGAGAGAGAGAGAGAGAGACACACACAGAGAGACACAGAGACAGATAGAGAGACACAGAGAGAGAGAGAGAGAGAGAGAGAGAGAGAGAGAGAGAGAGAGAGAGAGAGACACACACAGAGAGACACAGAGACTGACAGAGAGACACAGAGAGAGAGAGAGAGAGAGAGAGACACAGAGAGAGACACAGGGATTATTTAGAGTTATTTCCTCTCTTTCTCTGTGATTTACAGAGACCCTGAGACAGACAGAAAGACTAGCTGACAGACCGTGAGAGTGGGGTAGATTTGATCCAAAAGTTATTTTGGGGTGTTACCTACCTTTATATTTAACCTCTCACCTCTAACCCTGTGACCTGATGATGTCGTTGGCCTGTGGACTAAGCTACCTGTTCTCTCTGCCCCCCTCCTTACAGCTAGGGGGGGTGTGTTCGCTCCGTGGCAACATGGGGAGTGTGTGTGTGCGGCCGGACGGTGTGTGTGGCCGCGAGGAGCTGACGAGACTAGAGCTGGTCCAGAGACTGGCTAAGGACGGCTGCAGACTGCTTCAGAACCCTAACTACAGAGTACCAGACCACCGCAACCCCAGCGTGAGTACACACGCTGGGGTGACAAACATACTTCTGAATAATATATTTTGTGATAGTATGCTCTAACTTCACGTCAGTGTTTTACAACGTGTGTGTGCGTGTCTGTGTGTGTTTGTGAGGGGGTATATGTGTGGATGTGTATTTTACGGACTTCCTTTCAAACCCTTCGTTTCCTTTCCTCTACGTATGTCATCCAGTCATCTGTGAGAAGTTGGAACATTCTGTCTCTCTAGTATATAACATTCTGTCTCTAGTATATAACATTCTGTCTCTAGTATATAACATTCTGTCTCTAGTATATAACATTCTGTCTCTAGTATATAACATTCTGTCTCTAGTTTATAACATTCTGTCTCTAGTATATAACATTCTGTCTCTAGTATATAACATTCTGTCTCTAGTATATAACATTCTGTCTCTAGTTTATAACATTCTGTCTCTAGTATATAACATTCTGTCTCTCTAGTATATAACATTCTGTCTCTCTAGTATACAGCATTCTAACTCTCTAGTTTATAACATTCTGTCTCTAGTATATACCATTCTGTCTCTAGTATACAACATTCTGTCTCTCTAGTATACAACATTTTGTCTCTCTAGTATATAACATTCTGTCTCTCTAGTATATAACATTCTGTCTCTCTAGTATATAACATTCTGTCTCTCTAGTATATAACATTCTGCCTCTCTAGTATATAACATTCTGTCTCTAGTATATAACATTCTGTCTCTAGTATACACTATTCTGTCTCTAGTATACACTATTCTGTCTCTCTAGTATACAACATTCTGTCTCTCTAGTATACAACATTCTGTCTCTAGTATATAACATTCTGTCTCTCTAGTATATAACATTCTGTCTCTCTAGTATACAGCATTCTGTCTCTAGTATGTAACATTCTGTCTCTAGTATATAACATTCTGTCTCTCTAGTATATAACATTCTGTCTCTAGTATACACTATTCTGTCTCTCTAGTATACAACATTCTGTCTCTCTAGTATATAACATTCTGTCTCTAGTATATAACATTCTGTCTCTAGTATATAACATTCTGTCTCTCTAGTATATAACATTCTGTCTCTAGTATACACTATTCTGTCTCTAGTATACACTATTCTGTCTCTCTAGTATACAACATTCTGTCTCTAGTATACAACATTCTGTCTCTCTAGTATACAACATTCTGTCTCTCTAGTATACAACATTGTCTCTCTAGTATACAACATTCTGTCTCTCTAGTATATAACATTGTCTCTCTAGTATATAACATTCTTTCTCTCTAGTATATAACATTGTCTCTCTAGTATATAACATTCTGTTTCTCTAGTATATAACATTGTCTCTCTAGTATATAACATTCTTTCTCTCTAGTATATAACATTCTGTCTCTCTAGTATATAACATTCTGTCTCTAGTATACAACATTCTTTCTCTCTAGTATATAACATTCTGTCTCTCTAGTATAAAACATTCTGTCTCTCTAGTATAAAACATTCTGTCTATCTAGTATACAACATTGTCTCTAGTATATAACATTGTCTCTCGTATATAACATAATTTTTCTCTAGTTTACAACATTCTGTCTCTAGTATATAACGTTCTGTCTCTCTAGTATATAACATTGTCTCTCTAGTATACAACATTCTGTCTCTCTAGTATATAACATTCTGTCTCTCTAGTATATAACATTCTGTCTCTAGTATATAACATTTTGTCTCTCTAGTATATAACATTCTTTCTCTCTAGTATATAACATTCTGTCTCTAGTATATAACATTCTGTCTCTAGTATATAACATTCTTTCTCTCTAGTATATAACATTCTGTCTCTCTAGTATATAACATTCTGTCTCTCTAGTATACAACATTCTGTCTCTCTAGTATATAACATTCTGTCTCTCGTATATAACATTCTGTCTCTAGTATACAACATTCTGTCTCTAGTATACAACATTCTCTCTCTAGTATACAACATTCTGTCTCTCTAGTATATAACATTCTGTCTCTCTAGTATATAACATTCTGTCTCTCTAGTATATAACATTCTGTCTCTCTAGTATATAACATTCTGTCTCTCTAGTATACAACATTCTGTCTCTCTAGTATATAACATTCTTTCTCTCTAGTTTACAACATTCTGTCTCTCTAGTATATAACATTGTCTCTCTAGTATATAACATTCTGTCTCTCTAGTATATAAAATTCTGTCTCTAGTATATAACATTCTCTCTCTAGTATATAACATTCTGTCTCTAGTATACAACATTCTGTCTCTCTAGTATACAACATTCTGTCTCTAGTATATAACATTCTGTCTCTAGTATGCACTATTCTGTCTCTCTAGTATACAGCATTCTAACTCTCTAGTATACAACATTCTGTCTCTCTAGTATACAACATTCTGTCTCTCTAGTATATAACATTCTGTTTCTCTAGTATGTAACATTCTGTCTCTAATATATAACATTCTGTCTCTAGTATTTACCATTCTGTCTCTAGTATACAACGTTATGTCTCTAGTATATAACATTCTGTCTCTCTGGTATACAACATTCTGTCTCTCGTATGCAACATTCTGTCTCTGTAGTATACAATATTCTGTCTCCCTAGTGTTATAATATTCTGTCTCTCTTGTATATAACATTCTGTCTCTAGTAAACTAAAATAAAGAGTGCAAAGGATCCTCATACTTTCTTGACAGCTCCACCTAAGCAAATGACAAAAAAAGAAACGTCCTCTCACTGTCAACTGCGTTTATTTTCAGCACACTTAACATGTGTACATATTTGTATGAACATAACAAGATTCAACAACTGAGACATAAACTGAACAAGTTCCACAGACATGTGACTAACAGAAATGGAATAATGTGTCCCTGAACAAAAGGGGGGTCAAAATCAAAAGTAACAGTCAGTATCTGGTGTGGCCACCAGCTGCATTAAGTACTGCAGTGCATCTCCTCCTCATGGACTGCATCAGATTTGCCAGTTATTGCTGTGAGATGTTACCCCACTCTTCCACCAAGGCACCTGCAAGTTTTCTGACATTTCTGGGGGGGAATGGCCCTAGCCCTCACCATCCGATCCAACAGGTCCCAGATGTGCTCAATGGAATTGAGATCCGGGCACTTTGCTGTCCATGGCAGAACACTGACATTCCTGTCTTGCCGGAAATCACGCACAGAATGAGCAGTATGGCTGGTGGCATTGTCATGCTGGAGGGTCATGTCAGGATGAGCCTACAGGAAGGGTACCACATGAGGGAGGAGGATGTCTTCCCTGTAACGCACAGTGTTGAGATTGCCTGCAATGACAACAAGCTCAGTCCGATGATGCTGTGACACACCGCCCCAGACCATGACGGACCCTCCACCTCCAAATCAATCCCGCTCCAGAGTACAGGCCTCGCTCATTCCTTCAACGATAAACGCGAATCCGACCATCACCCCTGGTGAGACAAAACCGCGACTCGTCAGTGAAGAGCACCTTTTGCCAGTCCTGTCTGGTCCAGCGGCGATGGGTTTGTGCCCATAGGCGACGTTGTTGCCGGTGAGGACCTGCCTTACAACAGGCATACAAGCCCTCAGTCCAGCCTCTCTCAGCCTATTGCGGACAGTCTGAGCACTGATAGAGGTATTGTGCGTTCCTGGTGTAACTCGGGCAGTTGTTGTTGCCATCCTGTTCCTGTCCCGCAGGTGTGATGTTCGGATGTACCGATCCTTTGCAGGTGTTGTTACACGTGGTCTGCCACTGCGAGGATGATCAACTGTCCGTTCTGTCTCCCTGTAGCGCTGTGTTAGGTGTCTCACAGTACGGACATTGCAATTTATTGCCCTGGCCACATCTGCAGTCCTCATGCCTCCTTGCAGCATGCCTAAGGCACGTTTACGCAGATGCATCTTTCTTTTGGTGTTTTTCAGTGTCAGTGGAAAGGCCTCTTTAGTGTCCCTAAGTTTTCATAACTGTGACCTTAATTGCCTACCGTCTGTAAGCTTTTAGTGTCTTAACGACCGTTCCACAGGTGCATGTTCATTAATTGTTTATGGTTCATTGAACAAGCATGGGAACAGTGTTTAAATCCTTTACAATGAAGATCTGTGAAGTTATTTGGATTTTTACGAATTGTCTTTGAAAGACAGGGTCCTGAAAAAGGGACGTTTCTTTTTTGCTGAGTTTATATAACATTCTGTCTCTGTAGTTTATAACATTCTGTCTCTAGTACAGTGCATTTGGAAAGTATTCAGACCCATTGACTTTGTCCACATTTAGTTACATTACAGCCTTTTTTTTTTTTTTTTAAATGTCCTCATGAATCTACACACAATACCTCATAATGACAAGGCAAAAACACATTTTTAGAATAAATAAAAAAATCACATATTCATAAGTATTCAGACCCTTTACTCAGTACTTTGTTGAAGCACCGTTGGCAGCGATTGCAGCCTCGAATCTTCTTGGGTATGATGCTACAAGCTTGGCACACCTGTATTTGGGGAGTTCCTCCCATTCTTCTCTGCAGATCCTCTCAAGCTCTGTCAGGTTGGATGGGGAGTGTCGCTACACAGCTATTTTCAGGTCTCTCCAGAGATGATCGATCGGGTTCAAGTACGGGCTCTGACTGGGCCACACAATGACATTCAGAGACTTGTCCCAAAGCCACTCCTGCGTTGTCTTGGCTTTGTACCCGATGGTCACAGACAGAGGGTCATTGTTCTGTTGGAAGGTGAACCTTTGCCCCCAGTCTGAGGTACTGAGGGCTCTGGAGCAGGTTTTCATCAAGGATCTCTCTGTACTTTGCTCTGTTCATCTTTCCCTCGATCCTGACTAGTCTCCCAGTCCCTGCTGCTGAAAAACATCCCCACAGCATGATGCTACCATCACCATGCTTCACTGTAGGGATGGTGCCAGGTTTCCTCCAGACGTGATGCTTGGCATTCAGGCCAAAGAGTTCAATCTTCGTTTATCAGATCAAAGAATCTTGTTTCTCATGGTCTGAGTGTCCTTTAGGTGCCTTTTGGCAAACTCCATGCAGGTTGTCATGTGCCTTTTACTGAGGAGTGGCTTCCTTCTGGCCACTCTACCATAAATGCCTGATTGGTGGAGTGCTGCAGAGATGGTTGTCCTTCTGGAAGGTTCTCCCATCTCCACAGAGGAACTCTGGAGCTCTGTCTGTGACCATCGGGTTCGTGGTCACCTCCCTGACCAAGGCCCTTCTCCCCCGATTGCTCAGTTTGGCCGGGTGGCCAGCTCTTGGAAGAGTCTTGGTGGTTCCAAACTTTTTCCATTTAAGAATGATGGAGGCCACTGTGTTCTTGGGGACCTTCAATGCTGCAGAAATGTTTTGGTACCCTTCCCCAAATCTGTGCCTTCAACACGGGGCGGCAGGTAGCCTAGTGGTTAGTGCGTTGGACTAGTATCCGAAATGTTGCAAGATCGAATCCCCGAGCTGACCAGGTAAAAATCTGTCATTCTGCCCCTGAACCAGGCAGTTAACCCACTGTTCCTAGGATGTCATTGAAAATAAGAATTTGTTCTTAACTGACTTGCCTAGTTAAATACAGGTTAAAAAAAAAAACACAATCCCGTCTCGGAGTTCTACTTTGACCTCATGGCTTGGTTTTTGCTCTGACATGCACTATCAACTGTGGGACCTTAAATAGACAGTGTTTTTCCAAATCATGTTCAATTAATTGAATTTACTACAGTAGGACTCCAATCAAGTTGAAGAAACATCAAGGATGATCAATGGAAACAGGATGCCCCTGAGGTCAATTTCGAGTCTCATAGCAAAGGGTCTGAATACGAATACTATTTTATTTTTTAAATAGATTTGCAAAAACTTCTAAAAACCTGTTTTGCTTTGTCATTATGGGGTATTGTGTGTAGGTTGATGAGGAAAATAATTTAATCAATTTTAGAATAATGCTGTAACTTAACAAAATGTGGAAAAAGTCAAGGGGTCTGAATACTTTCTGAATGCACTGTATTATTCTGTCTCTTGTATATAAAATTATGTATCTCTAGTATACAACATTCTGTCTCTAGTAGAGGTCGACCGATTATGATTTTTCTAACGCCGATACCGATTATTGGAGGACCAAAAAAAGACGATACCGATTAATCGGCCTATTTATATATATATATGTGTATATGTAATAATGACAATTACAACAATACTGAATGAACACTTATTTTAACTTAATACATAAATAAAATCTATTTAGTCTCAAATAAATAATGAAACATGCTGAATTTGGTTTAAATAATGCAAAAACACAGTGTTGGAAAAGAAAGTAAAAGTGCAATATGTGCCATGTAAAAAAGCTAACGTTTAAGTTCCTTGCTCAGAACATATGAAAGCTGGTGGTTCAATATTCCCAGTTCTTCAATATTCCCAGTTAAGAAGTTTTAGGTTGTAGTTATTATAGGAATTATGACACGTCGACTATTTCTCTCTATACCATTTGTATTTCATATACCTTTGACTATTGGATGTTCTTATAGGCACTTTAGTATTGCCACCCTAATCTCAGGAGTTGATAGGCTTGAAGTCATAAACAACGCTGTGCTTCAAGCATTGCTAAGAGCTGCTGGCAAATGCCTACCACCGCTCAGTCAGACAGACTGCTCTATCAAATATCAAATCATAGACTTAGTTATAATATAATAAACACAGAAATACGAGCCTTTGGTCATTAATATGGTCAAATCCAGAAACTATCATTTCGAAAACAATACGTTTATTCTTTCAGTGAAATACGGAACCGTTACGTATTTTATCGAAAGGGTGGCAACCCTAAGTCTAAATATTGCTGTTACATTGCACAACCTTCAATGTTATGTCATAATTATGTCAAATTCTGGCAAATTAGTTCGCATCGAGCCAGGCGGCCCAAACTGTTGCATATACCCTGACTCTGCGTGCAATGAACGCAAGAGAAGTGACACAATTTCCCTAGTTAATATTGCCTGCTAACATTCATTTATTTTAACTAAATATGCAGGTTTAAAAATATATACTTTTGTGTATTGATTTTAAGATAGGCATTGATGTTTATGGTTTGGTACATTCGTGCAACGATTGTGCTTTTGTTAAATCATCACCCGTTTGGCGAAGTAGGCTGTGATTCGATGATAAATTAACAGGCACCGCATTGATTATATGCAATTTAGGACAAGAGTTAACTAGTGATTATGTTAAGGTTGATTGTTTTTTATAAGATAAGTTTAATGCTAGCTAGCAATTTACCTTGGCTCCTTGCTGCACTCGCATAACAGGTGGTCAGCCCGCCACGCAGTTTCCTCGTGGAATGCAATGTAATCGGCCATAATCGGCGCCCAAAAAGGCCGATTACCGATTGTTATGACAACTTGAAATCGGCCCTAATTAATCGGCCATGTCTCTAGTAAATAACATTCTGTCTCTCTAGTATACAACATTCTGTCTCTCTAGTATATAACATTCTGTCTCTCTAGTATATAACATTCCTTTACTTTCAGGCCATCAAATGTCCAAACTCTGTTTTCTTTAACATTGCTAGCATACTTTCTCAAACTAAATGGATGTGGTTTTGATGCAGCAGATTCTAACTGTGTGTGTAGATGTACATTATGTGTGCCGTGTGTGTGTGTGTGGTTGGTGTGTGTATAGAGGGGTAACCCTGTATCAGATATCAGACCGTTGTTTTAATCTGCGGCTCACAGGGAGTTGATGGGAGATGTGGTGGGTCTTGCCCAAGAGATAGGGTGGTCGTGGTCTTCACAGTTGATTCCGCAGGTTGCATGACATGAGCTGAATGAAACGTAAAAGACTTTGAAAATAAAAAACCTTTTATATGCTCAGTGCTCCGTTGACCTTTCACAGAGATGCTTCTTTTTGTGAGAAATCTTCTAACAACAACGGGAATTTTGCATTCATATGACAAGTGTCCACTAAAATATGAAAATACGTCATGTCATGTTTCAAAATCGATATACATCTTAGCTCTATATTGTTTTATGTCCTGCGGTTTCGAGAGGAAAGATGACGAGTTCGTCGGGAAAGTGAGCCTGTAAGTTAGCAGTAGTTTTCATTCTTGCACAGAATCCAGTCTATCTGATGAGATGCAATTTTTTCAGAGTTTTGACCTATTTTTTCTTCTCTGGCCTCCATTGATTTAGTCACCCTAATTCTGGCCATCCTACAAGGGTAAAAACTCTTGTAACCTTTGAACGGGTTATGATAGAGACATGAGGTTTGGACCATTGGTTTTCTTAAAGGATTATCTACGTAATTAACTTTTTTCACTCATTGGTCAAAAGATACGTTTTTGATTGGACACCCTACAATATATGTATCTTTTCCACTCTGTGTGATAAAACTCCCTACACAACACACATTGTCATCCTGTTTCTCTCTATATTCTGCATACAATACCAATGTACAATTCTTCTCTCTCTCTCTCTCTCTCTCTCTCTCTCTCTCTCTCTCTCTCTCTCTCTCTCTCTCTCTCTCTCTCTCTCTCTCTCTCTCTCTCTCTCTCTCTCTCTCTCTCTCTCTCTCTCTCTCTCTCAGGGAGAGGCAGTAGGGAGGGTGTGTCTTAAGGAAAGGGGTCGGGACGTCCTTGTGCTACAGAGAGTGCCATCATCAGTGACATCACCTAACCCCGCTTCCTCGCCATCATCAGTGACATCACCTAACCCCGCTTCCTCGCCATCAGGGGGAGGGGCCAGAGAGGAGGACGGAGAGAAGAGGTCAGTATCCTTATCTTTCACTTTCAATCTCTCTGTCTTTGTAGGCGTTGCTGGAATATACAAATAAATCATGTAAACATTATATATAATCTATAAAGACTATATGCTGTGTATGTCCCAGACAAACCTGTTCGTTGAAAGCCATGTCAAGAAAAATATTTTACATTCTCCCTCCTTTTCCCTCTGTCTTAAGTCACACCCTTTGCATGCCTGCACGCACACCAGCTTCTGCCCTGACAAGATAGATTGTGTGTTTGCTTCCTAGAGGATGTGTGTGGGTTTGTGTGTGTTATGACAGAGAATGTGTGTGTTTTAGCTGCAAGCAGAGAGAGAATGATTTTCTTGTCTTGAAGGGAGAAACAAAGCAAAGGAAAGCAAGACTGTTTGCTGCCTAGAGGATGTGTTTACACTTTATAAAGGGTGTGTGTGTGTCTCTGGGGTTAGGCAGGGAGAGGGGAGGCCTCAGTACATCCCCTTTTGGGGTAGAGCTACTATAGAGCCTCTATATCTGTGGAGCTCCAGGCAGGCAGGGGGAGCAGGCTGGCTCTTCAGCCCAGGACAGAGCACCCTGGCTGGGCATTTTGCGCTAGAGAGAGCAAATCCTCTGGGGGAATTGAGATGGACTTGAGAACTGTCACACTAGTGGAGGCAGAGGAAGATGAAGAGGGTAGTTATGATGATGACGATGACTGTTGTAGTAGTTCTGTCCTGACCTTCAATGTCCCTTACCTGCTCTACATTGATGATGAGGATGAAGATGACTGGAGTAGTCTACCTTACATTGATGAGGAAGGGGAGGATGAGGAGGGAGAGGAGGAGAGGGAAGAGAGAGAAAGGAGAGATAGCAGCTCTGAGGAATACTACTCCCGCTCTTCCTCCTGTGCTTCTGACAGGTGTGTTGGTATGTGTGTATCATGTATGTGTGTGTGTGCGTGAGTGTGTGAGTCCTTGTTTATGTGTAACTTTTCTCTGTGTGTGTCTGTTTAGGTATGTGGTGGTGGCTGGAACACCCCTGAAGATTCTAGAACACCTGCTGAGTGACCTACGACTGGATGACCAGAGAGGAGCACCGGAGAGCAGAGTGTCTGGTGAGTAAACACGTACACACACACACACAGTCTTGTTTATCCTTAGCACAGTCTTGTTAAATCCTATTTAACCTTAACCCCAAAACCTAACCCTGACTTCTAACCATTACCCCTAAACCTAATTCTAACCCAAACACAAATTCTACCTTAACCCTAAACCCCTTAGAAATAGCATTTGACTTTGTGGGGACTAACAAAATGTCCCCAATTGGTCAAATTTAGGTTAGTTTACTATTCTTGTGGGGACTTCCGGTCGCACATACACACAGCAGATAGTTTGGTGATTGTGGGATCCCCCAAAGATCTGTACTCAGTCCATTACACTTATTTAAATGTACACCAAATCATTTAATTTGTGTGTTTGTTTGTGTGCACCAATCCCTCCCCTGCTGTTAGGAATGTCCTGACATGTTTCAACATAACTACTACTTCTACTCTTCTTCATTCTTTCTTTTGTTCTTTCTTTCTCAGGAATATATTGTAGCATATTTCAGTGTTGTCTAACTAGCGTGACATATTGGGAAACGCTGACAAAAGACCATCTTGGGTAAATGAGTCTTCGGCCCTAATGATCACCAGTCAAAAAGAGAGCTGAAAGAAAAGAAAGAGAGGAGTGTGTGTGTACGTGCGCCTGTGTGCCTGTGTGAGTGCGTGCGCGCGTCTGTGTCTGTGTGTGTGTTTTAAACAGCAACATGTTTAACAAGCTGAAACAAGCCTAAAGCGAGATTAACGCACAACACTACAATACCTGATTACTAAGATTAGATCTGTGGGCTGGGGGTGGTGTGTGTCTGTGTGTCTGTGTGTGTGTGTGTGTGTGTGTGTGTGTGTGTGTGTGTGTGTGTGTGTGTGTGTGTGTGTGTGTGTGTGTGTGGTGTGGTGTGTGTGTGTGTGTGTGTGTGTGTGTGTGTGTGTGTGTGGGTGTGGGTGGGTGTGTGTGTGTGTGGGTGTGGGTGGGTGGGTGTGGGTGGGTGGGTGTGTGTGTGTGTGTGTGTGTGTGTGTGTGTGTGTGTGTGTGTGTGTGTGTGTGTGTGTGTGTGTGTGTGTGTGTGTGTGTGTGTGTGTGTGTGTGTGTGTGTGTGTGTGTGTGTGTGTGTGTGTGTGTGTGTGTGTGTGTGTGTGTGTGTGTGTGTGTGTGTGTGGGTGGGTGGGTGTGTTTGTAGATGAAGATGAAGATGAAATTGGAGGAGTGAAGGAGAGTTGTTAACATGGAGAAAATGAAAGTAGTTGGAAAATTGGAAAGGTAGGGTGGAAGGAGAGAGGGGGGAGGGTGGAGAGAAGGAAAGAGGTAGAAGCCAGCTAAATAGTCTAGTCATTTAAAGTGGTGTTCTATAAAAAGCTTGCTTTCCTATCTAAACGTCAGACAGCTGGTTAGTTAATTATTCATAGGAACCTTTCGGCTGCTCTATCCACTGCTCTGCCGAACCATTACTTTTTTTGTTCCATGTTTCCCATGGACAGAGTTTAACGTTGTGCAGCAAGCTCAGTCTGCACAGATGCACTAATCTTGATAACATAATGAGTGGCTATTAGGGATGTAAGATGATTTGTAGATCAGTGATTCAGCGCCTTGCTCAGGCCAACTGCATTCTCAGCCCTTCATGAAACTGCATTGCCAGGGCTGGACCTGTATAATCCACCATTACTTATACCATTCTTCCTGAAACTCTTCAGTGAGAAGAGATATTTCAAAATAAATCGAATGAATGTTTTTGCATGATATTCCAAGTGCCTGTATCGCGTTTATGTCCACTTGTTCTCATGTTGTAATTTGTCTTGACTCCTTTGTGCCTTCTGTGCTGTGTGCACCTTCCCATTTACACCAGAGACCTGTATATCATGACGAGATGCTCATGTCTTCGCCCTAACAATGGGAGTCATTGTCCCAAAGGCTGAGGCAGGCGACAAGCTTAGTGTAACAGTATAACTTTAGTACGTCCCCTCGCCCCGACACGGGCGCGAACCAGGGACCCTCTGCACACATCAACAACTGACACCCACGAAGCGTCGTTACCCATCGCTCCACAAAAGCCGCGGCCCTTGCAGAGCAAGGTGCAACACTACTTCTAGGTTTCAGAGCAAGTGACGTAACTGATTGAAACGCTAGTAGCGCGTACCCGCTAACTAGCTAGCCATTTCACATCCGTTACACTCACCCCCCTTTCAACCTCCTCCTTTTCCGCAGCAACCAGTGATCCGGGTCAACAGCATCAATGTAACAGTATAACTTTAGTACCGTCCCCTCGCCCTGACACGGGCGCGAACCAGGGACCCTCTGCACACATCGACAACAGTCACCCACGAAGCGTCGTTACCCATCGCTCCACAAAAGCCGCGGCCCTTGCAGAGCAAGGGGAAACCCTACTTCAGTCTCAGAGCAAGTGACGTAACCGATTGAAATGCTATTAGCGCGTACCCGCTAACTAGCTAGCCATTTCACATCCGTTACATTAGGTCCAAAATAAACCCATAGAAACGCATTGAGTTTATTTTTAACTGATTATGGCGAGAGTGAAACCTCGCGCTTTGCCTCTTCCTCTCTGTTTACACACACACACACACTAAGCCCCTCCTTTGCCACTCACAACAACAAATCTGAGAGATCACTCCTTCCTCTCTGACCAGCGGTTTCAACTCGCTATTTGCATTTGAGGTTTGGTCCAACAGACTGGGTCATATGGACACTGAAACACATTGAGACATTATTTTACTGTAATAGAGAAGTTAACCTTTCTAACCATACGCTTTTTATGTCTCACCTGCTCTAATTGCCAGCTAGCTTTATAGTTCCACCCTCAGAGCATGTGCAGACCAGCTAGCTTTATAGTTCCACCCTCAGAGCATGTGCAGACCAGCTAGCTTTATAGTTCCACCCTCAGAGCATGTGCAGACCAGCTAGCTTTATAGTTCCACCCTCAGAGCATGTGCAGACCAGCTAGCTTTATAGTTCCACCCTCAGAGCATGTGCAGACCAGCTAGCTTTATAGTTCCACCCTCAGAGCATGTGCAGACCAGCTAGCTGTTGTGTTTTCGGACATTTTCAGCTCAGGTTGTTAGCCCCACCTGCTTCAAGATGTCCACTGTCATCCCTGTGCCCAAAAAGGGAAAGTAAGTGAACTGAATGACTACTGACCCATAGCACTCACTTCCATCATCATGAAGGACACCTACAACACCAGGTCAAGAAGATCAGCCTTGACCTCAGCCACCCAAGCCACGGCCTGTTCTCATGTCAAATCAAATCAACAACAAAAAAATCTTTGCCATATGCGCCGAATAAAACAGGTTTAGACCTTACCGTTAAATGCTTACTTACAAGCCATTAACCAACCATGCAGAAAGAAAATATTTGCTAAATAAACTAAAGTAAAAAAAGTTACAATAAAATAACAATAACAAGGCTATATATAGGGGTAACTAAAGTAAAAATAAATAAAGTAACACTATAAAATAACGAGGCTATATACAAGGGGTACCGGTACAGGAAGAGGTGTGATGGTGTGGGGGCGCTTTACTGGTGACACTCTGTGATTTATTTAGAATTCAAGGCACACTTAACCAGCATGGCTACCACAGCATTCTGCAGTGATACGCCATCCCATCTGGTTTGCGCTTAGTGGGACTATCATTTGTTTTTCAACAGGACATGCTGCATCAGATGACTTGGCCTCCACAATCACCCAACCTCAACCCAATTGAGATGGTTTGGGATGAGTTGGACTGCAGTCAAGGAAAAGCAGCCAATAAGTGCTCAGCAAATGTGGGAACGCCTTCAAGACTGTTGGAAAAATATTCCAGGTGAAGCTGGTTGAGAAAATGCCAAGAGTGTGCAAAGCTGTCAACAAGGCAAAGGGTGGCTACTTTGAAGAATCTCAAATCTCAAATATATTTTGATTTGTTTAACACTTTTTTGGTTACTACTTGATTCCATATGTGTTATTTCATAGTTTTGAAGTCTTCACTATTATTCTACAATGTAGAACATAGGAAAAATAAAGAAAAACCCTTGCATGAGTTGATGTCCAAACTTTTGACTGGTACTGTACATGTAGGTAGGGGTAAAGTGAGTAGCAGCGGCATTAAAAAAAGGGGGTCGATATAAAAATCTGGGTAGCCATTTGATTAACTGTTCAGCAGTCTTATGGCTTGGGGGTAGAAGCTGTTAAGGAGCTTTTTGGATCTAGACTTGGCGCTCCTGTACCGCTTGCCATGCAGTAGCAGAGAAAACAGTCTTTGACTTGGCTGGCTATAGTCTTTAACAATTTGCAGGGCTTTCCTCTGACACTGCCTGGTATAGAGGTCCTGGATGGATTGGCCCCAGTGATGTACTGGGCCTTACGCACTACCCTCTGTAGCGCCTTGCGGTCAGATGCTGTGCAGTTGCCATACCAGGTGGTGATGCAACCAGTCAGGATGCTCTCAATGGTGCAGCTGTATAACTGTTTAGGGATATGAGGACCAATGTTCCTTCAAAAAAATTATTAGGCACTGAGCAAGTTTCAGGTCTGCTGAGTGCAAACTTGGACGTTTTGAACATTTTGTGTAACTTCCAGCACGTGTTTACTGTGAACACTGAGGCTGTATCCGCTTTAGTTACAGTTTTACCAGTGGCCAAGTAGACTACTGTGGCAATTGGATCATAATGTAGGCCTACCAGAGTGGCATACCTTCAAAAACAATGGAGAACACACATCCCATAACATTTTAACATGGAAATAACTGTTATATCATTCAGCCTACAGTAGCAGACAATGTGTGGTGTTCAATGTAGGCCTACATTCCATGAGACTTTTGAAAATAACATACAGGGCTTGACATTAACCTGTTTATCCACTTGTCCTTCAGACTGAAGATGTGTTGTTTGATGCAAGAAACCACTTTACAAAATAAGATGCATTATTATCCCCCATACCATTATTACAGTGACTCAGACAAATTATGCTACCCTTTGCCTATTGGATACTTAGCTTATTCAAGCCTGTCTCAAAATACAACATTGCCCCTTTAAGACAAAAAAAAGCTCTTTATCTGACTTGCTTTTCAAAGATGTCTAGAAATGTACACGTTTGTGCTCTTGTAGTCAGCTCTTACTGACTACAAATTTATAACTGGGCTAATAACTCACTAACTAGCAAAGGATATGAACAAAATGTGCACATGTGGTTGCATGCAGCTCTTGCTTTGATCTCAAAACAAGCTCATCTACTCACGACCATAGCTGTACACAGTCCAGTTCAAAGTAAGTGGCATAGATCCATATATGGCAATGGTCTATTTGCATATAGGTTTACTGCAGCTCTGATTGGTTATGCCACACAAGTGAAGAGTATGGGTTGAGTCGTGTGCAATGGAATCTACTCCGATGTGTTCTGCCTACAACAAAATATCTTGCATAGTTTGTTTTGTTTCGGTATGTTGCATTGAAAGTGGCTAATATTGCGTTGATTCGATCACAATTGCCACAGTAAAGGGAAACGTTGATATTGTTAACTAACAGGGAAAACTCTAGAAAGTTGAGTGAAGTTCATGGGTTGATATTTCTTCTCGGGGCTACCCATGCCAAATCTTTGTAGTCTCCTGAGGGGGAATAGGCGTTGTCGTGCCCTCTTCACGACTGTCTTGGTGTGTTTGGACCATGATAGTTTGTTGGTGATGTGGACACCAAGGAACTTGAAGCTCTCGACCTTCTCCACTACAGCCCTGTCGATGTGAATGGCGGCGTGCTCGGCCCTCCTTTTCCTGTAGTCCACGATCCGCTCCTTTGTCTTGCTCACATTGAGGGAGAGGTTGTTGTCCTGGCAACACACTGACCACCTCCCAATAGTCTCATTGTTGTCGGTGATCAGGCCTACCACCGTTGTGTCGTCGGCAAACTTAGTGATAGTGTTGGAGTCATGCTTGTCCACGCAATTGTGGGCGAACAGGGAGTACAGAAGAGGACGAAGCACGCAACCCTGAGGGCCTCCCGTGTTGAGGATCAACGTGGCAGATGTGTTGTTGCCTACCTTTAGCACCTGGGGGCGGCCTGTCAGGAAATCCAGGATCCAGTCGCAGAGGGAGGTGTTTAGTCCCAGTGTCCTTCGCTTAGTGCCCTCAAAGCTCATCACTATGGTGTCTATGGGCACTATGACACTATGTCTTCCATAACTCAGACGCGGGCAGTACAGGAGCATCATGGCTAAAACGAACAGACTGGCCAATTTCACAATCCCTGAATTCATTAGATTATTGCTGACTGTTTAAAATGCTGTGTATTTGACCGTTAATTGTACAACGAAGCTTATTCAGAGAATACATTAAACAAATCGAGATATCCTTATATTTTGAATCGCCCATAAGTTTGAAAAGAAATCAAGATATGATTTTTAGGCCATTTCTCCCAGCTCTCAAAGAAAGTTGAATTAACACAACTGCAGAGAGGTGTAGGTGGGCCTGGGGAGGTCTAGCGGTTAGGCTGCTGCCTTCAGAGCACAAATAACATGTTGCTGTGGACTCTAATCTGGCCCACGCACTTTTGACACAAACCCTCTTTCAACGTTCCTGTCTTTCTCTCACTGTCTGAGGTATAGAAGTTCGTGACCTGTGATGCATTTCCTGTTTCAGAGCTGCTGCTGGATGACTTCCTGTTGACATACCTAGTGTTCATGACGACCAACGACCTCTGTCAGGCCCTGCTCGGACAATATCCTTTACACTGCATGTGTGTCTGTCTGTCTGTGTTTCTGTGTAGTGTGTATTGTCCTTAACTTGTCCCACCTACAGCAGTAAGCGTGTGCATGGTCAAGGTCAGGAGGATGAAAAGGAGGCCCTCTATAGGAAGAGGAAAGTATTACACCTAGTTGCTCACTGGACACGCCTATATAAGGACTTCCTACGAGAGGACGAACACATCAAGGCATTCATGAAGGTAGGAGGAGACACACAGGTTTGGTAACCAGTGTGTGAGGGTTGTCGTGGGGATTATCTAGTGTAACCCAGGTAATAGCTGCCTAGTAACAGGAAGGAAAGGAGATATATTCAGCATGTCAGTGACAGCGATAACTAAAGTGTTTGTGTGCTTGTGAGCTTGCAGCTTTGTTTTCTCCCTGGCACATGTCTGCACATACATTTACAACACTTAAACCTAAATATATCTCTAAGTGTCAGTTAGAGGTGTATGTTAATGTGTGTGTGTGTGTGTGTGTGTGTGTGTGTGTGTGTGTGTGTGTGTGTGTGTGTGTGTGTGTGTGTGTGTGTGTGTGTGTGTGTGTGTGTGTGTGTGTGTGTGTGTGTGTGTGTGTGTGTGTGTGTGTGTGTCAGACTCTCTCCAGGTGTGTGTTAGAGGATCTTTATGAGTTTCCGTCTCTGGAGAAAGACATGAAGGAGTTCCAGAAGCTTCTACGACGTAGACAGTGAGTGTGTGTGTGTATCCGTGTGTGTATGTACAGCACAAGGACGCCATTGTTTATGAGACATGAGCACAGCCTACGGTTTGTCTGTGGGAGGATAGAGGGGGTGGGATAGAGGAAACGGAAGCTTCAATTCTCAAGTAAATCTTTATTCATGAACAAGCAAATATGGAGTTGTTTCTCTGTTTGTTTTTGTTTCAGCACAGTGGATGAATGTCCTCCACAACAAAAGGTGAGAGGGATGGAAGAAGTGTGAGGGGAGAGAGAGAAAATGGGGGGGAGATAATTGGTAGACGAAAATGATCTGTCACTGCCCAGTTAAAGGGATACTTCCCCAGAGTCAGGTGAACTCATGAATTGCATTTTTATGTCTCTGCATCCAGTATGAAGGACGTTAGAGTTAGTTTTGCGGGCAAACGCTAACTAGCGTTAGCACAATGACTGGAAGGCTATGGTGTCTACTAGACTCCCCAGTCATTGCGCTGACACTAGTTAGCAACTTCCTTCAAACTGCCGGCAGAGACATAAAAATGATATCCACGAGTTCAATCTGACACTGAGGAAGTATATAAATGGCTTCATTGCCAAAATCCTAAAGTATCCCTTTTATAATCTAATGGTTTATGTCCCACTGTCCCCTTCTCCCTCTCTCCATCCCTCTCTCTCTCTCCGTCTCTCTCTATCCCTCTGTCTTTCTCATTCTTTCTCCCTATCCCTCTCTCTCCCCTCCCTTCTGTTTTCATCCCTCTATTTCTCTGTCTGTCTCTCCAGAGTAAGCCTCTGTTCCAGCAGCTCAGTTTAAAGGAGAACAGTCTGCCACTCCGCTTCCCTCGGGCTGACACCAAAGAGGGTGAGAACACACACACACGTGATGCTGTGATTGTATGTGATTGATATTATTGATTTTGATTTATATGATTTATTGAAGTGTCACTTAGCGGTGCCTAGCCCACATGGGTCTACAAGACACTACTAAACACAGTGACATTTTCTTTGTAATCAAAACAAAATAACATTTTCCAAATGATATGCATACAATAATCACAGCCTGTACAGCTATCTAGCCACACTACACAACCAGCTACCATCTAGCCACACTACACAACCAGCTACCATCTAGCCCCACTACACAACCATCTACCATCTAGCCCCACTACACAACCAGCTACCATCTAGCCACACTACACAACCAGCTACCATCTAGCCACACTACACAACCAGCTACCATCTAGCCACACTACACAACCATCTACCATCTAGCCCCACTACACAACCAGCTACCATCTAGCCACACTACACAACCAGCTACCATCTAGCCACACTACACAACCAGCTACCATCTAGCCACACTACACAACCAGCTACCATCTAGCCCCACTACACAACCAGCTACCATCTACCATCTAGCCACACTACACAACCAGCTACCATCTAGCCACACTACACAACCAGCTACCATCTAGCCCCACTACACAACCAGCTACCATCTAGCCACACTACACAACCAGCTACCATCTAGCCCCACTACACAACCAGCTACCATCTAGCCACACTACACAACCAGCTACCATCTAGCCACACTACACAACCAGCTACCATCTAGCCACACTACACAACCAGCTACCATCTACCATCTAGCCACACTACACAACCAGCTACCATCTAGCCACACTACACAACCAGCTACCATCTAGCCACACTACACAACCAGCTACCATCTAGCCACACTACACAACCAGCTACCATCTAGCCACACTACACAACCAGCTACCATCTAGCCACACTACACAACCAGCTACCATCTAGCCCCACTACACAACCAGCTACCATCTAGCCCCACTACACAACCAGCTACCATCTAGCCCCACTACACAACCAGCTACAATCTAGCCACACTACACAACCAGCTACCATCTAGCCACACTACACAACCATCTACCATCTAGCCACACTACACAACCAGCTACCATCTAGCCCCACTACACAACCAGCTACCATCTAGCCACACTACACAACCAGCTACAATCTAGCCCCACTACACAACCAGTTACCATCTAGCCCCACTACACAACCAGCTACCATCTAGCCACACTACACAACCAGCTACAATCTAGCCACACTACACAACCAGCTACCATCTAGCCACACTACACAACCAGCTACCATCTAGCCCCACTACACAACCATCTACCATCTAGCCCCACTACACAACCAGCTACCATCTAGCCACACTACACAACCAGCTACCATCTAGCCCCACTACACAACCAGCTACCATCTAGCCCCACTACACAACCATCTACCATCTAGCCCCACTACACAACCAGCTACCATCTAGCCCCACTACACAACCAGCTACAATCTAGCCACACTACACAACCATCTACCATCTAGCCACACTACACAACCAGCTACAATCTAGCCACACTACACAACCAGCTACCATCTAGCCCCACTACACAACCAGCTACCATCTAGCCACACTACACAACCAGCTACCATCTACCATCTAGCCACACTACACAACCAGCTACCATCTAGCCACACTACACAACCAGCTACCATCTAGCCCCACTACACAACCATCTACCATCTAGCCCCACTACACAACCAGCTACCATCTAGCCACACTACACAACCAGCTACCATCTAGCCACACTACACAACCAGCTACCATCTAGCCCCACTACACAACCATCTACCATCTAGCCCCACTACACAACCAGCTACCATCTAGCCCCACTACACAACCAGCTACCATCTAGCCACACTACACAACCAGCTACCATCTAGCCCCACTACACAACCAGCTACCATCTAGCCCCACTACACAACCAGCTACCATCTAGCCACACTACACAACCAGCTACCATCTAGCCCCACTACACAACCAGCTACAATCTAGCCCCACTACACAACCAGCTACCATCTAGCCACACTACACAACCAGCTACCATCTAGCCCCACTACACAACCAGCTACCATCTAGCCACACTACACAACCAGCTACCATCTAGCCACACTACACAACCAGCTACCATCTAGCCAAACTACACAACCAGCTACCATCTAGCCACACTACACAACCAGCTACCATCTAGCCCCACTACACAACCAGCTACCATCTAGCCACACTACACAACCAGCTACCATCTAGCCCCACTACACAACCAGCTACAATCTAGCCCCACTACACAACCAGCTACCATCTAGCCCCACTACACAACCAGCTACCATCTAGCCCCACTACACAACCAGCTACCATCTAGCCACACTACACAACCAGCTACCATCTAGCCACACTACACAACCAGCTACAATCTAGCCCCACTACACAACCAGCTACCATCTAGCCCCACTACACAACCAGCTACCATCTAGCCACACTACACAACCATCTACCATCTAGCCCCACTACACAACCAGCTACCATCTAGCCCCACTACACAACCAGCTACCATCTAGCCCCACTACACAACCAGCTACCATCTAGCCACACTACACAACCATCTACCATCTAGCCACACTACACAACCAGCTACCATCTAGCCCCACTACACAACCAGCTACCATCTAGCCCCACTACACAACCAGCTACCATCTAGCCACACTACACAACCAGCTACCATCTAGCCACACTACACAACCAGCTACCATCTAGCCACACTACACAACCAGCTACCATCTAGCCACACTACACAACCAGCTACCATCTAGCCACACTACACAACCATCTACCATCTAGCCCCACTACACAACCATCTACCATCTAGCCCCACTACACAACCAGCTACCATCTAGCCACACTACACAACCAGCTACCATCTAGCCACACTACACAACCATCTACCATCTAGCCCCACTACACAACCAGCTACCATCTAGCCACACTACACAACCAGCTACCATCTAGCCACACTACACAACCAGCTACCATCTAGCCCCACTACACAACCAGCTACCATCTAGCCCCACTACACAACCATCTACCATCTAGCCCCACTACACAACCAGCTACCATCTAGCCACACTACACAACCAGCTACCATCTAGCCCCACTACACAACCATCTACCATCTAGCCCCACTACACAACCAGCTACCATCTAGCCCCACTACACAACCAGCTACCATCTAGCCCCACTACACAGCCAGCTACCATCTAGCCACACTACACAACCAGCTACCATCTAGCCCCACTACACAACCATCTACCATCTAGCCCCACTACACAACCATCTACCATCTAGCCACACTACACAACCAGCTACCATCTAGCCCCACTACACAACCATCTACCATCTAGCCCCACTACACAACCAGCTACCATCTAGCCACACTACACAACCAGCTACCATCTAGCCCCACTACACAACCATCTACCATCTAGCCCCACTACACAACCAGCTACCATCTAGCCCCACTACACAACCATCTACCATCTAGCCACACTACACAACCAGCTACCATCTAGCCCCACTACACAACCATCTACCATCTAGCCCCACTACACAACCAGCTACCATCTAGCCACACTACACAACCAGCTACCATCTAGCCCCACTACACAACCATCTACCATCTAGCCCCACTACACAACCAGCTACCATCTAGCCACACTACACAACCAGCTACCATCTAGCCCCACTACACAACCAGCTACCATCTAGCCACACTACACAACCAGCTACCATCTAGCCACACTACACAACCAGCTACCATCTATCCACACTACACAACCAGCTACCATCTAGCCACACTACACAACCAGCTACCATCTAGCCCCACTACACAACCATCTACCATCTAGCCACACTACACAACCAGCTACCATCTAGCCACACTACACAACCATCTACCATCTAGCCCCACTACACAACCATCTACCATCTAGCCACACTACACAACCATCTACCATCTAGCCACACTACACAACCAGCTACCATCTAGCCACACTACACAACCAGCTACCATCTAGCCACACTACACAACCAGCTACCATCTAGCCACACTACACAACCATCTACCATCTAGCCCCACTACACAACCATCTACCATCTAGCCACACTACACAACCAGCTACCATCTAGCCACACTACACAACCATCTACCATCTAGCCACACTACACAACCATCTACCATCTAGCCCCACTACACAACCAGCTACCATCTAGCCACACTACACAACCATCTACCATCTAGGTACACTACACAACCAGCTACCATCTAGCCCCACTACACAACCATCTACCATCTAGCCACACTACACAACCAGCTACCATCTAGCCACACTACACAACCAGCTACCATCTAGCCCCACTACACAACCATCTACCATCTAGCCACACTACACAACCAGCTACCATCTAGGTACACTACACAACCATCTACCATCTAGCCACACTACACAACCAGCTACCATCTAGCCACACTACACAACCAGCTACCATCTAGCCCCACTACACAACCATCTACCATCTAGCCACACTACACAACCAGCTACCATCTAGCCACACTACACAACCAGCTACCATCTAGCCACACTACACAACCAGCTACCATCTAGCCACACTACACAACCATCTACCATCTAGCCCCACTACACAACCAGCTACCATCTAGCCCCACTACACAACCAGCTACCATCTAGCCACACTACACAACCAGCTACCATCTAGCCCCACTACACAACCATCTACCATCTAGCCCCACTACACAACCAGCTACCATCTAGCCCCACTACACAACCATCTACCATCTAGCCACACTACACAACCAGCTACCATCTAGCCCCACTACACAACCATCTACCATCTAGCCCCACTACACAACCAGCTACCATCTAGCCACACTACACAACCAGCTACCATCTAGCCCCACTACACAACCATCTACCATCTAGCCCCACTACACAACCAGCTACCATCTAGCCACACTACACAACCAGCTACCATCTAGCCCCACTACACAACCAGCTACCATCTAGCCACACTACACAACCAGCTACCATCTAGCCACACTACACAACCAGCTACCATCTAGCCACACTACACAACCAGCTACCATCTAGCCCCACTACACAACCATCTACCATCTAGCCACACTACACAACCAGCTACCATCTAGCCACACTACACAACCATCTACCATCTAGCCCCACTACACAACCATCTACCATCTAGCCACACTACACAACCATCTACCATCTAGCCACACTACACAACCAGCTACCATCTAGCCACACTACACAACCAGCTACCATCTAGCCACACTACACAACCAGCTACCATCTAGCCACACTACACAACCATCTACCATCTAGCCCCACTACACAACCATCTACCATCTAGCCACACTACACAACCATCTACCATCTAGCCACACTACACAACCAGCTACCATCTAGCCACACTACACAACCATCTACCATCTAGCCACACTACACAACCATCTACCATCTAGCCCCACTACACAACCAGCTACCATCTAGCCACACTACACAACCATCTACCATCTAGGTACACTACACAACC